>NC_081405.1:480588718-480903718 GCF_030272615.1 Cryptomeria japonica | reverse complement strand
AGTCAATGCCAATGTAGATCCGCTTTAGCTCCTCTTCACCTTCTGTACTTACACTCTGCAAGTATCACTTCTCTCCTTTGGTTTGGAAAGAATCACGTATCTCTTCACTTGGATACACACACACAACTTTTGCCAACAACCTCAGAAAGAAACACAACATCAACCTTATAGGAAACAGATAGGTCGGTAGCATAAACCCTAAAACCTAAACTTGTTAGGTTAAGAAATTCAAATGGTTCAATCTTGACTGTTGAGCACATTACATTAAATGCAACACTTGAACCGATGTCAAGACATTCTCCATCATTCATTTTCCAACACTTTCATGACGGTTGATAACCCATCACATGTTTTCACTATTTACAGACTTCACAGATTCCTAAGGTAGATAGGAACAATCTCCTTCATGCAAGATCCTTCAGGCACACAAGGATGACATGGCAACACAATTTGTTCTTCGTTATAGTGCTAACTCATCACATAAAGTCACTAGTTGAGGCACACTGGCTTTAAGCACTACAACCGGAAACCCTAAAGTTGAGACTACCAACCAGTAGTCATACAAAGCTTCCATGTACTGGTTCCCATATCAACATGTCGGTTCACCTTCAACAAACACACCACTTCACTTTGGCACATATACTAGTTCACAATGTTATGTCGGTTCTCACATAGACTGGTTCTTGGTAACATACCGATTCTCTCTTCTTCAACATATTGACATCAATGAAAACATACAATGTCATCATGTCCTCATCCCAGTTCACATAATGCCAACAATCTCCCCCTTTGGCATTGATGGCAATATATAAAGATATCTCTCCGCTTCACATCTTCTCCCCCAATTTCTATAGATATCTTCTCCACTTCACTTCTTCTCCCCCTTTGACAACAATGCCAAAGTGGAGGCACACGCTTCCCTATTCCATTATGCTGCTCCCCGTGAGGAGTAGCATCCTTCAACACATGAATCCTGAAAAAAAAAATTTACTATGCAATACCTGATTGATGTGGAGCATATACCTTTAGTTCACCTCCTGAAGGGGTAGCACCCCTAATTCACCTCTTAAGTACATAAATGTAGCCTTTGGGAGAGGCTTGTTGAATATGTCCGCTAACTGCTCCTTACTAGAAACATGTTCCAGTGCAATCTCTTTGTTCTGAACCTTTTCCCTCAAGAAATGATACTTAAGCTCAAAGTGCTTGGTTCTAGAATGTAAAACTGGATTCTTGGAGATGCTAATTACACTAGTATTGTCACAAAATATACTTACCAATTTAGATACAGGAACTTTGAAGCCATTTAATACATGCTTCATAAAATTTTTTTGAATGCAGTTCATGAAAGCTGCAACATACTCTGCTTCCGCTGTAGACTAAGAGATACAAATCTGCTTCTTACTCATCCATGAGACCAGTCTACCACCGAGAAAGAATGCACCACTGGTTGTGCTCTTCCGATCGTCCACATTACCTGCCCAATCAGCATCTGTGAATACTTTCAAGTTGAAATCCTTGCTATATGGATACCACAATCCATAATCAACAGTTCCCTTCAAATACCTAAGAATCTGATTGACTGCAACCAAGTGGGATTCTCTTGGACTTTTCTAGAAACTTGCAGTAATACCAACTGCATGTGCAATATTTGGTCTACTATGCACTACATAGTGCAACTTACCAAGCATTGATTGATATTCCTTCTCATTAACCAATGCTGAGTCATCCTCTTTGGATAGTTTACAACCGGTCACCATCGGTGTACCAACTGGTTTGCTATCTTCCATTCAAAAGGTCTTCAACACCTCTTTGACATACTTGGACTGAGTGATAAAGATTCCATCTTTCATCTGTTGAATCTGTAGTACAATAAAGAACTTAATCTCCCCTATGAGTGACATCTCAAACTCTTTCTTCATCTCATCTGCAAACTCATGACTCATCTTGTCATCTCCACCAAAGATAATGTCATCAACAAATACTTCATAGATCAATATCCGATCTCTTTCAGATTTCAAGTAGATATTGCTATCTTCGCTTGTTCTCTCAAATCCAATCTTCACAAGATGGGAGTGCAAGCATTCATACCATGCTCTAGGTGCCTGCTTTAGACCATATAAGGCTTTATGTAGCCTACACACCATGTCACTATCTTCAGATAGGGAAAGCCCATCTAGTTGCTCTATATACACCTCCTCTTCAAGTACACCATTTAGGAATGTAGATTTTACATCCATTTGATATACTTTGAATCCTTTAAAAGCTGCATATGCAAGAAGCATACGAACTCCTTCCAATCTAGCTACAGGAGGAAAGGTTTCTCCATAGTCTTCTCCTTCTTCTTGGGCATATCCTTTACACACTAGTCTATCTTTGTTTCTAATCACTGTACCATCCTCATTCAACTTTTTGCTGAAAATCCATTTGGTACCGATGACATTTTTATGCTCTAGTCTGGGTACCAAAGACCATGTACCATTTCTCTGTATCTAGTCAAGTTCCTCTTCCATTGTCTTGATCCAGTCTTCATCTTTATGTGCCCCTTTGAATTATTTAGGCTCAAATTCAGAGATCATACATGAGTTTTCTCTGACCTTTCTTCTTGTAAGGATTCCTGCATCCTTATCTCCTATGATTTGCTTAGGATCATGATTCAGCTTGACATGCTGAGGAATGGTCTGAACAGATTCCTCTTGCTTTTCTTCTCCATCCTCATCTCCATCAGTATCAGCATCTACATCTACCGGTATAGGAACAATGTTACTGGTACTTGGTTGACTAGCAACCAGTTCCTAGAAGGTTACAATCAATTCATTTACCACTTGCTTACTGTCGATTTCCTCAGTTTTCTCAGAGGTTTCATCAACTCTCACATTAATGCTTTCCATAATTCTCTAAGACCTATTATTGAAACACTTGAGAGCTTTGCTCTTGGTGGAATACCCTAGGAATATTCCCTCATCACATTTCGCATCAAATTTGCTCTGGTGTTCACTCCTCTTGACGTAACATTTGCTACCAAACACTCTAATGTAGCTAACCAGAAGTGTCTTACCGGTCTAGTACTCATAAGGAGTTTTATCCTTACCTTTCTTGATGAGTACCAGGTTCATTGTGTAGACTGCAGTGCTCACTGCTTCTCTCCAAAAGGTGTGAGCAACCTTTCCTTGAATCAACATTGTTCTTGCTGCTTCAACCACAGTCTGGTTATTCCTCTCTGCTAGGCCATTCTGCTGTGGAGTTTGAGGGGCAGACAGTTTCCTCTTGATGCCATGTTCTTCACATTACTTGTTGAATTCATCCAAAGTGAATTCCCCTCCTTGATCAGTTCTAAGGCACTTGATCCTTTTACCGCTTTCCTTTTCCACTAATGCTCTGAAAGCTTTGAACTTGCCAAAAGCTTCAGACTTATCCTTCAAGAATATGACCCACATCATTCTTGAGCAATCATCAATGAGAATCATGAAATACCTATCACCCTGCACACTCCTAGTTTTCATAGGACCACACAAATCAATATGCACAAGAACAAGTAACTTGTCAGCAATGAAAGGTTTACCATTAAAGGTTGAGGAAGACATTTTCCCCAGTTGACACTCTCTAAACAAGGCATTTTCTGGTTTTCTCAACACCGACGACCCTCTAACTACCTTGATATTACTGGCCTTCACAATGTTATCAAAGTTTACATGGCAGAGTCTCCTATGCCATATCCAGCTGTCATCGAACTTGGCCATAATATATGTACTGATATTTGCATTTAGTTGAAATAGGTTACCATTGGTCTACATGTTGGTGGCCACCAATCCACCATTCTTTCCTTTGATTTTGCACACTCCATTCTTGAATTCCAGAGTGAGACCACTATCATTCAGCTGGGCAACACTTAGAAGGTTGTGTCTGAGACCATCAACCCATACACATTGTTAGCACTAGTCTTTCCATTCAAAGAGACGGACCCTCTACCTTTGACCATACATGGTGCATCATTACCAAAGTGAACCACACCACCATCATACTCTTCCAAGGATAGAAACTTTCTTCGGTCACTAGTCATATGGTGAGAACAACCACTGCCAATAATCCACTCATTGGAATTATAAAAGTGGGAGACAAGAGCCTTCTTGTCTAACACATATTACTTGATAGCAACAAACACAATATCTTCACTTTCTTCATCTTCGGATTCCTCATCTATGACACCTTCATCAACTGCCACAAAATAGTTTCTCCGGTTTCCTCCCTTGAATTTCTTGAACCTTTCCGATTTGTCCTTGTTGTCACCATTAGGATAGTTTACAACAATATGTCCTATCTGGTTACAAGAAAAGCATTTCAAAGGGAGCTTACCTCTGTATTTACCAATTCCTTTAGGAAGTTTCCTGGCAAGAAGAGCTTCAAATTCCATCAGAATCTCCTCATCATCCATTTCTCTGCTCTGTCTTGGTTCACCACTGGTGCTTGCTTCTTTTTCTTTTATGGATGGTACAACAGAAGCTTTAAAAGTTGATTCAGTCTTTTGAACATTGCCACCAAAACTATTTAGCTCATAGGCTATCAACTTTGTAATGGTGGAGTCTAGGGATACCTTAGTCCTATCTATTGATCTCAACTCCTAAACAGCAGCAACCCTTATTGCATATACCGGTAATAAGGATCTTAGAACTTTGCTTACCACAGTGGAATCTTCCATTTTACCACCTACACTCTTGATATCTCCGACAACAATTTTGATTCTTATTCCATACTGTTGAATGGTCTCACCTTCAACCATCTGCATGTCTTCAAACTTCCCTCTAAGGCTTTCTTCCTTAGCTTGTTTTACATGCTCATCACCACCATAGATATTTTCAAGAGTATCCCATACTTCTTTGGGATTAACTTTATCTTAGACATCAATAAACTCAATGTTAGATAAACTACTAATTAGGGCTTCCATGACTTGCCCATTCTCCTGCATCTCTCTCTTTTGGCCATCGATGAGAGTGCTGGTAGGGGCAACATAAGCATTCTCAACATAGCTCCAGTGTTGAGCACCCATGCTTCTGATGTATATCTTCATTTTATCTTTCCATATATTGAAATTATCTGTATTGAACTTTGGACCTTCCCTCTTCATCATTAGACTAGGATCTTTTCCTCAAGCAGTTAAGCTTATAACACAAAGGACCTAGAGGATGCTCTGATACCAATTGATAACTCAATGATGAACAAATAGTACCAAACCGATACTAAGAGGGGGGGGGATGAATTAGTATAGACAAAAACACATTCCTAAAAATAATTTGTCAGCAGACAGTGTGCTTTGGTAGACAAACAGTAACACTGGTCTTAAACAGAGTACAATCGGCAAAACCCAGAATAACTGAGACAAGGATAATCTAGTTGACACTTATCTTTTCATATGATCTAATAAATCATTTCCATTTCACCCTAGTGCATGAACAGGTAATCTATCATCAGAATATATAAATAGCTAGATCAACATGATTTACCTTTAGAAACACATCACTTAAACCATCACATGAATAACACCACACATGACACACATATTTTTCATGTGGAAACCCAACTGGGAAAAACCACGGTGGGGATGAATACCCATAAGCTATTTTTGAACTCTTTAGATGTCCGCTCTGTTTGGAGCCTTGTCTGATTAAAGACTAATACAATAGGTTCTATTAGGAACCGATCCTATTAGGGATCACCTAGTTAAGGGATGGCTAGAATACTTGATTAAGGGTTAAACCTTGTTAAAGGTTACCTTGTTAGAGGATTTCAAGAACTCAGTGGTTTTGAGTCACCCTGTCAAAGGTTTTGCATTAAGCCGATTAAAGCTACCATGTTAAGGGATTTCCCAACTATTGAAGTGGTTAAAGAGATCAACAGGTATTACAATGATCTGGTAAGAGCACTCAATGCCAATGCAGATACGCTTTAGCTCCTCTTCACCTTCTGCACTTACACTTTGCAGGTATCACTTCTCTCCTCGGGTCTGGCAAGAATCATATATCTCTTCACTTAGATACACACACACACAACTTTTTCCAACAACCTTAGAAAGAAACACAACATCAACCTTAGGAAAAAGATAGGTCAATAGCATAAACTATAAACCCTAAACCTGTTAGGTTAAGTAATTCAAACGGTTCAATATTGACCATTGAACACATTGCATTAAATGCAATAGTCTTGAACCAATCTCAAGACATTCTCCATCATTCATTTTCCACCACTTTCATGACGGCTGATAACCCATCATGCATTTTCACCATTTACAGACTTTGTGCATTCCTGAGGTAGATAGGAACAATCTCCTTCATGCAAGATCCTTCACGTGCACAAGGCTGACATGACAACATGATCTGTTCTTTGTTATAGTGCTAAATCATCACACAAAGTCACCAGTTGAGTCACACAAGCTTGAAGCACTACAACTGGAAACCTTGAAGTTGAGACTACCAACTGGTAGTCATACATAGCTTCCATGTACATGTTCCTATATCAACATGTCTATTCACCTTCAATAAACACACCGCTTCACTTTGGCACATATACCGGTTCACAATGTTATACCGGTTCTCACATAGACTAGTTCTTGGTAACATACTAGTTCTCACATATACCGGTTCTCTCTTCTTCAACATATTGACATCAATGACAACATACAATGTCATCATGTCCTCATACTGGTTCACATAATGCCAACATGTTCAAGAATATACCGGAAATGCCAATTATCATCTTTTCTTGCCTTGCAAGCATTAATGACAATAGTTGAATCACCTTCAATATAAATTTATTTGAAATTCAAATCCTTAGCCATAACAAGACCTTCTAAAAGAGCACAAGCCTCAGCCATATTATTTGTGCCAGGAGAAATTGGCATAGATTTTAATGCTAATAAAGAACCCAAATGATCACGAAAAACTATCCCTATTCCTGAATCACTAGGATTTCTAGAGGAGGATCCATAAAAATTTAATTTACAAAAAGGGGCATTAGGAGGATGTCATTTTACGGAATTTCTATCCACAGGTGTTTTTTGAATCCTTGAAAAGGCGGGTGATACAGGAATAATGATACTTTTCCAAGAAGAGATCATAAAATTGCCCCAAGAAGAGAACTCTGAATTCATATTAAAATATTTCTGGATATGAGCATTAACTTGCTCAATAATACTTCTTTCCAAAATCCCAAGAACAACCGATAAATCAAATGAGTCACATCTAAAAATGTGGTTGTTTCTTTCCCACCAAATGGCCCATATGACTGTTGAGGGAATTATAAACCACAAACAAGCAAATAGAGAAGATGAATACAAAACTGGCCAAGACTGAAACATGTCCCATAAAGATAAAGGTAAAGGGAATGAAAGAGATAACTTTTGGAGGACAAAATTCCAACAACTACTCGCAAACTCACAATGAAGAAAAAGATGATTAACATCTTCAATAGCTTTACCACATAAGACACAAGAAAAGGAGGCTGCAATATTAAATTTGACTAAATGATCACTAGTCAAAATTCTATTTTGCAGCGCGAGCCAAGAAAAAACACCAGCTTTAGGTAATACTGAATTATTCCAATAGAACAAAAAGGCACGATGAGGAGCATTTTGATTGGCCATTTGTTGAACAACAAAATATCCTTCTTTAATAGAGTAGTTTCTAATAATGATCTTGAGAATGTTGTTTCTAATAAGAAGATGAATGATAATGATAAACAAATACTTAGAACACATGAGAAAATATATATTTATAAGAACATGTGCTCATATCTTTCATTTGTGTATTTTTATATGCAAATATGTGCATACATGTGTTACACCTTCTTTTCTTCATTTTACTGTTTTCTTAATGTTGAAAAATGAAAAGATTATAAATAGGTTTTGAAGGGACCCTGCAACTCTTTACATTAGATTACATAAGATAGATCAATTAAAGTTCATCCATAATAAAACCAATGGAAAAAACCCCATAAGGCTATGAGACAATAGAAATAAAGTAGAAAAAACTACTCAACCCACAAAAACAACAAAAAACCAGCAAACTAATAGCACAAACCCAGCAATAGAAACAAATCAACCCAAATTTTTAAGATTCTCTCCAACATCAACACTAAGTTGATGCATCTTCTTGGCAACATTCTTCAAATCCAGGATGTCCTGGGGCATTTAAGTGGCTTTCTTCTTCATGCTAACCTGAGTATGCTTTCCTGAAGGACCCAAATCTTCTACACCAACAACCATATACTTGTCCATGTCCACCATAGTCCTATTCATATGAGCTTTCTCCAGCTTTCTAGCCATGGTAGACATAGTATCAACAAAGGACCTAATAATATTCTAACTGGTTTCCATAATACCTCGGAGGGTAGCTTCACATTTAGCAATTTTTACCTTCATATCCACAATTTTTTTATCAAAAATCTCCTTCACTCTTTGGGTGGCTTCCATGTGCTTAGCCAAACAATCAACCATAACCTATTTTTCGCTTTCTCTCCATAGAACACTCGTCAAAGCCCCCTCAACCACCTCTTTACTAGTATCAACAGGGTGAGAACTAAGAACGACATGCAACATATCTCCAACATTAACTTGCATATTTCCATCTTGGAAGATAAAGACCACTGCTTGAGATTGATGTTCTTAATCTCATAAAACACCCACCTAAAAAAGATGAAAAACCTCCACAGAGTTGTTGTTGGCAATGTTGATCACATCAAACGAGATATCTTGTTTAGGATGAGAATCCTGTGGGGTAAAATCAGTGGATTCCTAGGAATTTTGTTCAGAGCCATGGGAGGAGGAGACCACCTCAACATTATGAGTTTGGTTTGGCGAATCTTGATCATTAGAGCTCTTCAAGACCTTCAAAGTGGCCTTTTGAGTTTTACCCTTAGGATGTTTGCTTGAACCCTGACCACCATCATGAGGGGACCCCTTACTAACACTTGAAGAAACCACCTTAACCCCACTTTTGGCCTTTATGCTAGTGTGACAGATAAAATCCCCATTATTACTGTCAGTTTCCCATCCTTCTGACTCTGAATCCTCACTATCATCAATATCTTTAGTAGTAATAGGAGAGGGCTTGCTAGGGTTTTTAGAAGCCCTATCTTTCAAATGCTCAAAGATAAAAGTGATTAAACCTTGGTGTAAAACATGATTAACATGGGGATTCTCCTTAAAATCAACAATGCTAGCATTCAACAAAGACAAAAAATAAAACAGAAACGATATTTTCTCATTATGACAAAAATGATTAAGGAACACAAAATGATACCCATAAATTTTAGTGAACCTGCCATCCAAAGTGAAAAATTCCATAATCACCTTTAGAAGCCTCCTCCATATGGCCTTAATCTACTTTGGCTCAAAGTGGATCTTGTTAGCTTTCACCAGGTGCTCAGGCTTATTCTCTTTCTTAAGGAATCTCTTCATAGTAGCATTAGAGATATTTCTATCTTTGTAAAATTTAATCCCCTCTGTAGGCATTCCCATCACTTCAACAATAAGATCTTTATTGATCTTAGTCACCCTAAAAAATAGATGCACCTTACCATCCTTCCATCCCTTCATAAATTTCCTAGTAACATTCTAGTTATGCCCATGTAGTTTCTCCAAGAATGTCACCACTCCTCGTTTTTGCAATTTGTGCCAAATGGTAGGGTTTTTCTTCCAATTAGCACAATTTGGAGGTTCCACCCTATGTTGCTAACCCCCCATAGTCATAAAACTTGACTCAAAAATAATAATCCTCAATAGAATAGAGTCTACAACAAAAAAACCAGAAACAACTTCCAAAACAAGTAATACCCATAAAGCATGCGAAGTCTAGTAGTACTAATTATAACTTAAGGCATTCAGACCAAACACTTTCATCATAAAAAATAGTAGCGATCTCCTTATATCTTCCATGTGTTTGATTATGGATAAGAAGTGACCAAACCTCATACTCCAAGGTGCCTTCATTAAACCACACCTTCCTTGATTTAAGTCTAACCCCTATGTTAGCAAATAGTTAGCTACACAGTTAACCTCTCTATAGTTATAAGAAATATAGGACTCTTCAAATACTTCAAAATCTATTGAGGGAAGACCCAATTGATTAAAGGACCAAATACTTCAAATACCCAAACCTCCTCCCACTTTAACTTTACAAACACTCTCCCACGCAGGCAAAGGAATTCACTTTTTCTCCTCCACCCTAGACCAGAGGAACCACTTTTGAATTCTTTCAATAACTTCAACAAATTTAGAAGGAATTTTGAACAGACTTAGAGCATAGATAGGGAGATTTTAAAGAGTGAACTTTAGAAGTTGTAATTTCCCTACCCAGCTTAACAAAGGACCTTTCCAACCAACCAACTTTTTATTGAATCTATCAATCAAAGACAACCAAAAGTTATTAGGTGGTTTCAAGCAAAGGGGAAAGCCTAGAAAAGTAGAAGGAAAGGAACTAGTAGCACAACCAAGAATATCCGCAATCCTTCTTTGTCTGATCTCAAGAGTGTTGAAAAAGAAAAGAGAACTTTTATTCCAATTAATCAAGTGACTAGATGCTTTTCTATAAAGATTAATAGCATTCTTCAAAGTTTTTGCTTCCCTAATAGAATAACTTCCCAACAGAATATTATCATCAACGAACTGCTAGTGGGAGCACACAAGACTAGATGAAGACAACCTCAAACCCTGGAAAGAACCATCCAACACCAATTTCAACAAATATATACCAAGAGCTTCCACCATAATAGTAAAGAGGATTGGAGAAATCGGATCCCCTTGTCTTAAACCTCTGGAAGACTTGAAGAAACGAGAAGGGGATCCATTAACAAGGACAACAAAGGAGGGCATAGAGATCAGCTACTAAATAAGCTTAATAACTCTATCAAAAAATCCAAAGGCATGAAGGATTCTAGAAAGAAAAGACTAGTCACCTTTGTTATAAGCTTTAGAAAGATCCAACTTCATAGGAAAACCTTCTTTATGAGACACCTCCAAGGAATGGATGTTCTCATGCACCATAATGATAGAATCAAGAATCTTCTTACTAGGGACAAATCCATTCTATTGAGGAGAAATGATATATGGTGAAATAGAAAAAAGCCTCAGAGTGAGAAAATTAGAAATGATCTTGTAAAAGGAGTTGCATAGGCTAATAGGGAAAAAATTGTCCATAGAATATGTTGGCAGTGGGCCAGCGTCCCTCACGGAGATTCGTGACATGGTTTAACAGCCTCCCATGGATTCTATAAGTCTAGTGGTTGTATCAGGCATGGATAGGTCGATCTTTTGGTGCAACGACAACCCTAGCTTGTAACAAGTGGTATCAGAGCTTGGTCACAGATTCAAATCATGCAGGCCACAACGAGTGATGCAGGGAGGGGGATTGTTGGCAATGGGCCATCGTCCCTTGCAGAGATTTGCAACATGGTTTGACAGCCTCCTATGGATTCTATAAGTCTAGTGGTTGTATCGGGCATTGACAGGTCGATCTTTTGGTGCAATGACAACCCTAGCTTGTAACAGAATAGACGCCAACACACTTAGGAATCAACACAATAAAAGTAGAATTAAGTTCTTTGAAAATGATCTAGCCCGAAAAAACTCTTTCACCCCATCCAAAACATCCTTCTCCACAATATGCCAAAAGTTTTGAAAGAAAAACAATGGAAAGCCATCCGGTCCCGAGGCTTTGTTACCTTCAAAGGAAAACACTGCAGCTTTAATTTCATCCTTAGAAGGAATAGCAATCAAAAATTTATTTTGCTCTTCTTTCAGGATAGAAGGGATGGCTTCCAAAAGAGAATTCTGAGATTCAACATCCAGATTAGCTTCAGCTGAAAGAAGGGAAGAAAAAAATCTAGATGCCTCCCTAAAAATTTCCTCCTCTTTCACTAGAATTCTATCATCAACCACCAACTTAGAGATCCTATTAGCAACTTTATGTTTAAGGGCACTTAAATGAAAAAAGCTTGTATTCTTATCCCCAACAGACAACCATAAAGCTCTAGACCTTTCCTTCCAAAATACCTCTTCCTTTGTAATGATATCATGATAATTCTTCAGAATACCATTCTCCCTTTTCAAATAACATGAAGAGTAACCCTTAGCTTGATTCTTGTCCTGAATATCTTTCAACTCACACTGAATTTCTGATTTAGAAGCAAAAAGGTTTCCAAACACCTCTTTATTTCATCTTCTAATATTATCTTTCATAAATCTAATTTTTTAAGCAACTCTAAACATAACAGACTCATCCACAGATATATTCCACCACTGCATAATAACTATCTTCCAGCAAGGGGTGGGACAACCACATCTTTTCAAATATGAAGGGATAGTTTCTCTTACCATCAATAGCCTCTACAACAAAGTAGATAGGGAGATGATCATAACCGACCCTAGGGAGGGCCATGAGGGAGAAAGCATACTTGACCAGCCAATTGTTAGAGATAAAAGCCTGATCCAGATGAACTTGGATCAGGTCATCATCCACTCTCCAATTGGTCTAGGTAAATGAGGCACCTTGAAGGTCAATATCATGTAAAGAATGAGCATCAATAAATGCCATCGGGTCAATCCGACTATCCATTTGGATTTGAGAACCTAATTTTTTTTTAGAATTATGAAGGAGGGTAATAAAATCTCCCATTATAATCTAGTTTTCATTACAGTTCTTGGAGCGATGAGCTTCCTATTTCTTCCAAAAATTAATCCTATCTTCTTTAGTGTTGGGAGCATAGATATTAGAGAGAACCCAGGAAAAATCATCTCTAATATGATGAAATCTAATAGAGACAAAATTGGAATCCACATCCAATATTTCACCCTTAATATAATTCAAATTCCCAAAAATAGCAGTCCCACCAGAAGTACCTTCAGAACTGCTACCAACCACCTCACCATGCTTGAAAAACTTCAAGTTTTCCACCTTTTCCTTAATCATTTTAGTTTCTTGTATAAGGCAATATCTGACTTAAGATCCCTAACCATATTGTGAATAATATCTTGTGTATGGGGCACATTGAGTCCCCTTATGTTCCAGGAAATGAATTTCATTTTTTACGAGGAGAACATACCTCATAGATGGTCCTCTAACTACCATATGCTATATTATGCCTATATTCTTGATCTCTCATTCATTTAGTATATTTTCTACTAAGATTACTATTCAAGTTCCCAGTGTCAGCTTTAGACTTCTGCCTAGTAGGAACACCAACTTGTGAAGCCCCAACAATCTGTCTAGATTTCTTAGACTTCTTTTTCTCCACTTGTATAAATGGGGCTTCACCCCTCACTATTTCTTGAATTGACAAATTATTCTCTTTCTCAAATTTCAATGGGCCAATCCCACCACCAAACTCTCTTCGATTGATCTCCAACGAGGTTTGGGAAAGAGGGGACCTCTCCACTATAGGATAGGTGGACTTCACACACTCCTCAGATTGAGAGCATTAACAATTCACAACCTCATTAAGATCCTCCCTTTCTGTCTACTTAGGATTGATTAAAATAGCTCTAGCAACATTATTTCCTACATCTATATCTCCTTCCTCAAGGTGCTAGACAACAAGATTGGGTATCAAGCCATCTTCAACAATACAATGCTCCACTTTATCAAAACCATCGTCACTATTACCTTTTACCATGACTATAACCTCCTCCTGCTGGGTTTGAGACTTCAACTTGAGAACATCATTAGACCCATCTTTCTCCAGTTGAACTGGAACAGTAGCATCAGATCGCTTCGGATCCCCTTGAGTAGCATTATCCAACCATTTCATTCCTGCCATCTTTGATCTAAGCCACCTTGGCAATTTTTTCTCTCCAAATCTACTGTTGAGGGCCACTCTTGGGACCAGTATTTATTTTAGAGGTGGCAACATTCTTATTGTTCTGCAGAGGACATTTCTTAGCCCAGTGCCTAGATTTTTTACAATGAAAGAAGACAAAAGGCATAGTCTCAAATTCAACTAGCGGAGTCCATTTCCCCAACTTAAAAATGATATCCACTGAGGTTGGGAGATTGGCATTTTGGCTAACACAAACATAGATCCTAGCATAAATCATTCTTTTCCTAGTCATCGTCATTGGGTCAATAGATAATAGTTCCCCAAAAGAGCTGGCCAAACCCTTAAACACATCCTCATGCCAAAAATCCAAGGGAAATCTAGGCAACCTAATCCAAATAGGAGCAAAAGAAAAAATACCCTCATTCATATCTAGATTAGGAGACCAACACTTCAAAGACAAAGATGTCTTCCCAATAACCCAAGGGCCTCCACAAAGAAAATTAGACAAATCTTCTTCACAAGAGAAATCAAAGGAGAAAAAATATTTAGCCATAGCTTTTATTTCAATTTTACCTTTCAAGCGCCATCTCCTCTTAGCAAAAGCTCTAATGACAACAATGTTAGGCCTAAAACCCATGAATTTTACAGCTATCAATACAACCACAACAAAGATGTTATGATCTATCACCTGATCATGGACCATAATCACAAAACACCCGAAGCCAATTTTGAAATATTATTTATAGGAGGGAATGTCGACTTACCACCATGTTTAACACCAAATGGGGAGGACTAAGTTTTTTAAGCACCCTGCCCCACCATATCACGAGGTCCCTTGCTAGGATCATCTAGAATCCCCCCCTTTTGTGGGTCCCCATCTTTAGAAATCGCTCAATCATCCTAGCTACTTCTTGTCTTTTCATTGCCTTGACCCACCTGTTGTCATTGAGGACTAGTACCTACAACATTCCCCTATAGATTTGCTGAGATTGAAGGGGTAGGTTGCCCACCCAAGTTCCCATTCAAACTCCCCATTCAAATTTTTTGTTGAACAAGATTCTAAAACGAAAAGATTGTTTTATTGAGAAAGGATTTACATTTTTTGTTTGCATGTGAATGATAGAGCATGCCATATAATATAAAGATACTGTATGAAAGGAATAGGCATGCAAGATGAATGAATATGCTAGTCATGTGTTTTATGGGAAAGTATACATTCCAAGACAAGTGCCGAATATGGGGTTTAGAGAGTATAGTTTGCTTTTTTTCCGAACTATCTTATTTCTATGCATGTCATTATACTCGGTCGAGTAACTTATTGACCATTAAAATAGATGGATGTGTAGACACCTAAAATTGTCCTATGTAATTCAATAAATATTTTATTTATTTAATTACTTTATCCTAATTCTTCTATTAATTAAATAAATCTTTATTATTTAATTAATTCTGTTATCCTCTTCTAGCCTTATTTCTCATTTAAATAAATACTTTTTATTTATTTAAATAATCATTTTCCTAAATTAAATAAATACTTTATTTATTTAATTGATCCCATTTCTTCTATTAATTAAATAAATTTTTATTTATTTAATTAATTCATTATCCTTTTCTACCCATGACACATGTCATTCATCTCTTAATTCCTACACTACCTACCCTCTCATTATTTTCTTATTTTCTCTACCTACCCTCTAATCCTAGCTGACCATTTATCTTTTACACCTCATAATCTTATCCCTCCATTTCTTATAGTGTCTTCTATATAAGGAGATACTTCCTTCATTATCAACCCTAATCATTCTAATCAGCTAATATCCCAAGCATTCTAGCATTCAAACTTTGATATGCGATCAAGCCTGCTTGCAACCACATTTCTGTTATTTGTTGAGCTCTTGTGCACACATAAAATCTGAGAGAAAATATATCAAGCAAGATCAATGGAGATAGGAAGAATGAAGATCCAAACCCTATTGGACATGTGATGGTATTATATTTGTGATTTTGTTGATTTGCATTGTCTTACGTAATCTTCATATGTTATGGTGGATCTTTGTTGTTGTTAGGCTAGGGTTTTGTGGTTGAATCTATTTTAGTCTTTCAATATTGTTGTTTCCACTTTCACCATAAATAGGATGCATTTATGACTCTCTACCATATCCTTGTAATGATCTTTCTTGTTTCTTAAATGAATTAGAATAAATTAAAATGCATCTATCATACTAGGCATGCACCAAGATTCCATCTTGCATATCAAATTCTTCTTGCTAAAAAATTCGTGCAGGGTCGGGTATTCTTGATTGACTAAATTTTTTGAGGAAGAGTATGCTTCAAGGCTGGGTGGAAAAACAAATAAATATATTAAATGAATTATAGATTCATTTGAAGAATAAAGAGTATTAATTCTTTTAATGAAGTTAGAGCATCTAGATCTTTACACTTTCTCCATGCTTATTTAGTCAAGGTTGCTTCTTGAGCCCATACTTAGCAATAAATACAATCAATCCATCTCAACCTCCATCTACTTGGCCTTACCTTATAAATGATATTTGCATCCTCACCATCCTATTTGCTAGATTGAATCTCAACCCTTGATTCCATGCCACCTCATTATTGACCTTTGAAAGCCTATAAATAGAGCCATTTCTAGCATGTAAATCATCTCTTGTTCTTGCATCAAACTAATGCCAATTTATCTCTAACTCGTGCATTCATTTAGCTCATTTTAGTTCTTTTTAACATGTTTTTAGCTTAAGATATTCATCTTCATCTTTTTAATATCACCATTTAGCATAATTAGTTGTATATCTTGCAGTTAGCTCTCATTTTAGCTTAATAGCACACCATTTTATAAATATCATTCTCTAAGTTGTCATTTAGTTGAATCTTGTGCATAATCTGAGAGCACTAACATTAAAAATTCACTAAGTCCTTGGCGATAGAGGACAATGGGATGCTCTTGAGATATTTTTGTATATTTATGTTCTATATGCTTTTATCATTAGTACACTTAGGCTAACCCCCTTTTCTTGTGTACATTTTTGACACCCACCATGGGGCATATTTGCCTGAATTTAACATTTTAGTGCAAGTTTTTTAGGAATTTTGTGAGCAGATGGATGGAATTTCACATAACAACACATACAATAGCCTGCTTTGCACATTTAACTCTCAAAATCATGCATATAATGTACAAAATCACGCATCTACATCCTCTTTTAATGCATTTATTTTCAATATTATGCATCTAAAAATTATAGTAGCGCATTTACTTTTGATGCATACAATTCTCAATTTTGTGCATACAATTTTCAATTTAGCGCATATAAGTTTCAGTTTAGTGCATATGCATTCTAGTTTAGTGCATTTGCTATTTTTCTTAGAAAAATGATTATTCCAGGGACTGACTGCTAATTTGTTACTTGTAGGTTCTTTTTCATCAGTAAAGACTTGAAATTCATAGACTACTGATTGCTTTTGTAGATTCGCAAGCAAAAAACTCAAACAAACAAACTTTGTGCTTTTTTTTTTTCTAAACTAGGTATCTAGTTTAATTTAAGGGGGCTTAATATACTTCTTTCTTTCATTTCTTAAGGTCAAAATTGGTAGGCATATGCTGTCCCTTTAATTGGGTTTTCAAAAATCCAAACCCACCTAGAGCTTTTTTCTTTTAAGTAGTGCATTTCTTTAGTGGGCCCACCCTCCTGAGAAGTCCATAAGGCTAGTGAGAGGGGAATGACCCATGTGGGAATAACTAACACTAAGTAATCCAACCCACTATAAAATAAACATTATCAATGATAGTGCTTGGGAATAGCTCTCCTCCATACCTTCGAGTATAAAAAACCTTATTTTTCAAGGCTAGGAGACCTCTTAGTTGAGTTTATACCTCGACACATTGAATGAATCTCTTACTAGCACCAAATTAAAATAGAAGCCTACCCAGTTCACCTCCAAACATTATCATTCTCTTAGTGCAGAGAGGGGGAAGAATCTCTCTTGAAGACACTCGCCATATGTCCCTTTTGAGCTTATGTACAAACTCTCCTTTTGAGTAATTATTGCTAGGCTCATAACAAGACTCCACTAGCTCTCGCAAAGATAAAAACATGGGCACCCTTTAGGGGGTGACAAGGCTGTGTAAGCTAATAGGGTACCAAGCTATGTGCTGAGAAATGATAATGAAGCCAATTTCCTTAGGATAGAACTGATTGGTGTCTATTTTGTCTTATACTTGTGAAAACTTTAGCTTTCTTCAAAGCCTAGAACATACACTATTTATTTAGAAGACTAGGGGAAAAAAGTGTTTGATCAAGTGTTTGTTATGTTTATGATCATACCACACAAGGAAAACATCTAATCATTGTATAAATCCAACTAGCAGATTTAAATTTTTTGTCAAAACAGTAAAAAATAGTCAAAATGGTCAAAGTCAGAGTAGTTTAGAGCATATACAATGTAGTTTTGCATATTTGATTAATATAATTATGCATTTTAATCTTAGAATTGTTCATTTAACAAACAAATTAGCGCATCTGATATTAAAAACAATGCATTTGACCAAAACAAATCTGTTGTAGCACATGCAAAGTCCATAATTGTGCATTTGCTGCGCACAGTCATGCATTTGACCAAAATATTAGCGCATATGAAACTTTCTACAGCGCATCTGAAATAACACATCTAAAACAAAGTCTACTTCCTGTCATTTTTAGGAAATTTCAAAAACACTTTTGGATACCCTTTTTCATCTAGTATCAATTCCAACCTTCATAGTAAGCAAAAAATGAGCTATAAACACTGGTTTAGCAAGTGAGACAAATTTTCTATCACAATATCAAATATTTGTCTTTTATCATATCTGATTAGCTATTCCAACAAGGTTTTCTATCAGGATATTTCGTTCCTCATTAGAACCTAGACTTGGAGTTTGCAATCACATCTACATAGCCTTATCAATAGGGTCACATCTTATTCCCCCAATTTGGCTTTATTTCAAATCAAAACAAGATGAAAATATTTGATGATTTCTCACAAAAATTTGTATCACTTACATGACCATCCCTCATCACTTGAAGAGGAAGAAGCTTAGTCAAATGAAACACTAGAAGTGGAAAAGGCCTAGTAAAAAACAAATCTTGAAGAAAAGGAAGATTATGTTGGCAAGAGACACTGTTTCGATGAAGCCTGATGCATAGAAGATGCTTAGGGGTTTTCATTGATGGAAACTTAGCTTGGTAATCACATCTGGTGTACATAGATTTGGTTTACTGAAAGTCATTTTGTTCATAAGAATAAGTCTAGAAGGTGGAGCACAATAATCAATGGATTGTGCATACCTCGATTTTGATTGGATAATTTTGGTTGTGGTGATTAAGAAAGATGATTGGAGGTTCGAGGAAAATTATCTTGTGATCATAATATATGGTATTGATTCGTGGGTAATTTTTCAAGTTCGATATCCAATAATTTAGTTAGAGCAGAACTATTTTGGTGTAATGTGTGTTGAGGACTTGTTGCATTGATTTCGATGATCAGTTTTGTGTTTGAGGTGATTGGGTCGACTTATGGAAAGCTTATTGTCATCTTTTTTTGGTTTGCATTTGGATTTGGACAAGTTGAGACAACTTGGTGATACACATTTCATGTTGCGTGTTTGCAATTTTTAGAAGCTGACATGGTTAATGATTCTTTTCATTGGTGCGGATATATAAGATTGGTTTGGTTGATCATTTTGGAAAAATGTTATGAGTGAAGAGAGTATGTATGAGTGAATTTGCAAGTTTGGTGATTGTGATTGAAGGTTTTGGTGGTCCGATGAGTGACAACAAGAAAACTGAGTAGAGTGACAGATCAGGTGTAGGAGACAATTTGAGCCTAACTAGAACTGCATTTTGGCATATGTAGATGCTATAATTTAGTTTATTCATTATAGTAATTATTTTTAATAGCCTATAAGGTAGTGAGCCTTCCTCCAGGTTGTAGCCCTTTTGTAATTAAGCAGTGAGATCTAGGCAGTGTGCCTAAATGAAAATGCATTCCCCTTATGTAATATTATCATACTTCTGGCCATAGTATAATAATATTGTGGATTTAAATCCCAGTGTAGTTTTTCCCTTTCCAGGTTTCCATGTAAAAATTCTAGTGATATGGTTGTTTGGTTGTTTTCTTTAAGTTTCTACACATTACTTTCTTTCTTGTGCATCCGATGGATTAAGAATCAAATTAATAAGTTTACAAATTTCAAAAAAGTGATTCAACCCCCCTCTTAGTGTTTATTGATTCCAACAATTAGCATTAGAGCCTAGTCCCTCGAAAGAAGCCTAACAACTTGGGGAAGATCTAGAAGATTGAATCAATGGACTCCGGTTTGTAGAGACAATTTAGTGTGGCATTTGAAGATCTTGATGAAACAATAAATGAAGTTCTCTGAAAATAAATTTGAATTTAGTTGAAGACTTCATTGAGACATTGAAAGATTAAGTAAGAACTTCTAGAGAGAAGATAAAGGAACTGATGGATAAGCTAAAGGAGAAAGATGAGCAAAGAATTGACAATCAAGCCCTACAACACAAGATAGATGAATGTGAGAAGCTTGCTAGAGATAATGCAGCTCAAAAGAATGAGATGCAATCCATTATGATGAAGCTGACAAAGGAGATTGAAGAACAGAAGAAAAGTGAAGAAAATTTGACTCAGTTATTGAAGGATAGATCTGATGAATGTTGCAGATTGACATATGAGAATGATCAGTTGAAGCTTTAATTGGTGCAATGCAAAAATGATGGAAAATAACTTGAAAGACATATCATAATTTTGAGACATGAGCTTTCTACTACTAATGAGTACAAAGAAAAATTCAAAGCTAACTCAGCTCAGTTGGGTGAGATGCTGGAAAGTCAAAGACATGGGAAAGACATGCGAGGACTTAGCTTTGAAAAAGGTGAATCCTTTGGTTTTGGACAAAGTAATCATCAACAGAAGAACAAGAAACCTCTGGTAAGACAACCTAATGCCTATAAATTAAATGATAAATGTTTTGTTTGTGGAAAATTTAGTCATATGGCAAGTCAATGAAGAAGTAAGATGAATAATTGGACGATAAATAATGTGATGAATAATGGTCCTACCTTTACCAGTCAATGTTTCATATGCAACAATTTTGGTCATAAGTCAAAAATGTGTAGAACAGTGATAAATAATTTTCAGAATAAGAGATGCTATGCTTGTGGAATGTTTGGGCACATTTCTAATCAATACAGGATGAGACCAAATCAGATGAACTTCAGGCTTGTGCAGATAAATGTTGTTTGTCATGCATGCAACATACTCGGTCACATTACAAGATATTACAGAAGTAAGAATGCTTTGATAGAAGAATAAATTAGATGAAAAGGGAAAAGCTAAAGTGGAAGAGATTAGAGAGAAACATAAGAAGACATGGGTTAAAAAGGAAGATTCAAATGTACCAAATGGCTCCAAACTTGATTCCTGTGTTAGAACCTCATTCAGTAACTAAGACATTTTGGCCTTAGGGGGAATTTTTTCATGCAGATCTTTAGAGCCCCCTCTCAGAGATTTGTAACCAATCAAGGATGGTTTTAGATGATGGATATTAGTTGTGCAATTGATATCTAAAAGAATTCATAGCGATTTGAGATTCTGGTGAGTGAACTCATGAAAAACAAGGTATCCAAAAGATTTTAGGGTTATGCATTTATTATGACTTAAAGTTAGATTTTCAAAAGATAAAAATTCATTTCAGCCATTCATTCTTCACATTGTGAGAAAAAGAGTAAGAGAGAAAGAGAAAGGAAAACAAGATTAAGTAGTCATAGTAGAGCTTGAAGGGATCAGTCAATGATTCCTTGCATCCAGTTGAGATTGAAAAGGTATTTACCCATTTGTGATCTATCTTTACATACCCTAACTTCAAAATGGAATCTACATCTGGTGTTGTGACTCCATTGGTGGTTGAGATTACTAAGAGAGAAGGGGTCATATTCAAAAGACACCCATTCAAATGTGTTGAAGATGATCTGAAAGATGATTTTTCCTTGGTTCCATATGACGTGCTTCATAACAAAGACATTAGGGCATACATCCACTGTAATATTGAAGAGCTTGGAAATTTAGATATACTATCATTGTATACCAAGCACATGATGGATGGATTTGGAAATCTAAATCCATAATTCAAGTCATTGGAGGATAAGGGTTTCATCCAATTCATTCATTTCCCAGTGTTCGATGAGCCGGAATGGGTAAGATACATTTTGAGCCAAATCCATGATGGGTTCATATGGCTGGACTGACCTCACAAGATTACCAAGCAAGCCATTCAAGCAATTACATGTTTGAATGCAACTGGTGAGATCCCCGATCCGAGGAAAGTTCAAAACACAATGGTAAAAACAAAGGTTACCAAATTGTAGCATGATAGCCGGTTAATGACAATCAGTGATATCATAGAGTATGATGTAAGATTTTCCTTGAGGGTAATTGGATATAAGGTGTACCAATCTAGCAGATAGTATTCTATATCCAGCACTACTATATTTATAACCTATGAGATTCTTGAGGAAGACAAGAGGTTTTATCTTCGTGCAGTACTTCGTAGTGAATTATTGAGAAATCTGAAGAAGATAAAACAAGATAAGAAACATGTATTCAAATTTGGTTCCTTGATCATTTTATTGGCACTATACTTCTTGAATGAAATCCCTAGTATTGGAAAGATTTGATGGGCTTATTATAAATCGGTGCCAGTTCAAATAAAGGAAGGTTTGCGGGGTTTCGGTGATACAGTTGCACAAAAATTTGCTTTGTGGGGATATTTCAAATCCTTTCAAGCCATGATGGAAAGTAGAGAGAGGATGCTGAAAGAGATTGCTGAGAAATATGAGAAAACCATTTTCTTCATGGTGGATAAGGATCAATGTCATATTGAAGTAGTTGAACCAATAATTGTTTGGATCATGCCCATGGGGTATGAGGTGGATGCAAATACACTTGATGGATATTCTCAACACCTATTGAGTCAACCGGTGGATGATAAGCAGGGAATGTTAGATATGTATAAAGAAAAGGACTTAGAATTGCATAAGAAATTTACCAAACCAGCAAGGAAGAGGAAAGTAAGGAAGGAATTTGAAGAGCTTGCAGAGAAAATGGGAATATCCAAGGAGGCTATGCAAAGGGATAGAGATAAAAATATACTGAAGGAGGAGGAAATGGCAAAGCCCAAGAATACAAAACCTATTTACACTCTTCTGAAGCAATCAAACCTAGAGAGTCTCAGTCTGCACCTACCTCTGGCATGCAAAATCGTGTTCCTCTTCCCAAGGATCAAACAACATCAACTAGTGGAGCTGAGAAAAGAAAGAAGGAGAAATCGAAAAGAAAATATGTTTCTAGTGAAAAAGAACCCGAATCAGATGAGGAGGTTAGAGAGGTAAAGAAGACAACCAGCTATTCTAGAGTGGTTAAGAAGCCTTTATCCCGTGGTGCCCAACCAACCAAGAAGCCAAAAGTTGAAGCCAAGTCATCCAGAAAAGTCATGGCAAGCAAGAAACATAATTCAGAATTGGATGCTACTCTCAAATCCAGAAAATTACAAGGTACTTATGAAGTTGTGCCCCCAATGACCCTAAAATAAATAATTGATGAGGTACTTAAGGATGGGAATTTGAAAAATGTACGTATATATTATAAAAATTCTGATGATAAAGATTAGAGAGTAATTGAGGAAGCAGTTGTTGACTACATGGATGTATATAGTAAGGCATTGATAGAACTATCATCCATGCTTCCCAAAAGCCTGTGTGACATTTTGGATGTAAGGAGGCATACAACAATCCTAAAGGATGAAAAGATAAAAGAGTATGTATTAGTAAATCTATCCTCTGTCATCTCTAAAGATGAAGTTATTATATTATTAAACCTTGCAAAGGAAAGATTTTGAAATAAGAAAAGAGTAAATAAGCTTATGCTTGGAAAGATAGATGAGGTGACTAAGGAGACAAAGAAAATTATGAAACAATTTTTGATCAATCACATAATTGATGTGAATCTGGAAGAGCCATCTTAGGACACATCTATTTTGGAAGTACATATAGCTATTCCTGACAAGCAAAAAGAACAAACATCCGAGAAAGCCACTATAGAAGAGTAGCCCAGGGTGCATAACACAATTGATGATGATAATGCTAATGTTAATATCTTCGGTGAAGATGAACATGATCCTCCAAAAATTGAAGAGAAAAGGTAGTTGAGGAGAAAGATGATGCAGAAAAGGGAAAAGATGATGGTGAGGAAGGTGATGTGAGTGTAGAGGTGACCAAAAAGGAAAAAGGGGAGAAGGAAGTAGATCAAGCTCCGATTACAGTGGCAAGAGACACTGTTGATGATAAAGGGAAACAAATTGCTACTGATTCAGATGACTTTGGTCAATGACCTATTGATCTGAGCTCTCTATCTTTGATACAAGAACTAAAGTTGGCAACTCTTGCACAAGCTAAAGCTAGTGAGGACTTCTTAAGTCCCATTCAGCAGACAAGGAATTGATAGCATTGGCAGGATGTTGGAGAAAAGCATGCCATCTTTCAAACTAGACACATTTGATCCCTCCGGTAAGCTTGAGGGTTTGTTGAATGTTGTAGGCTCTCATTTTGAATCCTTGGAGAAAGCAACAGATGTTAAATTTTTGAGCCAATTTAATGCTATGAAGTTGAATTTGTTTTTGAAAATGATTGAGGATGATAGAGAAACCTTAGTTACTATTATGAAAAGTATTCAAGATGCTTTGGATGAAGGTGGTAGGATATACAAGTCATGTACGATTTTGCCAAAGTTCACTATAGATATTGACAAGAAAATTAAAGAATATGAAGGCCAGCTAGATAGCATATCTCAGTCATATGCACCTCTATCAGTCCTGACTAATAGTTTTGAATCCCCATTTTTGAGTATCCTAGATAAGATCAAGATTTTAAACCATGAAAAGGAAAGAGTTTTTGGTAGAGTAGCAGAATTAAGGAGTCTTATCACTCCTTGGATAGATTCCTTGATGAGCAGTATGCAAGATGCAAAGGATGTTCTGAATTCCAATGTCCTGATTGATAGAAGAGGAGCAAAAATTCTTTCTTGTATTTTTAGTGGGGTGATAAGAATTTTGGAGACTCTGAAGAAAGCATGGGATAAACATTTACTATCCCTCCGGATAATTTTTGCAAACATATTCAAGTTTTTGTGAGTAGCTGTAGATATCCTTGTATATAGGTTTTGGCAGATTCCTATATTTAGCATTGATATCAAAGGGGGAGAGAGAAGAGTGAAAAATGGTGCTAATACTCAGGGGGAGCTAGTATATTTTTGGTGAGTTCAAAATTTTAAATTTTTGTAGTCTTGGGTGTACAATTCATTTTTCACAATGTTGCCATCAATGCTAAAGGGGGAGATTCTTGGCAAGAGACACTATTCTGGTGAAGACTGATTCATGGAAGATACTTAGGGGTTGTCATTGATGGATACTCAGTTTAGTAATCACATGCGGTGTACATAGAGTTGGTTTACCAAAAGTCATTTTGCTCATAGGCATAAGTCTAGAAGGTGGAACATAGTAACCAGTAGATTATGCATACCTTGATTTTGATTAGATAATTTTGGTTATGGTGATTAAGGTAGATGATTCAAGGTTAGAGGAAGCTTATCTTGTGATCCTAATATCTGATGTTGATTCATGAGCAAGTTTTAAAGTCCAGTATCCAATAATTCAGTTAGAGAAGAACTATTTTGGTGTAACGTGTGTTGCAAATTTGTTGGGTTGATTTTGATGATCAATTTCATGTTCAAGGTGATTGGGAAGACTTATGGAAACCTTATTGTCATCTTGTTTTGGTCTGTATTTGGATTTGTGGATAGGCTGAGCTAACTTGGTGATACATATTTTATGTTGCGTGTTATGTGGTTTTTGGAAGCCGACATGGTTAATGATTCTTTTCATTGGTGCAAATATATAGGATCAATTTGGTTGATCATTTCGGAAAAATGTTATGAGCAAAGAGAGTATGTATGAGCGAATTTGTGACTATGGTGATTGTGATTGAAGGTTTTGGTGGTCCAGTGAGTGATAGGGTAAGAAAACTGAGCAAAGTGACAGATCAGGTGCAAGAGACAATTTGAGCCTAAACGAAATTGCATTTTGGCATATGTAGATGCTATACTTTAGTTCATTCATTATTGTAATCATTTTTAATAGCTTGTAAGGTAGTGAGCCTTCCTCCAGGTTGTAGCCCTTTTGTAATTGAGTAGTGAGCTCTAAGTAGTGTGCCTGAATGCAAGTGCATTCCCCTTATGTAATATTATCATACTTTTGGCCATAGTATAATAATATTGTGGGTTCAAATCGCATCGTGGTTTTTCCCTTCTCGATTTTCCATGTAAAAATTCTAGTGTTATGGTTGTTTGGTTGTTTGCTTTAAGTTTTTGCATATTACTTTCTTACTTGTGCATCTAGTGGATTAAGAATAAGATTAATAGGTTTTTAAATTTTAAAACACTAATTCACCCCCCTCTTAGTGTTCATTGATTCCAACAGTTTATTTAAATTAACCACAAACTCTTGGTAGAACATCGCACATTCTTGCACCTCTATCATGACTATCTACATGATTGTGGAAATGAGTTTGGTGAAGAACCTTTGAGAACATGTGCTTTGGAACAAAGATCAGGGTTATTCCAATCTCTCAATCAAGGTGGTGAAATCAACTTGGCATATTTTCCTCAATAACTAATCACCTATTGAGTCCTTTCACAAATCATTCGTATGCCGATTAAAACTGAAGGTCAAAGACCTAGAGAACAAGATGATGATATGATGAATCAATAATGATCTGGTCAACTAAAGAGAGGAGGGTGAATCAGTAGATAGAAAAAAAAACTATAATTTCACCAAACTCAAACCCAACTCATAAATCAATCACTGAACTAACCGGTTTAAATATTGTACTATAAACTGTAACTGCACTGTAAATTTTACCGGTTAATTAGAATACGAATATAATAGTGTAATAGATCTGAAAATCATATACAATTTAACCAAAACATCAAACCACTTTACTAACATTAGTAATAGCACATTTTAGATCACTTCCGGTCATAATAACATACCTAAGTGGCTTTACTAGTTAAATAGATTAACCATATCAAAACATAACTACAAAATCACTCACCACTTGACACAATGATTTTTGACATGGAAACCCAAATGGGAAAAACCATGATGGGGATAAATACCCACAAGTATTATGAACTATTCTGAATTTTGTCTTGTTAGGAGCCAAGCCTTGTTAGAACCTTTAAAAAAATGTCCTATTAGGAACAAATCCGGTTAAGGACCACCCGGTTAAGGGATTGACTACAATACCTTATTAGGAGTAACCTTAATAGAGGATTTAAAATCCAAACTAATGGATCACCTGGTTAGAGGATTTAGAAAGCACCAAGCCTATTAAAGCTTACTTAGTTAAGGGATTTAACTGTTGTAATTGTTAAAGAACAACAAGGGTTTTAATGATCTGGTATTAGCACTACTCTTCTTGATCAAATCATTTTTATGCTCCTATCTTCCTTCACACATTCTGCAAATACTCCTTCTGGTTCAGCAATCAATCACACTAACACACTTAACCAAAATTGCTAGCACTACTACAAAACAAGTCATCGACCTTATAAGAAAAACAATAGTTCAGTAACACATCACAAAACCTAAGATCTCATAGAGATTACAAACAAATAGGTTCAAACATGACTGTTAGATTACATAGCAATTAGCTGCACATTATTCTAGACAACCTTGACCACTCCTAGATCACCGCACATTGGATCCTATAACTCATCACGTGTTTTCCACTTCCTGCAATGCACTTTCTCATTCCCAAGATAAAACAATTATCTTCTACGTGCCAAAACCACTTTGAAAATCATCATGTGCATCATGCATACATGGAATAATCATCTCTAATCATGATTCGATCATAGATCAACATAACTGATTCACCAAGCTCCATCGGTTAGGGTTGCTAGTTGATCTCACTACTTCAATAGTAATATCGGTTCCCTTCACTACTCAACTACCGGTTGCATTATTGCATCACTACTAGTTGTAATACAACTCTATTACTAGTTACAATTGACATCAATGACAACACTTATACTTCATTAATGCAATCTTCATCCAATGACAACAATCTCCCCCTTTGGCATTGATGACAATATCAATACCCTTTGATTGTGATGATTGAGAGTAATGCACATAAACAGGTATAGGAATCCTAGTTTACATTTTTCCATGTACTCTACTTCAATTGAGCCTCCATGTCTTCAGATGGTAACTGGCTATAGTTCTTCTCCCCTTTGACAATAATGCCAAAGTGAATACCAATATCAGCTGGTAAACCAATCCAAGCTTCACCGATCTGCAACTAGCTTCTCCCCCTATGTTGCAGCTCCACTCTACACTAATCTAGGTTCAAGATTTTCAATAAGCTTTGAGACTAATATCTTCCACATCTACTTAATTGGCCTCATATAGGGGTACAACCCCTAGCTGACCTCTAAGATACTCAAAAGTAGCCTTAGGTAGAGGTTTAGTAAAGATATCAACTAGTTGTTCCTTAGTAGATACATGCTCTAGTAATAGATTTTTACTTTGCACTTTCTCTCTCAAGAAATGATATTTTAGCTCTATATGCTTGGTTCTAGCATGCAACACTAGGTTCTTTGAAATGTTTATTGCATTGGTGTTATCACAAAAAATCCTTACCAATTCTGAGATTTTCAACTTGAATCCTTCCATAATGTGTTTCATCCAGATTGCTTGGGTACAATTCATATACGCTACAACATATTTAGCTTCAGTAGTTGACTGTGATATACAACTTTGCTTCTTGCTTCTCCAAGATACAAGTCTTCCTCTAAGAAAGAATGCACCTCTGGTTGTACTCTTCTTGTCATCAACATTTCCTGCCTATTCTACATCTGTATAGACTTTCAAGTCAAATTTACTACATATGGATACCATAATCCATAATCAGTAGTACCTCAGATATCTGGATATTCTTTTATTTTCTACCATGTGTGTCTCCTTTGGGTTCTTCTAAAATCTGGCAACTAATCCAACTACTTGAGCAATATCCAGTCTATGTGAACAACAAAATGTAGTTTCCCTATCATAGACGTGTACTCCTTTTCATCAACTAATGTAGAATCCTCCTCCTTAAATAGTTTACAGCCTATAACCATTGGTGTCCCAACTAGTTTATAGTCTCCCATTCTAAATCTCTTCAATAACTCTTTCACATATTAGAACCATGTGATAAAAATATCATTCTTAATCTGTTGAATTTGCAAACCTATGAATAATTTTATCTCTCTTACAAGAGACATCTCAAATTCACTTTTCATTGTATTTGCAAATTCATCACACATGTCATCATTGCCTCCAAAAATGGTATCATCCACAAATACCTCACTAACTAGTATCTTATCTCCTTTAGTCTTGAGATATATATTTTTGGCTTCACTGGTTATCTGAAGATCTATCTTCACCAAGTGAGAATGTAGTCTTTCATACCATGCCCTAGATGCTTGCTTCAAATAGTATAGTGCCTTGTGTAGTTTGCACACCATTTTTTTGCATCAGTCAAAGCATAACCATCTGGCTCTTCCATGTAGAATTCCTCTTCCAATATTCCATTTAGAAATGTTGACTTCACATCCATCTGATATACTTTGAATCCTCTATATGCTACAAATGCAAGTAGAGTCCTAACACCTTCCAATCTAGCAACTGGTGCAAATGTCTTGCCATAGTCTTCTCCTTCTTCCTGTGAATATTCTTTGCATACTAGTTTGGCTTTGTTTCTGACCACTATTCCATCTTCATTCAGTTTATTTTTTAATACCAATTTAGTACCTATTACATTTTTGTTCATCGGTATGGGTACTAGGGTCCATATATTGTTCTTCTCAATCTGGTCAAGCTCTTCTTCCATAGCTTTGATCCAGTGATCATCTTCAAAAGCTTCCTTTTTTGTTCTAGGCTCAATAGTGGAGATCATACAAGAATTTTCTCTTATTCTTCTTCTGGTTAAGACACCACCATATTTATCTCCAACAATCTGATCAGGATTATGATTGAGTCTTATATACCTTAGAATAACATGATCATGATCTTCAGGTTCTTCTTCCTCACTATCTTCATCTTCTACAGAATCTACCTATTCTCGTTGAACTGGTGCTATTGCATTCATTTCACCAACTTCTCACTTCACTAGTTTTCGCTCCAAAATTAGAATGTAAGGTTCATCTTCCATCTTCTCCTCACTAGTTTCTCTTGTATCTTTAGGACACTCATCCACTTAGACATTAGAACTTTTAATGATCTTCTTTGTTCGGTTGTTGTAAAATTTATAGGCTTTTCTCTTGGTAGAGTAACCAAGAAATATGCCTTCATCACTCTTAGCATCAAACTTACTAACACACTCACCTCTCTTGATAAAACATCTACTACCAAAAATCTTAAAGTAGCTAACAATAGGTGATCTACCATACCAGTATTCATAAGGAGTTTTATCCTTACCTCTTTTAACCAATATCTGGTTCATAGTGTAGATAGTTGTGCTAACAACTTCTCTCTAGAAAGACTTAGCTACACCTCCTTGTAGTATCATAGTTCTTGCATCTTCAACAACTGACTAGTTGCTCCTCTATGCAATACCGTTCTATTATGGTGTCCTAGGTGCAGAAAGTTGCCTCTTAATTCCATTGTCTTCACATTATCTAGTGAATTCCTTTGAAGTAAATTCACCACCTTGATTAGTTCTTAAGCACTTTATCTTCTTTCCACTTTCCTTTTCAACTAAGGCTCTGAATGCCTTAAAATTTCTAAAGGCTTCTATTTTTTCCTTCAAGAATGTGACCCACATCATTCGTGAGAAATCATTGGTGAAGACCATAAAATACCAATCACCTTGAATACTCCTAGTTCTTATTGGTCCATAGAGGTTTGTATGAACCAGATCTATCAATGTTCTACTGAGAAAGATTTTCTCTTAAAAGTTTACGATGTCATCTTCCCTAACTGACATTCCTTACACAGAGCATTCACCAGTTTGTCCAACTAATGCAAACCTCTTACCAATTTGGACTTACTGAATTTTACAATGTTATAAAAATTTACATGACAAATCTTTGATGCCAAAGCCAACTATAATCTACTTAGCAATTAAGTAGCTATTGACTTTATAATTTAAGTGAAACAAGTCACCTTTTGTCTGCTTGCCTATTGCAATCAATTCACCTTTGCTTCCATAGATTTTTCACATCCCATTCTTGAATTCTAGTGGGCAACCTCTATCATTGAGTTGATCAATAATCAAAAGATTGTGCTTCAATCCTTCAACCCAGTAGACACATCTGCACTTCTCATTCCATTAAGAGAGATGGTTCTGTATATGCATGTAAAACTCATCTTAATAAAAACAATCAATTAAACAGACAAGACAATGAAATAATGCAATATCAAATAGGAATTAAAATAATTCAATGAAACTTCCTATTCCAAGATTGCATATTGCTTCCATTTCTCTTCTCTTCTCTATGGTATGATGGCTCTTAGATATTGCGTCGGTAACCTAAAAGTGACACAAAGATTCAAAGTTCGTGATTATTGAAAATGGAGATTGGATGCTCAATTTATAGAAAATTGGAGAAGATTGATTGAAAGGTGGAACAGATTTATCAGGAGGTGGAACTTAGGTGAGCTCACATGAAAATTGATAGTTGAAGTGTCGACTTAGAGGAGTGAAACTCAATAGATTGAATAGATTAATTGAGTCAACTGATTGAGAAAAAGCTGATTGAAGGAAGAAAAAGAATGATTGGTGGAAATAAAGAAGATGACAGAGAAAGCTTAATTTAGAAAAAACTAACTGAAAGATGGAAATAGAAGTTGAAGAGATAAATGATTTAATTAATTAATTTAGCATGTGTTTGCATTTAGATTTAGATTTTCAATTTAATCTTTGCATGATATTTATTCAAATAATTGAATTTATTTAATTCAATTTAGTATTTGAATATATTTAGAGCTTGACTTTGATTTTCAATTCGGTTTTTGAAATCATGCACATGTATTTGAATTTGGAAGAAATTAGAAGAATATGAAATTAAATGAAATTAGAATTTGAGGATTTGGAAATGGAAGAATTAATGAAATTAAAAGAAATAATTAGTTAATTAAATAATTTAAAGAAACTATTTAATTATTTAGAAACGAAGTTTAATTAAATAATAAAGATTATTTAAATTAAAGGAATTAAATCACAATTAATTAAATAATAAATAGTTAATTAACATTTAGAAGAGAGTTGAATGATTAGATGATTGGAGATAGAAATTTAATAATTAGTAATTTATTTAAATAATAAAGATTATTTAAATTGGGGAATTAATCAGAATTAATTAAATAATAAATATTTAATTAATATTTAGAAAATGGTTTTAAATGATTAAATGATGATAGAAATAGAAGATAGAATAATTAGTAAGATGATGAGGAAATATGAAATTAGAAGAATGTGATTAATTAACTTAATTAAATAATTAAAGAATTATTTAACTAACTAGAAGAATAATTAGTACATGATCAATGAGACATTTTTAGGTGTCTACATTTGCCCCTCTTTGAGACAAAGTCGGAATGACATTGTTTCAAAGAAAACAAAAAAATTCTGCCCCAGTATGCCTCGGTACTATTGTATAGTGTAAATATGCCCCCTCAGAAAAGGTGGTCAGAAAATTCCAAAATTGAGACCATGTTTTTAATATCAGTTTAACAAGCAAGCGTGTAAAATTTCATGTGATTTGTAGAGTAGGCTACAAGGTGTTTGAAGATGGCAGGGACCATGGGTGTCAAGGTGTCAAAAAACCCTAATTTTGTGCTATAAATAGAGATTTTTAGGTTTTCATTTACTCATTTGCAATTTGGGAATTCCTTGGTTTTTGCTGCCATTTGTGTGCTTTTTTCTGAGTATTTGATCATCATGGCTGGTTATAGAGCTCGATTGCACCTGTCTGACTGAGTACATTCATATCAGAGACCTCCTAGGACTGGTGACATGGTATTTTTCCAATTTTTTCCTGATTTTATGCCTGTTTTATTCTATTTTCCAAAAAAATTCATGATCAATTTTTGCACTATGTCACGCAATTGCTTGTCAATGTTTACGCATTAGTGTTAACTCTACCTCAAATGATTGAACTGTCATGCATGCATCGTAAGTGTTACGCATTAGTATTAAACATGTCACATTTGTGTATATCATTGCCATAAGTGTTTATTGTTACACATGAGCTTTAAATGTCACACAAGAGCCATAATTGTACTGCATTAGTCATAACTATCACACATTCATTGTAAATGTAATTTTTTGTCATGCGTTTTGAAATATTTTTGTTTTTCAAGATCGGATATCTAATATTTTCAACATTTTCTCATTGTAGGAGAATATTGGAGTGTTATACTACTGATAGAGCAGACCTAGTGGACTTGATCTTCAAGCTGACTTACTGGATGAGGAGATTGAGCATATCCGATAGCTTGGTCTATATCATGTTTTACACTTGCCAAAGGTTATGACCAATAGGGCCATGATTACAGCTTTGATAGAGCGGTGGCATTCTGAGACTTGTTCTTTTCATCTTTCGACTGGTGAGGCATCCATTACCTTAGAGGATGTATGACATATACTACATATTCCTAGTCATGGTGCACTTTTCAAGTGTGAGATTCAAGACTTGCAGATCAGTGGCCGTTATGACATCCCTTGGGCCCGATTAGACTATGATGATATGAATATTGTTTTATGCAGTGTTGTCGATGGTTTACTGATACCTGACAGATGAGGTCATGGGTTTCCAATTGGATGGGGCAAAGTGCTCCATGATATGATCATTCATCATTGACTGTATGCATGGGGTCCTTGTCTACTAGCCATGTTGTACTATCAGTTGCATGGTATTGTGTATCTTGGATACCATCCTATTAGTTTTGGTGTTACTTTGCTTCAGACATGGGCATGGGAGCACATTTCTATTTTGAAGCATGTTATTCATTTTGATTTGCAGCCTGGTGAGCCTTATGCTTATAGGTATATAGTAGGTATCAGACACAGGGGTTTGGGAAACACCTTGTACTGGAGACATCGGTTTGACATATTGCAGCATTTTATTTGGAGACCATACTTAGGTTGCCCTAGTTGGGAGGATGATGCAGTACACTTGCCTTTCTTTTGACAATAGAGATATCTTATTGGTAGGACCTTTGAGACCCATCGGATTATCAAGATGTAGCTTCCAGGGTAGGTTCTCAGACAATTTGGAGAGGTATAGGTGACACGAGTGGTTACTGCTTATTTTGCTTGTGTATCACGGGAGGTATCTGATTGGGGTGTATGCATACAGCCACATGTTGCTTCGACTGAGTTTGATTCTCTACAGCCATTACTCTGAGGTTGGGGTAGAGGTGTAGCGGATATAGGGATGATGGTGGAGTATGATGTGTGGTTTGCTAGGAATAGGCTAGTGCCTTTGACTGATCCTGCTGTTCCAATTACAACACAGTAGATTCGCCATCCTAGACAGCAGTTGAGGATAGACACAAAGGAGAGATCTGGAGGAGGAGGAGAGGGTGGAGCTAAGAGAGAAGGTGAGGATGATGAGGGAGGAGATGAGGGAGATGAGGGAGATGAGGATGTAAACATTGGTGGAGACACCAAGTCTATTAGTAGTGAGGATAGCGATGATTCTTCTGAGTCATTGAGTAGCGAGGATGGAGGTGATGATGAAGATATGCCTAAGCTAGAGGATGTGCCTAGTGCAGAGGGTGGGAGAGGATAGGTTGGTGACGATGATGAGCTGTAGACTCTTAGAGCGTGGGTCCAAATTTTGGAGGATGAGCTCATTAGATGAGATATCGAGCGAGAGACTTATCGTGCAGATTATGGTGCCCTTGAGGCTGAGAGAGATTTTCTTCAAAGGGAGAGAGATGAGGCACTACGGAGATGTTAGATTACCATGGATGCCTTTTATCATCTTTTTAGATCAAGTACTGATGTGCATGACCAGGTAGAGAGGTATTTCACTGCTGCGCAGGAGGCTATTTATTATAGACAGGCATATGAGAGAGCCATCCTTGAGGGTCAGAGAGAGCCTACCTTCAGTGCATTTATGGGGAGGAGATTGAGTAGATCTACTTCACGATGGAGTAGAAGTGGTGGTGTTATGGGACCACCTTGACATCCTAGGGTAGGATCTAATAGACATGATCCACCTGCTGATAGAGGCAACGTTGGTTGATCATGTTATCTAAGCCTTTGGGCTTATTTATTGTATTCACACACATTATCATTTTTGAGTTATATATATGATATATGGGTTTTGATGGTGATCTATTTATATTTTTCTTTCCATGTATGCTTATATGATGCTATGAGTTTTATGATGCATATCTATTTGATTCTATGCAATGGTAGTTCATGTATGTATTAATTGTGCAAATGAAATCTAAATGAATGCAATGAAATCTACAATGAATGCTTAATGGAATCTATAATGAATGCAAATGAATCTATATGAATGTTTTTGGTATGATAATGGTTGAACCAATTTTAACTCATACACCTTGAAGAAATGTTAGTTAGATGATAGAGATAAAAATTGATGATAGAAAAGAATGTTAGAAAGAATGCGATTTAGAAAGAAGATGAGAAATCAACAAACTATCAATAAGCAAATGAGATGAGAATGAAATTGAATGAATCATGAACCTATGTCACATATTTTATTGTGTCAATATATATTCATCACTGAGCCTTATTATTGAACAATGAAGCTTAACACATTAGGGTATAAGGAACCAAGATGCAAAGATATCTCATTGTAGAACCAAACACGTAGCAGACAAGGAGTGAACCCTCCATTCTAGGAATTACGCTAGGGGTCGAGGTATGTGTGGCTTCGAATAGTTTGAAGCTCCTATCATAGACACCCACTAGAGAAATTTCCCTATAATTTCATCCGTTCACACCACAAACAACAAATAAAGAAAAAGATAATGCCCATCATAGCTCCTCTAGTCACTTGTGGACATCCTTGAGTAGCATAGGAACAATATCTGTTGCCAAATGATAAAAGATAAAGACTGACCCAGACAAAATTCACTAGCTATACTGACCTTGTGCCTTTATTCTCAGTTGCTTAATGTGATGGTTAATAATGTCTGATACCCCATTTCAGACTGACCTATCTGATTTCGAGTGTATCCTCTTATGTTTAAGACAAGATAATGATCACTTGATATGGATAAAATACGATTGATAAGACAATTTGATTAGTTGATTGCAGATGTTTGACTAGATAGTCGTATCCTTTGTTAACTTCATGTGAAGTGTTTGTTGGATATCTGCTAGGGTATTTGTTTCTCACAAGACATTTTATTACAAGTTTTTTGATTGATTCATTTTCAATTTTTAGTTCTTTTCCAAGAGCTTTTTCGATGTTTTTGGATTATGTGGATTGATATTTGAATTTTTTTGAATGATTTTTTTTTTGGACTTTATCCGATGTTTTTGGTTGATTTTTTCAGGATGTTATATGGATGTTTTTGGGATTTTATGGTTTTTCATTATTTTTGGATTTTGAGTTTTTTTATTGTTTTTGAATTTTGTGTTTTTCATTTTTTTAAAGATTTTTTCGGGACGTTATCTGATTTTTAGGATTTTTTAAGGACTTTATCTAATTTTTTTGGATTTTTTCAAGACTTTGTCTGATTTTTTTTTTGGGGGGGATTTTTTCAGGACTTTGTATGATTTTTTGGATTTTTTCAGTTATGCCCCCAATGTGCAGACCTGTATGATATGATGATATGTAGGATGCATGTGGAGACAATGAAATTTTTGACATGACCTATGTGAATGCAATATGCAGGATGAAGATGCATTTCCTATTCAAACAAGGTTGACTATTTTTGTTGTAGCATTTGTAATACATCAATTAAAATATAGGTGCAATATATTTCATAGATAAGCGGTCAATCAATCTTTAAGGTCCCTCAAAACATTCAAATCAACACACTTAGTGACTAGGATTTAAAAATGGAGATGTAGAAAACTTCCCCACTGGTTCTTGAAACTTTGATCTTCTTTTTCCCATGTGTGTGTAGATGAGTTAATTCATGCTCTTGTGTTCACTAAAGATCCTTAGCATTCTATATGACTAGCTACATGGATTATCATAACTTCAAAAGCATCCCGAATAGAGCCTCGCTGCCAGCAAGCCTTGAGAGCTCTGACGAGGTTATAGACTGTAATTTCTCAAATATTGCTCCATTGCCAGTAGGCGTTCATAGCCCTGATGGAGTTACTTGCATGTTCCCATAGTCAAGTTTTCTATCGTACTTGTATACATGATATTTCAGTTATATATCATTGCTCTTTTTCCTTGAGTTGGATATTTGGCATAGCTCTTTTTCTTTTTATTTTCTTGCCTTGACTTGTAAGTAATGAAACCTAAAGAGGGAAAAATAGATTTGAAAGGTAAACTGATCAAAACATAATGAAATAAACATACAGAATGCTAAAATATCATAAAAAGACCATTTCACCTTGCTATTTTACCTTCTCCTTTGGATTGAGCTTGATGAAGTGAAGGCTCCCCTTGATAATGCTCCACTTGATGTGCTCCTTTGATTGCTGGATGTGGATGGCTCTCCAATATTGTGCACAAATGATAAGGATGAATGATAAGGATGAGATGATCAAGTTGCCAAGATGATTTCCTGGGCTCAAAAAGGTAGCATAAGCTTACTAGATTTCAAGATGTTCTGAATGAAGGGATGGAAGTGTATTTTATAGGAAGAGGAGAGGAAAATGGATGGCTAGGATGAATTCAAGATGAAGGGCTAAGATTTACTTGTGAGGTCACACAAGGTCCAAGAGAGGGTGTGGAGACCAAGAAATATGCCTTAAAGGTATTTCATATCTCTACACTCTACAAGATGCATTGGAGGAATTAAAAATTCTCCAAAAATGGATATTATGGGGATTAGAAGAATTAAAAGAAATTAAAAATTCCTTGGGAGAGGGAAATGCCTAGAGGAATGTGAGATTTCAAAAATCTTACATTCATTTAGAAAAAGAGCATTTAAAGCTAGTGGCTGGATGAAAGGACAAAGAGTTGACTTTGTGGCTAATCATGATGATTAGCCATTAATGACTCATTAGGAGGGGAATTAGAGGAAATGTTAGGTGGGATTTATATTTGTAGGAGAATTTGACTAGGAGAGAGAATGAGTGGAGGGAATAAAAAATTAGAAGAACAATGTTAAGTGAGTTTAGGGAGTTTCTAGAAGAATTTATTAGGTTAATGATGAATTAAGAAGATGATTTGTAGGAATCATGTAGGTTAACTAATTAATTGAAATTAATTAGCTAAGAGGAAGATTTGTGAGGATTTGATTTTTTAGAAGAATAAAGAAAGGGATTGGTTTGTTAAATAAATCAATCATATGCTATAGTGACAATATTAATTATATTTAATTAATATTGAGAAGAATTTTAATTAACATAATTAATTAATTAATTATGTGAGTAATTAAAAATAATTAAAATAATTATTTTTAGGTGTCTACATTTTGCCCCTCTTTGAAACGAGGTGTGATGATGCATTGATTCAAAGAATAATCTTGTTTTGATGTTGATATTGGTTTGATAGGATGCCCCAGCTCTTGATTTATAGATTATGGTATGGTGATGCCCCCTCGGGAGATCAATTTAGGTATTTGATCTTTGGAGTTTTGCGAAATTGATATCCCGATAGATTTGATTTGATTCGATTGATAAGATCTAGATTCAGTTTGGTTTCAAGAAGAATTCATCCTATATAAGACAAAGATGATCAAAGTGTCTGGTTTCAGGAAGGATTCATCTTGTATAAGACATGATTGATCACAACGTCTGGTTTCAGAAAGGATTCATCCTGTATAAGACATGATAAGAGCATCTGGTTTCAGGAAGGATTCATCCTGTATAAGACAGGATTGATCACAACGTCTAGTTTCAGGAAGGATTCATCCTATATAAGACATGATCGATCACAACAAACGTCTGGTTTCAGGAAGGATTCATCCTATATAGGACATGATCAAAGTGTCTGGTTTCAGGAAGGATTCATCCTGTATAAGACATGATCAGCTCGTTTGGTTTCAGGAAGGATTCATCCTGTATAAGACATGATCAGATCACAATGTCTGGTTTCAGGAAGGATTCATCCTGTATAAGACATGATCAGATCACAACGTCTAGTTTTAGGAAGGATACATCTTGTATAAGACATGATCAGATCACAACATCTAGTTTCAAGAAGGATTCATCCTATATAAGACATGATCAGAATCAGAATTGATTATGTGAGGAAAAAAAAAGAAAAATAGAGGAAGAAAAATTAGGGTGGAAGGGATAAATGAGGAAGATATATGAAGTAGTCGTGAGGTATTTGGAAAGAAGAATAATAGATGTGAGACCGTAGAGGAAAATGGGGGCAATTGAGAACTCCATGGGATTATTGAGTTTAGGATTTGAAGGAATGATGGTGAGATTTTGTGGACAAAAAATGTGGAGAGCCAACCTAGTTTGATGTTGCCCTGAGTGACTTGCACCACTGCTTATAGAAATCAGGATGCCATGAGAAACCTAGGGTGTGGACTGACTCTGCAGACAAATGGGAATTTCTTGCACACAATAATGCAAGTGTTAAGAAACACTAATACAAAGTTGTGGGTTCATGCAAGGAAACCCTCAAACACACCGATACCTCTTGTACACGAGAAGGTAAGTGTTGGTAAACACTAGTACCAGGTCATCGGTTTATACAAGAAGGATCCAAAACATACCATACTATGAAATATGCCCCAATATGCACCTATCATAACATACCTGGATATGGAAGAACCCAGGTAGTCGTAAATAGTGGCATTTGTAGGGCAAATGATGCAAGCCTATATGAAAAGATCTAACAAAATCTAACAAGTCTCTTCCTTGTGACCAAATGATACCTCTTGCCAAGAGTAGAACTAGGATGGACTTGGGATTGTTTCTCAAGACTTCTTGAAGCTTATACAGAGGCATAAAAGCTCAGTTTCACTGGGACATTTCTTGTTCATGACTTAGGTGAAGACTCATCATCATACGCATGTTTTATTGGGTGGTGGAAAAGAAGGAATGTTGTGCATGGGTGGACTGGATGGTAGATGATTTGTAGTATCAACATGATAGATAGTGGATCCGGTTATTTACCTTGGCACCTGCACAGAGGTTTTCACCAGGATACTTGCCCATAGTGCCACGAATTGTTTTTCTTTCTTTTTTCTAATTTTTTCTTCTTTTTTTTCTTAATTTTTTTCTATCATAAGGTGCCTCTTTGCCAGGTTTGCACCAAAGTGACAATTTTTTCAGGATCTTTTTTTTTTTTTTTCATTTTTTTTCTTTTTTTGACAATTTAAGACTTTCTAAGGACTAAGCATAAAACCTTTTGAGGTGCCTAATATTCATCGGATCATCCAAAGGATCGCCTTCAGAAGTAGCCAACTGATAAGCTCCTGATCCATATTTCACTATGATTACATATGGTCCAAGCCAATTAGGCTTGAACTTGCCTTTCTTTTCTCGTTCTTGTAGATTTTTCTGATTCTCCATGAGGACAAGATCACCAACTTGGAATTCTTGGGTTCTGACTTTTTTATGATAACTCATGCACAGACGGTTTTGATATACCTGAAGATGATTCAAGGCCTTGAGGCACCTTTCATCTAACAATTCTAGCTCTTGTAAGTGGGCAACTCTGTATTCTTCCTCTGGTAGGATGTTTTGTAGCAATATCCTTAGAGAGGGGATCTCGATCTCAAGGGGAAGGATAGCTTCAGAACCAAATACTAGGGAATAAGGAGTGGCACTTGTGGGGGTGCGGATGGAGGTGCGGTAGGCCCACAATGCAGGATGGATTTGAAGGTTCCAATCACGGCCCGCTTCATTGTCTGTCTTTTTGAGGATTTTTATTAGGGTTTTATTAGAAGCCTCAGCTTGGCCATTGCCTTGGGGATAATATGGAGTGGAGAAGCGGTGTTGGATGTTGAATTTTTGGTAGAGTTCTTTGACATCCTGGTTTTTAAATTGTTTACCATTATCTATGATGATAACTTTTGGGATGCCATATCGGTAGATTAGGTAGTTCAGGATGAATTTGGATATTTGCTTGCCGGTGGTGAAAGTAAGAGGGATAGCCTCTACCCACTTGGTGAAGTATTCGGTGGAGGTGATAATGAATTTATGTCTATTGGAAGATGAAGGCTGGATTTTCCCAATGAGATCGAGCCCCCACTACGAGAAGGGCCATGGTGTAATGAATGGCTGCAATTCTTGTGACAGTGCATGAATCTTGTCACCATGCTGCTGGCAAGGGATGCATTTCTTCACATAGTTGTATGCATCTTCTTCCATTTTACGCCAATAGTATCCTGTTCTCAAAAGTTTTTTAGCCAATGTGAGTCCACTTGAGTGTGCCCCACGGATGCCCTCATGTACTTTGTGTAATGCCCATTCGGCTTCTTGTTTATCTAAACACCTTAGGAGGGAACCATCAAAATGCCTTTTGAACAAGGTGTCTGCAAGGATGGTGTAACGGGCACATCGGCGGATGAAAGTTTGTTGTTGGGTTTTGGTGAGATGTGGGGGAATGGTGTTGTCTTTGAGGAAAGTGAAAGTTTCTTGGTGCCAAGGGGACTTTGGACCAATGAGAACACACACCATTTCAGATTCTAGTAGGTTGTATGTCGATATAAACAATTGCTTGACCAAGAACTCGCACTTCTGACTATGTGTTGGCATTTGAAGGAGGGAGCCAATGGTGGCCATTGCATCTGCAACCCTGTTGTTTGTTCGTGGGATTTGATCAAACTTGATTGCCATGAAATGTTGCTTAAGATCTTAAACCATGGTATGGTAGGGAAGGAGTTTATCATCTTTTGTCTGGTATTCATCATTGACTTATTTTATGACGAGCTGGGAATCGCCATAGACTTGTAATTCCTTTATTTTCTAGTGGATAGCCAAGCTTAAACCTGTGATGAGGGCCTCGTATTCTACTATGTTATTAGTACATGCAAAGGCTATCTTGTATGATTTGGGGATGCCATCTCCTTGAGGTGTGACCAATAATATTCCTGCCCCTAATCCATTTTGAGTGTAGGAGCCATCAAAATACAATTTCCATGTGGAGGATGCACGGTAACAGTCATAATGAACTCATCTAGTTATTCTATGAGAAGAGGATGGTTGCCTGGAAGTGGAGCTTCAACCAATTGATTTGCAATGACTTGTCCCTTGATTGCCTTTCTGTCCACATATTCAATGTCAAACTCGCTTAAGAGCATGACCCATTTAGCCATTCTGCCAATGAGAGCAGCTTTTGACAGGAGATATTTAAGTGGATCAATTTTAGCAATTAATTTTGTCTTGTTGTTTAGCATATAGTGTCGTAGTTTCTGTGTGCTGAATACTAATGCCAAACATGCTCTTTCAATGGGGGTGTAGTTGAGTTCATATCCTACCAACATCTGACTTATGTAGTAAATGGTGTGTTCCTTCCCTTGATCATCTATTTGTGCCAGTAATGCCCCCAATGCCACTATAGTAGCACATATGTACAGAATGAGGGGTTTTCCAGGGGTAGGTGGCATCAAAACTGGAGGTGATGATAGATATTCTTTTAATTTTTCAAAGGCCTTTTGACAGAGGCAATCCCATTTGAATTTTGTGTCTTTGCGTAACAAATGTGCAAATGGATGGCACTTGTCGGCTAGCTATGAAATGAAATGCCTGACAAACTGGAGTTTTCCCTGGAGACTGTGTAGTTGTCTAAGAGTTTTTGGCAGAGGCATTTCCATAATAGCTTTTACTTTTGTGGGATCAACCTCAATGCCTCTGTGAGAAACAATGAATCCTAGTAGTTTTCCCGATGTGATGCCAAACACACACTTTTTAGGATTTAGGCACAACTTGTATTTTTCCAATCTTTCGAAGATCTATTTTAGAATAGGGATGTGCTCTTGTCTTGTCTTGGATTTGCCTAGCAGATCATCCACATAGTCCTCCATAATTTTGTGCAAGAGGTCATGAAAAATTGTTGTCATTTCCCATTGATATGTAGCTCCAGCATTTTTAAGGCCAAAAGGCACGACCCGGTAACAGAAAGTATGCCATGGTGTTGTGAATGCAGTTTTATGCTGATCCTCATCTGATATCTTGATTTGGTTGTATCTAGAAAACCCATCCATTAGTGATAGCATTTCATGTCCTGCTGTAAGATCCACAATCATATCTATGTTTGGGAGTGGGAAATTGTCTTTAGGACAAGCTATATTTAGACCTCGAAAATCTGTACAAATGCGGATGCCCCCAGCAGGTTTGCCGATAGGCACAATGTTGGAGACCCATTTAGCATAGTCTATGGGTTTGATAAATTCTGTGTCTAACAACTTTTGAAGTTCTGCCTTGACCAAGAGAGTAATATGCGGGTGCATTTTGCGGAGTTTTTGTTTTACAAGTTTTGCATCTGGGCAGACGATGAGATTGTGAACCACTAAGGCAAGATCCAACCCTGGCATATCAGAATAGGACCATGCAAAATTGATTTTAACCTCTATAAGGAAGTTGATGAAGTCTTGTTTCTTGATTTTGGTGAGGGATTTGGCAATGAGCACATTTTTCAGAATGACTTCGGTGCCCATGTTGATGTTGTCTATTTCTTCTATCAACAGATTTGATTTGTCTTGTGGAAGGTAACCAATGGTAGGGAGGTCAAATCCCTCATTGTCAAGTGCCTTTTCCAGGTTTTCACTTTCAGATACACCCTTGGTTTTTATTTCTTGTTCATCCAAAGGCACCTCAGGGGGGTTTTCACCTAGGAAATCATATCTTTTTCTTTTATTATCTTTTTTGTGGATAAGGGAATTGACTTGACTACCAAAGTATCCCTTTTCGTGTAGTTGAATACCCTCAATTCTATTACAGTCTTCCATATTTTGCATTGTTAAGAGAGCAATGAGAGCATTATCATCGACACAGATATCTAAATTGGGTTTGTCTCATTGGCCCTAGTCAATGAGTTCAGGATGGACAAGATGTAGCTCATGTGAAGTGGGAGGGGTTATGGGGGTGATGGTATTGATGTAAGCATCGAAGAAGGTATCTTTCTCGTATTCATAAAGCATTTCATGGAATTCCTCTTCGTCAGCGCTTTTGATATCCAAAGAAGGACTAGAAGGGGCACCGACGATAGTAATCTTAGGCACCAGGGTGTACCCCAAGCCTCTGTTGTATCTGTAGCAGATAGGATTTATGGGTGCTTTTCTTCCTTTCTCCTCTGGTCCCAGACCGTGTCCTTTGTAACCCATTTTTTCAACTATGGCAAATGCTTTTGGATACATTTCTTTGGATATTCTTGTTGGATCATCATCCTCTTCCCGGTACAGCCATGAAGAGATATCTGCTTCGAGGTTCTCATTATCAAGTGGGCCCCATTGCTGGAAGGTGGTGTTTTGACATTGCATGACTGGTTTCAGGTCCTTTTTTAGCTCTTTTGGTTTGCCAAATGACTTAGAAGAGAGAGGGAGGTTGCCTATTAATAAGACGTCCTCCAATTTGTATTCTCCACAACCATTATCCAAGATCTTGATTTGATTATTTGGTTGGGATGATGTGGAGGCAAAATTTGATGTGTCAGATGGAGGCATTAGCGAAGGTCTATTTAGTGGGCAATGATACTGATGCTTCCCCTCTAATAGTTTGCAATATTGAAAAGGTTGGGGATCACCTTTGACAGTGATCACTTTTCCATTATAGGGGAATTTGATGCAATGGTGATAGGTGGAGGGTACGGCTTGCAAGGAATGAATTCATGGCCTCCCAAGGAGAATGTTGTAGGGGAGATCAAGATCGAGTACTTGGCAAGAGGTTTCAATTGTAATGGGGCCCACTTGAAGAGGTAAGGTGATCACACCCTTTGAAATTCTTTCTGCATCATCATATGCCTTTATTCTGATCCTTCCTGATGTGTTTATCAGATCCTTAGAAAGTCCCAATTGTTTTATCAATTTGTATGTACACAGATTAAGCTCGGATCCACCATCTATCAGGATACGTTTGACCTTGTGCTTGTGGATGAGAGCTTCGATGTGTAAAGGTTTGTTATGGTCCTCATCTGCGAGAGCATCTTTGGAGTTAAATACAATGTGCTACTGGGCAACAAGGTTTCCAATGAGGGTTTGAAATTTGGTGGAATTGATGTTATCAGGAATGCATGATTGGAGAAGGGCTTGTTCCAAAATTTCTTTATGGACTGGAGAAGTCTTGAGAAGTTCCAAAATGGAGATCTGCGTGGGTGTCTTCCCAAGTTGATCAAGGAGGTCATATCGGCAGGTGGAAGACATGGGTGGAGGGTTTGGTGGGGGAGGAACTCCTTGGATGGTGACTCTTCCTCGGTGTGTAGTTGCATTACAATCATTCTGAAAATGGGAGGTGGAAGGTGTGGCACCTTGAATGACTATTCTAGCCAGATTTGGTCTGCTTTGGGAAGAAGGAGGATTAACTCCTTGGATGGTTATGACATTGACATGATTGTCTACAAGTTCAATGCGACTTACTAAAAAATCAAAACTGGTTACGTGATTAGCATAGTCATAATCCATTGCATTAGATGATAAGTCTTTTCCTTTATCTTGCTTTGGGAAGGGTTCCTGGTACATTTTGAGTTTGTCATTGTTATTACCAGGTTCTGCATTTGCTACCTCAATCTCACCTCTATCAATGAGATCTTGTATGTAGATCTTCAGTTTCATACACTTTCATGTATCATGTCCCTTGATACGATGGTATTCACAATACTTATTTTCATTATACCATCTTGGTTTAGGTTGATTGGGATCAAACGGGCGAGTGATTGGAAAAACCACTATACCTACTTGGACAATTTTTTGAAACACCACTTCAATAGGCTCAGCAAGAGGAGTGAAATCTCTTGGAGTCCTATTATTCAATTGGGGTGGTCGTCCTTGTATTGAGACATTGTTGTGAGGTTTTTGAGATTGATTTGAATTATTTTGATTGTTGAATTGATGAATATTGGTGGTGGATTTTGGGGGAGTAGCCACAGTTTGGACCCGCTTTACATCAGTTACACCATCATTGACCATGTTTTTATTTGTAGCCCAGAATTTTGGCTTGTCGTTATGATAAGAGGAAGAATTTTGTGATGACTTCTGGTAATGTTTCAAGATTCCTTCCTCCAACAAGACACATTCGAGGGCGAAGCCCTTATCAGTCAATTTTTGGAAGGATTTGATACATTGAGATATTAAAGGTCTTGAAAGTTCAGGCACCAAGTTCTTTTGAAATAGTTCAATTTGATGTTGTTCTGGCATGCCCCACTAGAATTTTTTGATAAGATGTCGCCATCTTTGTAGGAAATTGGTGAAGGTTTCTCCAGGCCTTTGTTTTGTATTACATAGGTCCATCATGCATAGTGGGCCACAAATTTTTCTACCAAGTCTAGAAAAGAGACAATGGAACCTCGTGGTAAAGATGAGAACCATGCTAGGGCGTCTCCCGTGAGACTCTTGGGAAAGAGTCTTCAAAGATAAGGGTCACTATAGGAGACTTCTTGGCATAAGATGTGGAATTCGCGGACATGGTCGCGGGGGTCTCCTTTGCCTTCATACTTGGTGAATTTAGGGATCTCAAATCCCGAGGGATACGGTGCAACTAATATAGATGGGTCATAAGGACAAGGGAAAAACTCTTCGAATGAGTAAGGTTTCCTTTTATTAGTCTTTTCTTTCATGTTTTTGATGATATTCTTCATGTCTTGAATTTCCTTGATGAGGTCTTGTTGTGGACTTTGATATTGATGAATTGTATCTGCCCCAAGAATTGGATGAACTAAAGAAGGTGCACCACCACCAATATATTGATATGATGAGGAGGTGGGAACGTGGGATGTGATGACCGATGTCACTGGGGTTCATGTGATAGTTGGTTGTAGTCTGCCAACTGTTGTGATGGGATTGAATGCGGTCTGGAAAAAATTTGTGACATTGTTGGGAGAAAGGGAAGTTTGTGGAATAGAAATATGTGGTTGAATAGAAGGAGGTGGTATAGAAGTTTGTTGGAGAATGGATGAGATTGGATTTGATAGTGGTATGGATGGTAAGGAGGAAGAAGGTAGGATGGAGACCGTGGTGGGAGGTGTCATGGGTGGCATTGATTGGGCTTGGATGATTGATTGGGCTGCAATTGATTGAGTTTGAATAGTAGGTGCAACACTTTGTGTGGGAGTGAGGTCTCCTTGTGGTTGTTGGACGAGAGCGGATCTATTAAATTCATGTGGAAGTTGAGCTCCATGTTCAAGAAGAGCTTTTAGAAGTGCAGTAGGATTGTGTTTAACAAACTTTTCTATCATCTCTTGGTTATAAGAATCCGCTAGGAAAGTTTGCACTTCTGGACAAAGTTCATCTTGGTTAACCATGTCAAGATTTCGGCTTTGATCTTGATCACTTGGTTGCCCACTTTGTGTATGATCTTGCGTGGGATTTTCATATAGGACACCAATGTCTGGCATGCCATATTGTTGATCGGCCATCTTTTTCTTTTGGGATCGAGTTGCGACCATACACGATATTTGTGATGGAAGGATTTTAGAAACTTGTGAGGAAAGGACTTAAGAAATTTGAGGATGAAAGGACTTAAGAAATTTGTGATGAAAGGACTTAAGAAATTTGAGGATGAAAGGACTTAAGAAATTTGTGATGAAAGGACTTAAGAAATTTGAGGATGAAAGGACTTAAGAAATTTGTGGATGAAAGAACTTAAGAAATTTGTGATGAAAGGACTTAAGAAATTTGAGGATGAAAGGACTTAAGAAATTTGAGGATGATTGATGAAGAAGGTATGGTAGTGATGGTTTAGAAGAAAACTTGATGACTAGGTTGTCTTTGGCATGAACATGAAGGATCTATTTAAATGGCAAGTTGTATGAAGGGATATGACCACCCTAATTTGGATGATAGTAGGTGTTTCAAAGGAAAAACTTGAATGTTGATGTAGAGGATAAACTCTTAGCTTCTCTCTTAGGCTTATGAAAAATGGACGGACGAAGTTTTGACACAATTTTGAACTTGGTGTGGGTAATAAATTGGACAATTTGTTTGTGTCTTGACAAATATTTTTGCAAAGTTTTTTGGGGATAGTGATGTGTTTTTAGTCTACTCTTGGCAAGTATGTATCAAACAAAGCAAACACAATGATTAAATGCATATTATCTCAAAGACACTCATGCTCATATACAACATTCTTAAGGCTGGCAAGGACAATAGTCATTGAATCCCAATTGGTTTCCCATCTACACTTACCCAGAGCAGACACTTAGATGCTTGACCCCACTGGCTCCCCTCCACGACACTCACTTCTCGGGGCAGCCAAGCATCAATTCCCATGAAAACTCCTCATGGCGAACTTTGTGTCTCTACTAAGGGCCATAAGAATATGGGCCTCTTCAGAGGTCCGACCTCCTGCACTAATGACTAGAGGGTTTTTGGCCACTATGAACAAGGTGTTTAGTAAGTCTTCCCGTTAGGAGCTACCCTTCGAAGTTGTGCAAGCGCAATTGAGGCCTATAGCCCAAAGAAGCACCAAGAACTTAGTAGTCACGCAAGCATGATTGAGATCTCTAGGATCCTACTAAGCACCCAATGTGAGAGTGAACTCTCATATAGCCCCAACCATTAACCCTTTCGTAGTCAATGGCCTATTTATTATAGTGAGTTGGGAGCCCCCGGTCCGGGTGTACTCGATGAAAAGGGAAGAAGTTATGGCAAACCCTAAAAATAGAGAAATATGGGATTTTGGGCTTCAAAAAGTGGATTTTTGAGATAAGGCCTCCAAGGAAGAAAATGTGGAAAATGACAATGTGGAGAATATGGTGAAGTTTGAAGGGAAATGGAGTCAAGATAAAGAAGATATGGTGAAAAAATAGAAACCCTAAATTTAATAGAATAGAAACCCTAAATTTAACAAAACAGAAACCCTAGATTTAACAGAGCAGACAGAAACCCTAGATTTAATAGAGAAAATTGTCGCACTAAATAGAATAAAATAAAAATGTCAAAGGTTGAGATTTCTAATTGTCTAGATAGACAAGAGCATACTCTCCTACTTTCACACTTTCCTGCGGGCAGACAGATTATATTTAAACAGAGCAGATAACAGGAAATAAATAAATTAAATGCAGACTACAGTTAGCGCCTAAAATTTCCAAATAGATTAACAAAGCAGACAGTAACACTACATAGATAGAAAAGTGTCAAAGGTTCGGATTTCTGATTGTCTAGATAGACAAGAGCATACTCTCCTATTTTCACACTTTCCTACGGTCAGAGCATACAGTCGTGCTAAACAGAATAGAAAAGTGAAAAGTCTAGATTTCTGATTGTCTATATAGACAAGAGCATACTCTCCTACTTTCACACAGGTTATACTAAAATAGAACAGACAACAAATCAAATAAAAAATTAGATAACGGAGTTGTCATGCTACAAAAGAAATAGAAACATAAAAAAATATTAGAAACAAAACAGAATAAGGCGGAGTTATCGCACAGAAATGCAGAGCCATGATTCTGGAACCTGTGAAAAAGATATATATATATGTATATTTATTTATTTATTTATTTATTTTTCTACAGTTGCACTATTCTAGAACCTGTGTCTCACAACTCACAAAATTTTTTAAAAAAACAATAACATTAGTTCTCATGGACTTGAGTCCCACCGGGCCTGCCAAAATGAAGAGGGAAAAATAGATTTGAAAGGTAAACTGATCAAAACATAATGAAATAAACATGTAGAATGCTAAAATATCATAAAAAGACCATTTCACCTTGCTATTTTACCTTCTCCTTCGGATTGAGCTTGATGAAGTGAAGGCGCCCCTTGATAATGCTCCACTTGATGTGCTCCTTTGATTGCTGGATGTGGATGACTCTCCAATATTGTGCACAAATGATAAGGATGAATGATAAGGATGAGATGATCAAGTTGTCAAGATGATTTCCTGGACTCAAAAGGGCAGCATAAGCTTACTGGATTTCAAGATGTTTTGAATAAAGGGATGGAACCCTATTTTATAGAAAGAGGAGAGGAAAACGGATGGCTAGGATGAATTCGAGATGAAGGGCTAAGATTTACTTGTGAGGTCACACAAGGTCCAAGAGAGGGTGTGGAGACCAAGAAATATGCCTTAAAGGCATTTCGTATCTCCACACTCTACAAGATGCATTGGAGGAATTAAAAATTCTCCAAAAATGGATATTATGGGGATTATAAGAATAAAAAGGAATTAAAAATTCCTTGGGAGAGGGAAATGCCTAGAGGAATGTGAGATTTCAAAAATCTTACATTCATCTAGAAAAAGAGCATTTAAAGCTAGTGGCTGGATGAAAGGACAAAGAGTTGACTTTGTGGCTAATCATGATGATTAGCCATTAACGACTCATTAGGAGGGGAATTAGAGGAAATGTTAGGTGGGATTTATATTTGTAGGAGAATTTGACTAGGAGAGAGAATGAGTGGAGGGAATAAAAAATTAGAAGAATAATGTTAAGTGAGTTTAGGGAGTTTATAGAAGAATTTATTAGGTTAATGATGAATTAAGAAGATTTGTAGGAATCATGTAGGCTAACTAATTAATTGAAATTAATTAGGTAAGAGGAAGATTTGTGAGGATTGGATTTTTTAGAAGAATAAAGAAAGGGATTGATTTATTAAATAAATCAATCATATGCTATAGTGACAATATTAATTATATTTAATTAATATTAAGAAGAATTTTAATTAACATAATTAATTAATTAATTATGTGAGGAATTAAAAATAATTAAAATAATTATTTTTAAGTGTCTACAAAACCTACTTGGGTGTGACAATTACAGTGACGCTAAAGTGGAATTTTAAATTTTTCACTAGTCATATGATCAACTAGGTGTCTCGAGTAAATTAGAGATTTATTGTGTTTGAGATATAGCAATTGATAGATTTTGGGTTAAAAAGTCTCAAATAGTGAAATCATTACCCAACCATAAGTAAAGCATCATCACAGGGTAATGTTGAAAATGAATGACCTTAGGACCTCAAAGTTTTCATGTCCGAATATCTAAGAAAGGAGATGACCCTTGCTTCTCTTAAATGCAAACAAATGATAAACTTGGATAGTTGCTTTGTTTTATTGATGCTGCTATATGAAAATGCAGAAACTTTTGCAAATGTAACTTCTAAATATGATGGTGCTTGGAAAGAAACTATATGCAATGGAGTGTTGTGAATAAAATAATATGCAATGTGGAAAATAAAACCTAAACTAACCCAACCTTTAGGTATAATATTTGTGTAGGTAGTTCATCAGTCTTTGTTTAAAGAGTTGGATAAAGATGTATTTTCCAATAGGATATAAGGACTCAGCTAAGTGTATATGTTCAACATCTCCAATGTTGATTTTCTTATTTTTTGGATTCTGTGGATCATCAGATGGAAATCAGGCTCTAGAACCCATGAATTCAGGTATAGCCTTATCATTTTCAAAGACACCCAATTGTAGTAGGTTCTCTTGCCCCTAGTCTATCAAGTGTGGATGTATGAGGCAAATTGATTCTAGTTCTGAAGTTGTGACATGAGCGGGTGATATGCCTATTTTTATTAATGCATTTGAAGAGGATGATGAAGTCACCTAGGTGTTGATCTTATTAACTAGTGTTACGAGTGTTCTTGAACAAGATGATGAAACAATTATTGACAAGTTGTTCTGTGTAGTATGATCTGGATTGGTGATTTCATTAATAAGGGGTTCATGAGCAACTTGTGTAGAGGTATTGGGATCACTAGGAGAAATAGAAAGTTCATTTGAGAGGGAATATTGTGAGGAACATGGAGGACTATGACATGGAGATGAAGGGATGGAGGGACCTTGATAAAGATTTGGAGAAATAATGGGATCTTTTTTAGGACATGAAGGTAAAGATATGATTTGATCTTGTCTTGAAATAGGATTATTATGAAGGATGGAAGAGATGTCCTGATCTTGTTTAAGAGGTGGATGTTGGATGGGACTTGAAATGATAGTTTGTTCTTGAGATGGAAAGGTTTGATTATGAATGGAATAGAAAAGAGTGAGGGGATCATCATAAGACTCTTGGTCGATGGGATCTTGATCAAAAATTGAGTAGGATGGAAGTGGTTGTTCTTGATCTTTATTTGTTTTAGGACTCATTTCTTCTAATTTTGGATCATCCTCTTGACACGGGGAAGGACTTTGAAAATGCATGGGAGATTCTTGGAATGTTTCAACATTTTGGCCTAATGAAGAAGCATTTCAAATGAGATTCTCTGAATCATGATTTGGATTAGATTGGTTTTGTACGATGGATAGCCCTTGGGAGGTTGTGTTATTAGATAGAGATGGCATGGATTGGTTTTGTGTGACTTCAGGGGATAATGAAATGGTGGATAGATATGGTTGATTTGGGCTTTGGTTGAAAGGGATTTGATTTTGGGTGAAAGATGTTTGATTTTGGGTGAAAGTTGTTTGATTTTGGTTAAATGAATTTTGATTTGGACTTTGGTTGAAAGGGGTTTGATTTTTCTTGAAAGAGGTTTGAATGTTGGGTTGGTGTGAATTTTGATTTGGACTTTGGTTGAAAGGGGTTTGATTTTGGTTGAAAGAGGTTTGAATGTTGGATTGATGTGAATTTTGATTTGGACTTTGGTTGAATGGGGTTTGATTTTGGTTGAAAGAGTTTTGATTTTGGTTGAATGAATTTTGATTTGGATATTGGTTAAATGGGGTGTGATTTTGGTTGAAAGAGGTTTGAATGTGGGGTTGATATGATTGATATAGTGGGTTGAAAGAACAAGAAGGTTTACAAGACTCTAATGTTGGTTGAACTGAGGTAGGAACGATTTTGTTGAAGAATTAAGGTTGGCATGTTTGAATGGTCTCACAAGAAGAATAATTTTGGCCTGATACTGATCCCCTCATGGTAATCACTTCTCTCATCATGTTTTCTAACTAGCCCCTATGGTTGTTAGGACTAGCCACTATGGTTGTTAGGACTAGCCATGTCTGTCACTTGCTGTTGCAAAGTTTTGATTTTTTGAGCTAATATTTCTATTGATGGCGATTGAATAGGAATGGAAGGGATGAATCCTCCACCTTCCCTAAGAAATGTATAATTCCAATCCATGATGTTTGTTTGTTTGGTTTGGACCTAGGATCTCAAAATGTAAGATATTTTCTCCATTTCACTGATTGTGACAATGTTTGATTGAACTTGACCAACTTGTTTGAGTTGAGGTTGAGGTCTAGACAAGAACGTATATGAGGATGATAATGAGGACTATATAAGGACTATGCAAGGACTATGCAAGGACTTAGGTTGATACAAGATTGTAAATGAGGATGTAAGTGCAAACTATGGAAGGACTTAGGACGATAATGAGGATGTAAGTGGGGACTATGCAAGGACTTCCTAAAGTCACAAGTATGTAAAACTTTGAGTTTTTTTGGTTTCAAAATGGGCTTTGTTTTCTATAACTTCATGTGTGGGACAATGTTTTGTAGTTTTCCAATTCTGAGAACAATTGCTGGTAGGTATGTATAGCTGACTAACTCAATTTTCATACAATCTCAGAAAATTCAGAGATATGTGGGATAGGGCCTGAAATAGACCAAGGGACTGACTCAATACTGGTCTAGCACAACAATACATAAAAAAGAACAGAATGCAATCTTAGGCTAGATAGTGAACACCATTAAGTGAGGCCCTTATGAAATACTGAGACAAAACAAATAGATAGAGAGTCTGGTAGCACTAGCTCCACTCCACGACACACACTTCTTGGGTATGCCAGTCTCTCTTACCCCGAAGATCCAAAGATCTTATGGCTGAGGCATTTTTGTATTATAGTGTATGGTACATGAAGGATATCTATGGGGTACGATCCATACTCTTGGAATCACTGAATGTAGGATTTTTGGCAACTAAATTGGTTCATAGTATTAGGTTCTGAGGGATCCTGATCCAATGACAGATTCTCAGAGCAAGCCACTTAAGACTTTAATTGAGCTTATTGGTGCAACGAAGGCCCCTACATATGTCAAATTCACTCAACACTCTAGCCACCTGCCTAGTATATTTATATAGCAGCTCGAAAAACCTGCTCGAGAGTACGCTGGGAGAGATGATATCCCCAATGCATCCCAATTTGAAGTACCTCTATGGGGTGATGAAATCCCCAGTTAAAGATACCCCTCACTATGTAGAATAAAATAAAATTTGGATGTCATTGTCACCTTCCTTCTTTCTCCCAAGACCCTGAAGGCAGGTGGAAAGTCAGTTAGTGCAACAATAGGTCCACCCCAGACACAATAAAAATTCTTTACCTTAAGAAAAATAAAAATGATTTAATCTAATGCAACTTGATTCATGTTCATTTTATAGCCCAAATTTAGGTGTTAGATACGCATGTGCATGTCTATTTTAAACACCAAATCAAAATATGAAGGCATACATGTCAATTTTAACTTGTTGTAGATTTTAAGCATCAAAAAACCAAGTGTGAGATACATGCATGTCAATTTTAGCCCATGTTCATTTTAAGAACCAACAACGAAGTGTGAGATTATCCATGCATGTCCATTTTAACTATTGTTGATTTTAAGCACCAGAAATATGCAGTGTGAGGTGATGCATGCAAAAAATACTAATCTAATCCTCTCTGCAAATCCATCACAGGCTGTAAATTGAAGATTAGTAGTAAAATCAAACTAACAAAAAATAGAAACTCAAAACTTGACATAAGCTAATGCATAACAATACCTATTCAATTGCATGATACTTATAGACCGAATGCGTGAACTGTTATCACTGTTTTAAAATATGGGTATTTTTTTCCCATAATTGGCTGACTTTTTGAAGTGTTGAGTCAGGTATGCCCTTGTTGCTTCAAAGTTGTTTTAAGTCCAAAGGGGTTTAGGGTTTAGGTTTTAATCACTTTAATGTCTGATAAAAACCCTTTGGCTTCTAATTCTATGTTACTTTATTCACTTAAGTGATGGGTCCCTCAGTCATACCAGTGTCCCCCCATTGTTATTTACCTAGGCGGTCATTAAATACTTGTAAAATTTTACGCCTATCTCATATTCCTTTTCCTAATGTTTGTCGGGCCCCATAAGTATCGTGCAACTCTCAGATAAATCTACGACTTTCATTGTTTTGTTGGGAAGAGTTGCTAGTGTGTTAGCCTCTACAAAATAGCAAAAGGCATAAGCAAGCTTGATCGGGTGCACTAGCAGCTAGCTTAGTGAGACTTCTTCTCATTTTGAATCCAACGGCTCACGCTGATTCATGGCTGAAATAACCACACAAGTTACCTATCGCGAAATAGAGAAAAGGTTTGGTGGGACCCAGCGGTGAGGACTTCTCCCTAGGCTAAAAGGCGATCAAGTTTGAAAGAGATCAACAGCCCGCATTGATTCACAATCGAGAGATGCTCGCGGTTTATTAATCACAAAGTAGCAAAAAGGTGGTGGGTCTTGCTAAAGGTGGCAGTGAAGATGGTAGGTCCAGCTTGTGATAACAGAGTAGTGACAAGGCACTCAGTTGGTGGTTTGCAGTAGGCCTAGGCAAGGTTATCATAAAAGGAATAAACAACGAGTAGGTTCTTGAGATCTGACAGCTCACGTGGATTCGGGAAGGTAAGATGTTAGTGAATTAAAATCTATGAAATGGTAAAAACGCTGATGGGCCCAAAGGATAGGCAAGGCACGAAGTTAAAAGTCGATCAACTCTGTTTTGATCCAACGGTTCTTGTGGTTTTGTGGCCGTAAGCTAAATGAAGATTAATGTTAATGAATTGGGGAAAGACAAGTGGAAATCACATGAAGGCATGACATGGCATGATAGCTAGTGCATTTCGTAGGGTTTGATAGTGATGTGTCGAATGCCACGTGGTTCTGAAGGGTAGTTGAGGGCCCGCCTAGGCATGACCAGTAGTTATGTGGGAATAGTAAAGTAAGACACGTGGTTGACTCAAAACTGAACCCGAAGGAGCTTCTAGAGCTAATGGCTGATTGCCATGTGGCCTTTGTTAACTAGAGAACAAGTAGGGTAAGTGATTTCTGAAAAAAAGGGCCCACTTAAAAGGTTTGAAGCTTGTTAAAAGGTATCCATCTCGAGGTTGATCCAACAGTTTTCATTGTTTTGTGGCCCAAAGATGCCCATGGCTTAACCTCTGTGAAATGGCGAAAATCGCTAGCTGTCAAGATGAAGTGTGGTTAATTAGTGAGGTTGATAGTCCTCATTAGAGTTAAAGACCGGGTGATTTGACCTCGATCTAATGGTTCACGTGGCTACGTGAAAGAAAAGTGTTTGAGGGTTAAATCTTGTGAAGTGGTGAAAAGGAGGTAGGGCTCGACACTAATGCAGTGAGATCAAGTGGAGATAAAGACCGATCAAGTTCCATCTGATCGGATGGCTAGCATGGCTTCGCTAGGTTAAAGTGCACATTGGCTACCATCTGCAAAATAGCGAAAGGATTTCTAGCCCATTGTCAGATGAGGAAAGGTAAAATGGTAAAGGCAGTGCAAGTTTTATTTGATCTAGCGGTTGGCATGACTTTGCTAGATGAACATGCAAGGATGTTATGCTCTGCAAAATGGTGAAAGAGCGAAAATAAAATGCATAGACATGTTATGACCCGTTGGAGCCAAATTTTCAAATTCTTCCATGAATTCAATTTTGAAGGGAGGGTTGAAGCATGCGGTATCAATGTCACAGTTAAGAGCCCAATTACGATATATGGTCTCACATAAATTGAATGTAGGCATCATTCCAAAGAGCCATTGTGAAAAGGTGGGTGCAGAGCAGATTTCTTCAAGCCAAGAATAGGTTTTCTTGTATTTTTGCTTAACAATTACTTGACAGTTTGTTTGAATTGGGGTTTTGTTCTGTTATAGAATTGTTGTGGTTAGTAATTAAGTTACTTGCATAGTATTATTGAGATGGCACCTAAAAGGGAGTTCTCAGGGAAAGTTAATTACCATGAGAGGGCAATCTGTGATGATTTCCTACAATAGTTAACCATGTCAACTAACGTGGTAGCTAAGGTTAAATAGCTGGTGCCAAAAGCTCCATGCCTGAGAATAGGAGAAGGATTGTATGACAAAGGCAATTGGCTGAGAGACCCATATATAGGGTTGTCTGGGTTGGGTTTATTCAAGGTTAGATTCAGTATTAGACACTCCCCAACCCCAATGAATAGTATTTGGGAGTTGGATTTAGGCAAATTGGTGGTCCCTGGAGTGGTCATGGATGTGGATCTCCTAACTCAGATTGCACACAACTATGACCCCATTACAAAGAGTGTTAGGACATAAATGGAAAAACCCTCATTGAAATAAATGATGAGTTAAGAAATGTATTTGGGCTTAGTGAAGTGTCCAATTACTTGGAACCCATCAATTTTAAATCATTGGCTCAGGTTTACAATGCATAGAGAAATCATCTTAGGAATGGGCCTCTTCAAGAATTCTTGGTTAAAATAGGTGTATTAACTATTGTAGGACCTAATACCATGGATCCTTTCTCCTTAAATTTGTTCACTCTTAGAGCCAAGGGATTATACTGGTCACTTTGCTTGATTTTGGAGAGGATGCTGAAGCAAACATGCCAACTCATTACATGTTAATGATTGCTCAAATTTTAAATCCTTCTCTAGTAGTGACATTTGATTATGCCCCCTATATTACTGATGCCACCCATGAAGGCTTGATAGGCATAAAGAATGGAAAAGTGGATAGGCCTTTTGGATGTTACTCCCTCTTCATGCACCTATTTCTATTCAAGGGTGGTGATTACTTTGCAAATGGAATGGATCTAGTGAAAGAAAAGGATGGATAGAAGATGGTAGTTTAGTTATGGAGCATAGTTCTATCATGGGACAAAGAAGATCATAGCTACTTGAGGTTTGATAAGTTCTTTGCACCCAAGATCAAGACTCTTTTATGCTCAGAGAATCCAAGAGTCCCTAAAGCTCTTTTGGAGTTCCTTAGGCCAAAGAAGTTTGCTAAAGATATCAAAGTTGTCCACAATTGGGGTGATATGTACTTATACCTCGTTTCCATAGTTTTTAGAGTGTATGGTTTAAGAGGCACTCCATTTTTGTTACCATATTAGTTGCCACTAAAAATAGGAATTGCAGAAGTCCTCAGGCAAATTGGAAGTGTGCAAGAGGCGGAGCTAACAGGTAGAGGTAAAGGGACCATTTTCCCTACAATAACTATAGCACACTAGTTTGTAATAACTAAAGGGGGTTGGAAGTGCTTTGAAGATTCCAATCAACCCTACCATTTAACAACTGCAGTATCAAGGTGTGCCAACCCTGAAGATTTCTTCAATGGCATGTTCAGAAAGAGGGCAGTATGTAGAGGTAGACCTCACCAATTTCAATTTCTTGAAGACCTCATCAAGAATGAGTTCGATTTGGATGAGCAAGAGCTAAGGAAAGAAAAGTGGGTGGCCTACAAGAAGGCCCTAGATTTTGTGCACCTATTTGACACTAGCTATGACTCTTTGTCAGTTTTCACCCCTTTGAGGAAAAGGCAAAATTCTTAATTCTTTGTTTTGAAGATGTAATGCAAACATTGAAAGAGAAGAGGGAGGCAGTGATTAAAAATGACCCTAAGAAGGCAAGATTAGTTTTAACAAGGTCTACATCTGCCAAAGTAATCCATCTAGGTGATTATGTGCTACATAAAAAGTCCAAATACAGTGTGCTAGTGCCAACAATAGGGGAGCCATCTACTTCAAGAGGGAAGAGGAAAATACAAGATGTCATTGACATTTGGGACTCCCTAGAGAAGCAAAGGGTGGGAAAGGAAGTGCAATCTGATGAGCCCTTGTATTCCCCATCTCAATCCCCTATTCATATAGGAGATGAACATGCAGCAACTGAGCAATTGTTACATTTAGGCAGTCTTGGGGAGATAGCCTACACCTATGATGAAGTAGAAGAGATAATGCTGGAAGAGCCCCTTAATGCTGAGATGTACATAACCACCAATGAGTTCAAAGGCTAGAAGCTGGATCCTGATATTAAACAAGTTAGTGAGGATTTCTTGGCTGATAGCAACTTTGTTACATTAGGAGCTTTCATGCAATTCGTGTGGAAGTAGAATATTGATCAGTTTAATGCTAGATGTGAGAAGAGGAAGAGTGAGTAGCCCCACAAGGATCCGGTTGTGGTAGAGGAAGAAACAAAGCAAGAAATGGTCACCGAGTTCAAGACAATCACTCATGAGCAAGGAAGAGACATGGTAGCAAAGGTTGGTGTACTCATTCTCCCTAAATGGGATATAGAAGATGCCTTGGTTTTAGAGGTAGTAAGGAAGGAGACCAAGCTTATGGAAGGAGTTACCTTCAGCAAGGATAACGTTGCCTTGGTCATGTGGTCCCGGAAAAGAGATAAAAATAGAAAGAAAAAGGACACCCCAGGGTCGAGCTACCTTGGAGGTATGATAGTGAAAAGAGTACAAAGCACTGGGGTGGTGGAGGCTACTAGCATAGTCCTAGAGACTGCAAAGTTTAGCGTTGCAGTGGCAGAGAAAGAAGCAAAGGAAAAGGAAGATCTTCGAGCTAATTTGGAGACAGTTTTAAAAGCCTACATCAATGCCAAGGAGGAGGTAATGGGTAAAGATAGCATCATTTCTTGCAAATATTTAAGTGTCTTGTAATATTTAATGAATTAAATATCAATACACATACCATTAACTTTGAGCCTAGAATCCATGATATCTTCAAGTGTGCTTGCAAATATTTGTTGTTTTCAATTTGAGTAATCTAGGGTTATTCATTTGAATATGGATTGTAAGGCAATCTTAAATAGTTGCATTTCTTAGCTTTTCTCTTTAGGAGGGGAATTAAATATGCAGAAATCATTTCTATCAATAAATTCCTTGTGGGCTACTTTGAATTTAATGAATGCTATCTAGTTGTGATGAGGGTAAATTCTTATGTAGGTCAGGCATATGTGGGGTTTTATAGAAGCCGAAGTGATGGGATGAATGGAGATGTTTAATTGTGAGATTATTGTTTGAACTTAGATGACTCTGTGGCCTGGATAAGGCACTGGTATCTATTGTGGTTATCTTTTACACATCTTGTAGGTCGATATTGAATATGAGCATAAGCTTTATTTCTTTGTTTTAGCTAATTTTGAGGTGATAAGATCTACTAGTTTTTGGACAATGGTTACTCTGGATTTTGTTTAAAAGTGTGAAAGAATTCACCTAAGGTATACCCACCTAAACTTTGGATAAGCTCAAAGTGCAGAAGGTTATAAAACCTTGTCATATGTTTCTGTGAAGTTTCCTTCTCTTTGATTTCTCTTCTACAGACGAAGTTTATTATTTTATGATAAGGGATTTTAAGGGGAATCAGAATTTGAGAACAACAAAAGTGGTGACTTTGCTGGGGAGAGTCATACTATGAATCCAGATGCAGATTGGTGTTGTCTTGATACACTCATTTAAAGAAATTTGCATGATGTTTGATACGTGATGTTGGTCTGAAGATTCGCAGTATTTTTTTCAAGCTTGTTTTCATATTTCCCATGGTTTTGTGGGTGGCGACTCTATTAGTTCAACTAGTCCTTTTAAAATAAGAAAATTCTGAAAAGGAAACAAGCATACTGCAAGGAGGAAAGAACACTAGGTCCTTCATGAAAAAGAATCCTCATGAGATGTTGCAGGAGGGATTACCTAAACAATCACGAAGAGGTTAGAAAAGATCAGCACTACATGAGCCATCAAATGTTGCATGGGTGCAAAAAAGTAACAATACTGGTAAGGTATTTGATAGACCTCTTTATGCAATGTCTAATTCTTCTTCCCGAGAATCTAAACATGATGTTTTAGGTTTCCATTCTGGCTTATTTGGAAATATAGATGATGTTCATGCTTTAAATCAAGATTTATCTCATGTTAGCTTTTCTGAGAGAGATAGAAGTAGTTCTAATATAGTCAGACATTCTGTGCCTAGAACAATTGATGGAAACATCAGCTTGATTGATATAGACCAAGTTAACCTATCTGATTCTTAAGAGATCTTCCCTGATGAAGATAAAGTGTCCCAAGAAATAGAGGACCTAAATAGAAAGGTTCATCACTTAATCTCTTTAAGAGCCCAAAAGGAAACAAATAGGGAGAAGGAAGTCAAAGCAAAACTAATGGAATGAGATAGGTTTCTTAGGCAGATTGTTGACCTTGAAATATTGGCCCAAGAAAAGGAAAAGAGTGATAATGAAGGTCCTATGATCAGAGAAATTCTAGTCCCTAAGGCCAAGCAAGCATTTAGATCAATAATCCAACCAAGCAAAGAAGTGCTTAGTGACCCACAGCCTATAAAAAATGAAGTTGATAATGGCAAGCAAAAATGCATGGAAGGCGGGTTAGGATCAAAGACTACAGTGGAGATCTCCCATAGATTATCAGCACATGGGAGAGAAATGGAAAGAATGAGGAAAGGGAAAGAAGATCTACAAATGGAGCTAGAGAAAGCTGAGTTAGAGGCACCTAACCAAGAAGTTAAAAGAAAAATTGGTTATCTAAAAGCTTCCCCTATCATCTTCCCATCAGAAAATATCAATAAGCATGTCCCTCAGCAAGTTTCCCTCCCCCCTTCTAAATTTCAGCCCACTTTGCCTATCAATACAACAATAGCCAATCAAGCCCCTATAATTAATCAAAATAACCAAATCTCTCAAACTCAAATCCCCAAAGTGAGAATGAACATGGGTAATAATAATGTTGTTAACCCTTTCCAAAGGAGACCTATTGATTTAGAACAGTATAGACACTTATTTTTTGATGGAATCCTAAGATATCCCAACCATGTTCCTACTGAGTTAAGAGATAGACTACATAAATTTGTTGGAAATAATGCAATTAGTGCAGAGGAGCATTTAAAATCTTATGGTGATTCAATAAATGATTATGAGATAGTAGATGAAGATGTCATAATGAAATTATTTGTCCAGTCCCTAATAGATGATGCAAGAGATTGGTATAGGGGTCTCCCTGTTAATAGCATTGGGTCTTGGGAGGATTTTAAGAATTGCTTTCAAGAACAATATGGTGACAAAACAAATGTGAGCTTCATGCTCAATGAATTCAATAATATTAGAAAATCTAATAATGAAATGGTCATAGATTTCAATGCTAGATTTCAGAAGGCAATGCATAGATTGTATCAGGTGATGAGATTAGATGATAACATGTGCCTGAACACTTATTACAGTGCATTTGATTCCAAAATGGCTTATATTTTAAGGGATAAGAATCCACATAGCCTGAGAGATGCATTCAGAATTGCTATCAATGTGGAGAGCAATAGGAAAGCATCTAGAAAATTAGGAAGAAGAACTGATGGTAGGCTATGGTAGGAAACAAAACAGAAACCAAACAAAGTTGCTAAGGAGGAAGATAAGATAGAAAAGTTAGTCATTGCTATGAAGGATCTAACTGCTAAGGTAAATAAAAATGATAAGCCTCACTATAATTGGCAAGATAGACCTCCCAGATTGCATGATATGCCTTATAATACCAACTAGAAGGATGGTAAACCTCAGAATGAGAAGCCTAAGAATGTTCAGAGCCAAGATACCCCTGATCACTTAAAAGGGAAAAATGTCCACAACATAGAGACTGATCCCTTATAAGGAAAAAACATCCACAACATAGAGAACACTCCCTAGTGTATTACTTGTGATGGGCCACATTCTCCTCATCAGTGTGCAGTTGCTCAAGCCCTTGAAGAGTCCATGAGGCAAGAGGCTGAGCCTGATATTAATATGTTTGAAACCATTGTAGAAAGTGATGAGGAATCTGTACAAAGTGAATTTAGTGATGTGTTGGACAGTAAAAGGTCCTTCCAAGGACAATTAACACTTGATTGGCATCCTACTCTAAATGTGGTAACCATTGAGGATGAAGAAGTTCATCTTAGAAGGCCTACTGAGGAAGAAGTAAAAAATCTCACTAAGGCGGCTATAGCTAAGGCAATGCATAATTATAACCTGAGGAGCACCAAAAAGGATAGTGATCAGGGTGAACCTAGTTCTATGTTTATAAAAGAGGTTTTTTCAGAAAAAAGGCAACAAGTAGTGCTACTACCTCTCAAATGGGTCAAGAAAAGAAAGATCAAATTAAAGATGTACCCAGGAATATAGATTATAAAAATATAAATGATACACACGGAGCTGCCACAACAAAGAAGGTGAGTCAGCCTAAGGCAGAAAGAGTTAAAGCTAATGTTGAGTTGAGCGAAAATTCTACATTTGACATGGCTCAGGCTCTTACACAAATGAAAGTTATTGTCCCATTAATAGAGTTACTAAAAATAAAAGAACATAGAGAAGCTGCCTTGTCTTTGTTTTCTAATATATCTAACAGTAACACGGTCCTATCCACTAGTTTACTTAAAAATGGGAAGGATTAGGAGTTCCAAACCCCAGAGGTTTATGTTGGAACAACTATTACTCAAGAGCCTTCATAGGTAGATCCTTTTTATGTCACTTTGTTAGTGAATAACCGGTTGATAAAAAATTGTATGATAGATTCAGGTGCAACTACTAATGTAATTCCTTATGGTGTTATGAAAGAATTAGGATTATCAGTGACTATAGTATATGGAAAATGCTATGCTATGGATAAAAGAGAAGTACCTGTGATAGGTAAAATGAAAGATGTTGAAGTAAAGATAGCAGCATTCCCTGAAGTGACCTATAAGATGGATGTCATTGTCACTGACACTAAGCCTCATTATGACATGTTATTATCCAGGCAGTGGGTAGCAGTAGTAGGCGGAGATGTCCAATTGGATTTATCTTATGCTACCATCCCAATCAATGGGAATCAAGTCAAGTTACATAGAGAACCACATGCTTCTAGAGTAATTGAGAATGTAGATCCTAACATGCTCAATTGCATGATTGATGTTGATCTTGACAACTTTAGAGTGCAACCAATTTTACCTCAGTTAAAGAATACTAACTCCATTGTGATTGAATTAGAATAACATGGTTTATAGAAAATGTATTTTGGTGGAGCTTGCTCCAAAGAAGGGTCTGGAGCAAGAGTTCTTTTTGCATCCCCATCAGGTATAACTTTTAAATATTCCTTTTTATTAGCCTTTCAATGCACAAACAACATTACAAAATATGAAGCTCTATTATTGGGGCTTGAAGTTGCAAAGAGGCATGGGATACAACTGTTGAAAGTTCTAGGAGATTCAAAATTAATTGTCTCTCAGGTAAGATCCAAATATGCATCAAAAAATGATAGATTGAAAATATATAAGCATGCAATTTGGGATATCATTGAGCATTTTAGTGATTTTTCTATTAATTGGATAGAGAGATCAAAGAATATCATGGTAGACTTTTTAGCCAATGTTGCATTGAAAAATGATGATGCAACACTAACCAACATATCCACTGTGGAAATAAAATCTAGGCCTGCCATTCTTGATAATGTGTATAATTGGCAAGTTTTTGCCGATGATGAAGATATTCTTAGGTTCATACAATGCATTGATGATTATGATGGACATAAAATTGACTGCAATGCATTAGTAGAGGTGATTGACAACAGAGAGACAATATTCGGCAATGACTTGGTTCAGTTGGAAACAAATGAGATACTGAAAGGGTTGGTAGAGCTTGAGGGCATGTTTAGCTATAATGACACTCACCTACACCAGCAATCTACTACCAAGTTAGAATAATTGGAGGAAGTAAACTTGGGGACAAAATTATCCCCTAAGTTGGTATACATTGGAAAAAACTTGTCTCCTCATGTTAGAACTAATCTTATTAATTTATTGAAAAGATATAAGCATGTGTTTGCTTAGTCCTATGAAGACCTAAAGGTGTATAGACAAGACCTTTTTTAGCATGAAGTTCCTTTACTTCCAGATGTTAAGCCTTTCAGACAAAAGCAAAGACCTATTAATCCCCTGCTAGAAATCAAGATGCAGCAAGAATTGACTAAGCTAAGAGAAGGGGGGATTATTAAACCTATAAGACATTCTTCATGGGTCTCCAGTTTGGTCCTAGTTAGAAAGAAAAATGGGGATATAAGACTGTGTGTTGATTTTAGAAATTTAAATGTTGCTTCCCTAAAGTATAATTATTCTTCTCCCAATATGGAAGCCATGTTGTAGAGAGTAACTGGCTATGATATTTTGTCAATGATGGACGGTTTCTCGGGGTATAATCAGGTGTTAGTGAAGGAATCTGAGCAATTCAAACCCGCTTTCACCACCCCTTGGGGAACATATTTTTATGTAAGGATGCCATTTGGATTAAAAAATGTTGGAGCTACATTTCAGAGAGCAATGGATGTAGCCTTCAAATAATTTATCAACATCATCATGGTTGTGTACCAAGATGATTTAACATGTTTCTCCAAAAAGGCTGATGACCACTATGGACATTTGGAACAAGTGTTCAGTAAGGCTTTGGAATTTTGTGTGTCATTAAACCCCAAGAAGTGTCATTTTGTTGTTACTGAAGGGACGTTGTTGGGGCATATTGTCTCCAAGGAAGGGGTAAGGATAGACCCTGAAAGAATTGAAGCAATAAACAATGTGCCTGAACCAAAGAGTGTTAAAGATATTCAGTCCTTTTCAGGCAAAGTTAATTTTGTTAGAAGATTCATTGCAAACTTTGCAGAGGTGGTAAAGCCCATTGTTAGACTACTCAAGAAGGATACTAAGTTTTGCTGGGATCAAGAAGCTTCAAAGGATTTTGCTGAGATTAAAAAAGCCATTTAGGAAGCACCTGTGCTGAAATCCCTAGATTATAGTAAGCCCTTTTCTTTGTTCTCTTTTGCTTCATATCATATAGTAGCTATAGTGTTGTTGCAAAAGGATAATGAGGGATTTGAACATCCCATAGCTTTCTATAGAAATTCTTTACAAGAAGAAAAATTAAGGTATGAGATCATGGAAAAATAGGCATATGCTTTGGTTAAAGTTGTCAAGGCTTTCAGGTCATATCTTGTAAATGCACAAGTAGTTGCTTATGTTCCACATGCTGTAGTCAAGGACATTTTATCCCAATCTGAGGTCATAAGCAAAAGGTGTAGATAGATTAACAAAATCCAAGAATTTTATTTGGAAATAAAGATCACCAAATTGGTGAGAGGCTTAGGCCTGGCAAAGCTTATGGCTGAATCCAATCTTCTTGATGTTGAAATAAATAATGTTGAAGTTGAAAACATTGTAGTCACCAGCATTGGAAAGCAACCCTGGTATTCAGAAGTAGTACATTTCTTGAGAGATGCTACATTTTTAGAAGGGATGACCCAAAATCAGAAAAGGACACTAAAGCTTAAGTCTCAAAAATATGTTCTCATTCAGAGTGACCTTTTTTGGAGAAATAGAGATGGGGCATTACTAATGTGTTTAGATGAATTCCAGGCCAAGAAAGTGTTGACTCAAATGCATGATGGAGTATGCAGAGGTCATTACTCTACTAAGACAACTGCTGGAAAGATAGTCAAGGTTGGGTATTATTGGCCTACCTTATTTAAAGATGCTTATGAACATGTTAGGAAATGTGACCCATGCCAAAGGTTTTCATCCAAGATAAAATATGAAGGGGCTTTACCTTTAAATCTGATCATAGTGGAAGCCCCTTTTGTCCAATGGGGCAATGATTTTATTGGAGTAATTGTTGAAAGATCAAGAAGAGGCCACAGGTGGATTATAGTAGCAACTGACTATTTTACTAAATGGATCGAGGCCATACCCACCAAGAGAGATACAAGTAAAGTTGTCATCGATTTCTTGATAGATAATGTTATAACTAGATTTGGAGTCCCTGCAAAATTAGTAATGGATAATGCTATGAGTTTTAGGTCTGAAGAGTTTGTTACATTTTGCACTAGTCATGGGATAATTATGTCCTACTCTTCACCCTATCATCCTCAAGGGAATGGACAAGCTGAATCCAGTAATAAAAGCCTCTTGAACATTATTAAGAAAATCTTAGAAGAGAACAAGAGGTCATGGGATCAAAAGTTGAAATTAGCTTTGTGGGCTGATAGAATGACTGTCAAGAAGGCCATTGGAATGTCACCTTTTGAACTAGTTTATGGTACACAAGGTAAAGTGCCAGTAAACAATCTTCTCCCAGTATATAAATTCCTGCAAGCTAAAGATATAGAGTTATCTAAGCCTATGGAGGACCGAATGATTCAAATGGTGGAAGTGGAAGAAATCAGAACTTTAGCCCATAAGAGAAATTTGAAGATCCAATTGCAGTCTAAGTATCTATTTGACAAAAGGACATCATTGAGAAAGTTTCAAATCGGTGATGTTGTTTTTCAGTGGAATGCAAAAGGACAAGACAAGGGAAAGCATAAGAAGTTTGAGTCATTATGGATTGGCCCCTCTATGGTCTGTGATGTGAATGGAAAAGACTCATACTTTCTAAAGAATATGAATGATGAAGTACAAGAATTTCCAGTGCTTGGACAATTCCTGAAGCATTACTTTTCTTGAAGTCCATGCACAGTAGGTCCTTGTTAGTATATATTTAGGTTTGCTTTAGTTGTTTCTTTTAGGCTTGTTTTTGGTCTATTTCTCCAGAGTTTTCTAAGTTTCTTGTGTTGATCTTGCGATCAACCATCCCTAGTTAGAGCCATTGTTATCACTATTTAAAAAATGGGTATTCTTTTCCCATAATTGGCTGAGTTTTTGAAGTGTTGAGTCAGGTATGCCCTTGTTGCTTCAAAGCTATTTTAAGTCCAAAGGGGTTTAGGGTTTAGGTTTTAATCACTTTAATGTCTGATAAAAACCCTTTGGCTTCTAATTCTATGTTACTTTATTCACTTAAGTGATGGGTCCCTTAGTCGTACGAGTGTCCCCCTATTGTTATTTGCCTAGGCGATCGTTAAATACTTGTAAAATTTTACGCCTATCTCATATGCCTTTTCCTAATGTTTGTCGGGCCTCGTAAGTATCACACAACTCTTAGATAAATCTATGACTTTCATTGTTTCATTGGGCGGAGTTGCTAGTGTGTTAGCCGCTATGAAATAGCGAAAGGCATAAGCGGGCTTGACCAAGTGCACTGGCAGCCAGCTTAACGAGACTCCATCTCATTTTGAATCCAATAGCTCATGTTGATTCGTAGTCAAAATAAGCATGCAAATTACCTATCGCGAAATAGCGAAAAGGTTTGGTGGGACCCAGAGGTGAGACTTCTCCCTAGGCTAAAAGGCAATTAGGTTTGAAAGAGATCAACAGCCCACGTTGATTCGCAATCGGTAGATGCTCGCGGTTTATTAATCACGAAGTAGTGAAAAGGTGGTGGGTCCTACTAAAGGTGGTAGTGAAGATGGTAGGTCTAGCTGGTGATGATAGAGCAGTGACAAGGTGCTCAGTTGGTGGTTTGTAGTAGGCTCAAGCAAGGTTGTCATAAAAGGAATAAACAACGAGCAGGTTCTTGAGATCTGACGGCTTGCGTGGATTCACAAAGGTAAGATGCTAGTGAATTAACACCTGCAAAATGGTGAAAAGGCTGGTGGGTCCAAAGGACAGGCAAGGCACGAAGTTAAAAGCCAATCAACTCTGTTTTGATCCAACAGTTCTCATGGTTTTGTGGTCGTAAGCTGAACAAAGATTAATGTTTGTGAAATGGTGAAAGATAGGTGGAAATCACACAAAGGCATGATGTGGCATGATAGCTGGTGCATTTCGTAGGGTTTGATAGTGATGTGTCAAATGCCATGTGGTTCTGAAGGGTAGTTGAGGGCCTGCCTAGGCATGACTGACAGTTATGTGGGAATAGTGAAGTAAGACACATGGCTGACTCAGAACTGAACTCAAAGGAGCTTCCAGAGCTAATGGCTGACTGCCATGTGGCATTTGTTAACCAGAGAACAAGTAGGGTAAGTGATTTCCGAATAAAGGGCCCACTTAAAATGTTTGAAGCTTGTTAAAAGGTATTCATTTTTTCATGGCTGAAAGATGCCCACGGCTTAACCTCTGTGAAATGGTGAAAACCACTAGCTGTCAAGATGAAGCCCGATTAATTAGTGAGGCTGATAGTCCTGGTTAGAGTTAAAGACTGGGTGATTTGAGCTCAATCTAATGGTTCGTGCAACTTTAGGAAAGAAAAGTGTTCGAGGGTTAAATCCCGCGAAGTGGTGAAAAGGAGGTAGGGCCTGATAGTAACGCAGTGAGATCAAGTGGAGATAAAGATTGATCAAGTTCCATTCAATCAGATGGCTAGTGTGGCTTTGCTAGGTTAAAGTGCACGTTGGCTACCATCTACAAAATAGCGAAAGGATTTCTAGTCTGTTGCCGGATGAGGAAAGGTAAAAGGGTAATGGCAGTGCAAGTTTTATTTGATCTAGCGTTTGTCATGACTTCGGTAGATGAACATGCAAGGGTGTTATGCTCTATGAAATGGCAAAAGAGTGAAAATAAAATACATAGACATGCTATGACCCGTTGGAGACAATTTTTGAATTCTTTCATGAATTCAATTCTGAAGGGATGGCCGAAGCATGCGGTATCAATGTCATAGTTAAGAGCCTGATTACCGTATATGGTCTCACATAAATTTAATGTAGGAATAATTTCAAAGAGTTGTTGCGAAAAGGCAGGTGCAGAGCAGATTTCTTCAAGCCAAGTACAGGTTTTCTTGTATTTTTGCTTAACAATTACTTGACAGTTTGTTTGAATTGGGGTTTTGTTTTGTTATAGAATTGTTGTGGTTACTAATTAAGTTACTTGCATAGTATTATTGAGATGGAACGTAAAAGGGAGTTCTCAGGGAAAGTTAATTACCATGAGAGGGAAATCTATGATAATTTCCTAGAATTGTTAACCATGTCAACTAACGTGGCAGGTAAGGTTAAAGAGTTGGTGCCAAAAGCTCCTTGCCTGAGAATAGGAGAAGGATTGTACGAAAAAGGCAATTGGTTGAGAGACCCACAGATAGGGTTGTCTGGGTTAGGTTTAATCAAGGCTGGATTCAGTATGAGACACTCCCCAGCCCTAATGAATAGTATTTGGGAGTTGGATGTAGGCAAATTGGTGGTCCCTAGAGTGTACATGGATGTGGATCTCCTAACTCAGATTGTACACAACTATGACCCCATTACAAAGAGTGTTAGGGACATAAATGGAAAAACCCTCATTGAAATAAATGATGAGGAGTTAAGAAATGTATTTGGGCTCATTGAAGTATCCAATTACTTGGAACCCATCAATTTTAAATCATTGGCTCAGGTTTACAATGCACAGAGAAATCATCTTAGGAATGGGCCTCTTAAAGAATTCTTTGTTAAAATAGGTAGATTAACTGTTGTAGGACCTAATACCATGGATCCTTTCTCCTTAAATATGTTCACTCTTAGAGCGAAGGGATTATACTGGTCACTCTACCAGATTTTTGGAGATGATGCTGAAGCAAACATGCCAACTCATTACATGTTAATGATTGCTCAAATTTTAAATCCTTCTCTAGCAGTGACATTTGATTATGCCCCCTATATTACTGATGCCATCCATGAAGGCTTGATAGGGATAAAGAATGGAAAAGTGGATAGGCCTTTTGGATGGTACTCCCTCCTCATGCACCTGTTTCTATTCAAGGGTGGTGATTACTTTGCAAATGGAATGGATCTAGTGAAAGAAAAGGATGGAGAGAAGATGCCAGTTCAGTTATGGAGCACAGTTTTGTCAAGGGATAGAGAAGATACTAGCTACTTGAGGTTTGATAAGTTCTTTGCATCCAAGATCAAGACTCTTTTATGCTCTAAGAATCTAAGAGTCCCTAAAGCTCTTTTGGAGTTCCTTAGGCCAAAGGAGTTTGCTGAAGATATCAAAATTGACCACAATTGGGGTGATATGTACTTATACCCTGGTTCCATAGTTTTCAGAGTGTATGGTTTCAGAGGCACTCCATTTTTGTTGCCATATCAGGTCCCACTAAAAATAGGAATTGCAAAAGTCCTCAGGCAGATTGGAAGTGTGCAAGAGGCAAAGCTAATAGGTAGAGGTAAAGGGACCATTTTCCCTACAATAACTATAGCACATCGGTTTGTAATAACTAAAGGGGGTTGGAAGTGCTTTGAATATTTCCTTCAACCCTACCATTTAACAACTATAGTATCAAGGTGTGCTGACCTTGAAGATTTCTTCAATAAAATGTTCAGAAAGAGGGTAGTATGCAGAGGCAGACCTCACCAATTCCAATTCCCTGAAGACCTCATCAGGAATGAGTTCAATTTGGATGAGCAAGAACTAAGGAAAGAAAAGTGGGTGGCCTACAAGAAGGCCCTAGATTTTGTGCACCTATTTGACACCGATTATGACCTTTTGTCCAGTTTCCATCCCTTTGAAGAAAAGGCAAAAATCTTAATTCTTTGTTTTGAAGATGTAATGCAAACATTGAAAGAGAAGAGGGAGGTAGTGATTAAAAATGACCCTGAGAAGGCAAGATTAGTTTAAACTAGGTCTACATCTGCCAAAGCAATCCCTCTAGGTGATTATGTGCTACATAAAAATTCCAAATATAGTGTGCTAGTGCCAGCAATTGGGGAGCCTTCTACTTCAAGAGGCAAGAGGAAAATACAAGATGTCATTGACATTTAGGACTCCCCAAAGAAGTAAAGGGTGGGAAAGGAAGTGCAATCTATTGAGCCCTTGTATTCCCCATCTCAATCCCCTATTCATATTGGAGATGAATAGGCAACAATTGAGCAACTATTACAATTAGGCAGTCTTGGGGAGATAACCTATACCTATGATGAAGTAAAAGAGGGAATGTTGGATGAGCCCCTTAATGCTGAGATGAACATAACCACCAATGAGTTCAAAGGCTAGGAGCTGGATGCTGATATTAAACAAGTCAGTGAGGATTTCTTGGCTGATAGCAACTTTGTCACAGTAGGAGCTTTCATCTAGATGTGAGAAGAGGAAGAGTGAGCAGCCCCACAAGGATCCAACTGTGGTAGATGAAGAAATAAAGAAAGAAATGGTCACCAAGTTCAAGACCATCACTCTTGAGCAAGGAAGAGACATGGTATCAAAGGCTGGTGTACTCATTCTCCCTGAATGGGATATAGCAGATGCCTTGGTTTTAGAGGTAGTAAGGAAGGAGACCAAGCCTATGGAAGGAGTCACCTTCAGCAAGGATAACACTTCCCTAGTCATGTGGTCCCTGAAAAGAGATGAAAATAGAAAGAAAAAGGACACTCCAGGGTTGAGCTACCTTGGAGGTATGATAGTGAAAAGAGTACAAAGCACTGGGGTGGTGGAGGCTACTAGCACAGTCCTAGAGACTGCAAAGTTCAATGTTGTAGTGGCAGAGAAAGAAGCAAAGGAAAAGGCAGATCTCCAAGCTAAGTTGGAGACAATTTTAAAAGCCTAAAATAATGCCAAGGAGGAGGTAATGGGTAAAGATAGCATCATTGCCAAGTTGTAAAGCCAATTGGTAGGACAGTACAATCAAGGTTAGTCCTCAACATTGATGATTGCTTCTCCTCCTGCACGACCTCCACCTACTAGCCCTATCATTGAATTCCCACCATCTCTAGCACCTTCTAGTTCCCAATTGGTTGAGATCACTCCACATGAGTTGGAGAAGCTAAAATAGGCCCAAGCCCTATTTGTAAAGAAATATGAAGAGAGAGTGAGGGCTACAATTTTGAGTTTTGTTGACACCATAGGGTCCTCATTAATGTACAACACCATGAGCAAAATTTTGGACATGTGGAATGAACTCAATGGAGACAAGGTTGTTCTAATGCCTATTTTTGACAAGTGGAAACCCAAAGAGTAGGATCTAGAACTTATTTGTGTATCTTATGATGAGGTAGGGGCTAACCCCATTATCAAATCCACTTGTGACATAATAGAGGATCTAACAAAGTTAGCAGAAGGAGTAGATAATGCAGATAGAAAGATCAACTTGTACAAGAAAGAGTACACTGATCAAGTATTTGAATTACTCCCAAGGGGTTTTGCCAGTCCAACTCAATTGCAGGACAAACAAATATGGCTTAATGAATTAGAAGCCAACCTATCATTATGAATAAAAGGAATCATTAATACAGATGATACTTCCCTATTTGTCAAAACAATTGAGGAGATAGAGAAAATCAAATCACACTATGGTTTTCTAAATTCAGAGGTCAACAAAATGAGGAACTCTTGGAAAAGATTAGCCAAGATAAAGGGAAAAGTGATTAACTTCTCATGGCCTACTGATGATGTATACCAAGAGTGGACAAGAAAGTACACGATGCTAGATGTAGAGCAGTTAGAAGAGGTTGCAACATAACAACAAGAAGAGGAAGCCGCAGATGCTGAAAAGGACTTGTAACTGCTTCTTGGAAGAGATGGTTGTTTGTAACAAACTTTCTTTAGAAATGTCCAAAGCTTGTATGCATCAATGCTATTATAAATGGATACTAGGACTTCTAAAAAATGATCGCAAGTAATTGTAAGAAAACTCTGCAAAAATTTATCTAAGCTTTCTTTGTCTTATGGAGAACATTTAAGTGTCTTGTAATATTTTCTGAATTAAATATCAATACACAGACCATCAACTTTGAGCCTATAATTTGTGTTGTCTTCAAGTGTGCTTGCAAATATTTGTTGTTTTCAATTTGAGTAATCTAGGGTTATTCATTTGAATATGGATTGTAAGGAAATCTTAAATAGATGTGTTTCTTAGCTTTTCTCTTCAGAATGGGAATTAAATATGCAGGAATCATTTCTATCAGTAAATTCCTTATGGGAGACTTTGAATTTGATGAATGCTATCTAGTTGTGATGAGGGTAAATTCTTATGTATGTCAGGCATATGTGGGGTTTTAAAGGAAGCCAAAGTGATGTGATGAATGGAGTTGTTTAATTGTGAGATTATTGTTTGAACTTAGATGACTCTATGGCCTAGATAAGGCACTGGTATCTATTGTGGTTATCTTTTACACATCTTGTAGATCAATACTGAATATGAGCATAAGCTTTATTTCTTTGTTTCAGTTAATTTTGAGGTGATAAGATCCATTGGCTTTTGGACAATGGTTACTGTGGATTTTGTTTAAAAGTGTGAAAGAATTCACCTAAGGTATACCTGCCTAAACTTTGGATAAGTTCGAAGTGTAGAAGGTTATAAAACCTTGCCATATGTTGCTCTAAAGTTTCCTTCTCTTTGATTTCTCTTCTGTAGATGTAGTTTATTATTTTATTATAAGGGATTTTAAAGGGAATCAGAATTTGAGAACAACATGAACCTCACAGAGAAAATGCGTAATACTGATAGAGCTAATGCGTGATGATATCTGATTGATTGTGTAGCACTAACAGGTCAATTTCATGACAAACAGGCAAACAACAATAAAAGTTAAAAACTAAAAAAATAAAAGAAAACTAAACTTAATCAGGAACCTGCAAAACCAATTGTGAAGCCCTAGCCAAATCTCTCATCATCCATTCAATATTGATTAGATCATATTTAACTGTATAAGAAAGAACTAAGCTATTATATCTATCTAGGGCCCGTTACTCTTCTGAATCCTATATCAATTTTTCTGCCTGGAGAACCTTTTGATAGCATTTGGCTTCTCTTCTTTGTTGTTTCATCCTTCTTGCACCTGAAATCCTGAACTATACTTTTCTTGCCATAAACTATTATAATCAAATGATGAAATAGAAGCAATTTGATTCCAGATTAACCCAATTTTAGACAGAATTTGATAGATGAAATAACAGATGGAAGAAAAAATTAGACAGCAATGCTTCCTACGAATGCATGATCCAGAAAGGGTGATTGCACGATCTGGATAGGGCGATTGCGTAACCCTGTCAGAACAAATGCATGACCCCAAAGGGTCGAATACATAATGTTGTCTATCTAATTGCGTGATGATGTAAGCTTGATTGCGTGATGAAGAATCTATTCTCGAAATTCATGCAACCTGCAAAAAAGATAAAAAATTTGTATGATCTGCAAAAAATCACATAGAACACAAAAAAGGTTAAATTGTTGTTAGTTCACGTCGGGTTCACCAAAATGTATATGCATGTAAAACTCATCTTAATAAAAACAATCAATTAAACAAACAAGACAATGAAATAATGCAATATCAAATAGGAATTAAAATAATACAATGAAACTCCCTATTCCAAGACTGCATATTGCTTTGATTGCTCTTCTCTTCTCTGTGGTATGATGGCTCTTAGACATTACGTTGGTAACCTACAAGTGATACAAAGATTCAAAGTTTGTGATTATTGAAAATGGAGATGGAATGCTCAATTTATAAAAAAATGGAGAAGATTGATTGAAAGGTGGAACATATTGATCAGGAGGTGGAAGTTAGGTGAGCTCACATGAAAATTGATAGTTGAACTGTTGACTTAGAGGAGTGAGACTCAATAGATTGAATAGATTAATTGAGTCAACTGATTGAGAAAAAGTTGATTGAAGGAAGAAAAAGAATGATTGGTGGAAACAAAGAAGATGACACAGAAAGCTTAATTTAGAAAAAGCTAACTGAAAGATGGAAATAGAAGTTGAAGAGATAAATGATTTAATTAATTAATTGATTTAATTAATTAATTTAGCATGTGCTTGCATTTAGATTTAGATTTTCAATTTAATCTTTGCATGATATTTATCCAAATAATTGAATTTTTTGAATATATTTAAAACTTGACTTTGATTTTCAATTTGGTTTTTGAAATCATGCACATGTATTTGAATTTGGAAGAAATTAGAAGAATATGAAACTAAATGAAATTAGAATTTGGGGATCTAGAAATGGAAGAATTAATGAAATTAAAAGAAATATTTAGCTAATTAAATAATTTAAAGAAACTATTTAATTATTTAGAAATGGAATTTAATTAAATAATAAAGATTATTTAAATTAAAGGAATTAAATCACAATTAATTAAATAATAAATATTTAATTAACATTTAGAAGAGAGTTGAATGATTAGATGATTGGAGATAGAAATTGAATAATTAGTAATTTATTTAAATAATAAAGATTATTTAAATTGGGGAATTAATCAGAATTAATTAAATAATAAATATTTAATTAATATTTAGAAAATGGTTTAAAATGATTAAATGATGATAGAAATAGAAGATAGAATAATTAGTAAGATGATGAGGAAATATGAAATTAGAAGAATAATTAGTACATGATCAATGAGATATTTTTAGGTGTCTACAGATTCCCTTTCCTTTTACCATGCAAGGTGAGTCATTTCCAAATCTCACAACACCTCCATCGAATTCCTTCAAAGTAAGAAACTTACTCTAGTCACCGGTCATGTGATGTGAACAGCCACTGTCTATAATCCAATCAATAGAACTATCCCTGCGAGAGACTAAAGCCTTATGATTTGATGTCTCATCTGTAATGGCAAGAAAGATAATGTCCTCATTTGCATCTTCATCAGATTCCTCATCTGTAATTCCTCCATCAACTACAATGAGACAATCTCTTTTACATTTTCCTTTGTACTTCTTATACTTCTCACATTTTTGCTCATTGTCTCCATTTGGACAGTTAGCAACAATGTGTCCAATTTGATTAAATGCAAAACACTTCAAAGGTAATTTACCTCTGTACTTGCCAATACCTGTGGGTAACTGCTTGGCCAACAATACTTCAAGCTCAATTAGACTATTTTCATCATCAACTTCTTTGTTGGATCTAGATTGATGACTGTGACTAGCTTCTCTGCTTTTCCTTACCAGTGGGTTAGAAACTAAAGCTCTAAAATCATATTATAATTTCTGAACACTTCCATCATAACCATTTAATTCAAATGCAGTTACTTTACCAATGATGGAGTCAAGAGTTACCTTTGTCTTATCAATAGACTTGAGTTCCTGAATGACTGCAATTTGGATAGTGTAGACTAGTAGAAGGGTTCTCAACACCTTTCTAACCACTGTGGTATCCTCCACTTTTCCACCAACACTTTTGATCTCACCGACTATCTCCTTGATCCTCTGACCATACTGTTGAATATTCTCACCTTCAGCCATCTGCATGTCATCAAATTTACCTCTCAGACTCTCTTCTTTGGCAATCTTCACATGCTCATCACCATTATAGATATCCTCAAGTTTTTTTCACACTTCAAAAGAAGTCTCCTAACCATGGATATCAACATACTCTGAACTGGACAAGGAACTGATAATGCTCAACAATTCTTGATTATTCTCCTGTTGCTCCTTATTTTGATCATCTGACAAAATCCCATTAGGCAAGCTATATTTAGTAACAACATGTTCCCAATATTGACTTCCTAAGATTTTGATATAGATCTTCATCCTATCACTCTAGATTCTGTATTTTTCCCTATTGAACTTCAAACCTTCTTTCTTCATCATGTTCTTCTAGATATTTACCTCAAGCTGTTAGGATCAAACACTAGAGGACCTGAAATGCTCTGATACCAATTGATGATATGATGAATTAATAATGATCCGGTCAACTATTGAGAGGGGGGTGAATCAGTAGATAGAAAACAAACTAAAATTTCACCAAACTCAAACCCAACTCATAAATCAATCATTGAACTAACCGGTTTAAACACTGTACTATAAACTTCAACTGCACTGTCAAGTTTACCGATTAATTAGAATACCAATATAATAGTTTAACAGATCTGAAACTCATATACCATTTAACCAAACTATCAAACCACTTTACTAACATTAGTAATAGCACATTTAAGATCACTTCTGGTTATCTTAACATATCTAAGTGGCTTTACCAGTTAAATAGATTAACCGTATCAAAACATAACCACAAAGTCGTTCACCACTTGACACAATGATTTTTGACGTGGAAACCCAAATGGGAAAAACCATGGCGGGGATGAATACCCACAAGTATTATGAACTCTTCTGAATTTTTCCCTATTAGGATCCAAGCCTTGTTATAAGTTTTACAAAAATGTCTTGTTAGGAACAAATCCGGTTAAGGACCACTCGGTTAAGGGATTGACTACAATATCCTGTTAAAGGAAAAACCCTGTTAGGAGTAACCTTGAGAGAGGATTTCAAATCTAAGCTAATGGATCACCTAGTTATAGGATTTAGAAAGAACCAAGGCTATTAAATCTTACCTGGTTAAGGGATTTAATTGTTGTAATTGTCAAAGAACAACAGGGTTTTTGCTGATCTAGTAGTAGCACTACTTTTCTTGATTAGATCCTTTTTATGCTCCTATCTTCCTTCACACATTCTGGAGATACTCCTTCTGGTTCGACAATCAATCACACTAACACACTTAACCAAAATTTCCAACACTACTACAAAACAACTCGTCGACCTTATAAGCAAAACAATAGGTCGGTAATACATCACCAAACCTAAGATCTCATAGAGATTACAAAAAAATTGATTCAAACATGAGTATTAGATTACATAGCAATCAGCTACACATTATTCTAGACAACCTTGACCACTCCTAGATCACCATACATTGGATCCTATTACTCATCACATATTTTCCACTTCATGCAATGCACTTGCTTATTCCCAAGATAAAATTGTTGGCAAATGCACACTCCAATGAGACATTGTAGGTGATTGAAGGTTTTGTCATTGATGGCAACCTTACAATCCTATGACACCGGAAAGGCAATCCATTGGCACCAGCTAAGCTAGATTCTACATTGGTACATAGACCACTGACACTGGTAGTAAAAGGAAGCATACCGACACAAAAGCCGACAATAATTTTGTTGTTAATATATTTTGTTTATTATTGTAAAATCATTGTAAGCTGACTTGGCAAGTTTTAAAATGACTCTTATATAAGAGAGATCATTGTAGAACAATTAAAAAAAAAGGATAGAGGAATGTAACTAGGTGAAATAAGGCAGACCTGTTATGCGAAATATAGGTTAAGGGTTTATGTAAGAAGCAGAGCAGAAACCGGTACTAGATCTGGCATTATAGATGCTATTTTGAAGTAGTACAAGACACTGGATTTATATAATCCATTTTGTAAGTCAATGAGACTTCCTATTTTGTATTTGAGTAGTGAGCTCTAGGCACTTGGCCTTCCTGCATGTGCAGGCCCCTCTTGTAGTAGTAATATTCTCTTATTGGCCAGTAAGTGAATATTGTGGGTCACAAATCCCACTGAGATTTTTCCCACACCGGGTTTCCTTGTTAAAATATTATGTTATGGTGTGTTTTTCATGTGGTTGTTTTTATCTTTGTTTATTGCATTATTTTTTGTCTACCAATACATAGTATTAATATGCTCTACATGTTTTAAGTTAAGAAAATATTACAACCAGTTAGATACTGATTCACCCCCCCTCTCAGTATCTGTGGGAATCCTAATAATTGGTATCAGAGCTTGGTCCTCTATTTTCAGAAGCCTAACAACTTGAGGAAGATCTTGACACCAGTAGAGATGAAAAACTTGATGAAACAACTTGAAGGAGCTCTCTCAGACTATGATGGAGAAAAATTGAAAAATATCAAACTTGAAGATGACCTAAAAGTTGCTCAGGATATCATTCAAGAACTTCAAGAAAATCTTACTATTTCAAGAAACAAAAGAAGAGAACTTTGTGAAAAGATGTGAAATGAGAATGATGAAAAAGAAACTCTTAATGATATGATAAACAAGTTGAAGCAAGAGAACATGACAACAAAGAATGAGATGCAAGATATGACTATGAGATTTTGTAAAGAAATTGAAGATAGAAAGAAGAATGAAGAAGATTTGACTAGAATACTAAGTGATGCTGCAAATGAAAACACAAGACTCAGTTATGAAAATGATTTGTTGAAGACAGATCTGCTGCACACTTAGGATGACTCAAATGAACTAATGAGGCAGAAAGAAGTCTTAGAAAGAGAACTAGATATTGCAAATCAGCATAAAGAGAAATTCAAGAAAATCTCAGAAGAACTTGGTAACATGCTAAAGAATCAAAAACCTAAAGGTGACACTTGTGGAATTGGCTTTGAAGTAGGAGAAAGCTCTAGTACTGCAAACACACAGGATCATAGCAAACTGATAAGACAACCTACTTCTTATAAATTCAATGGAAAATGCTTTAACTATAACAAGTATGGTCATAGAGAAAATCAATGTAGATCTAGAAATTATCAGAATACCAGTACACCCACTAGTCAATATTCAAAATGCAACAAAATTGGTCATAACTCTGAGAATTGCAGAATGAATGTGAGATGTTATGTTTGTGGAAGATTTGAAAATTTATCTAATCAATACAAAACACAAACCGACATAGGTTATGGGAAGGCTATTCAGAAAAATAATGTGACTTGTTATGCTTGTAACAATATTGGACATATTGCAAAATTCTACAGAAGTAAGGCACCACTGATAGACAACAAAGCTTCAAGTTTGAAAGGAAAAGAAAAGGTTGAAGAAGTTATGGAATAATTATCAAAATAATGGATTAGAAAGTCAAACCTAAATGGTGTTGGGAATACTCCTCCACTAGTAGAACCAAGAAACACTTCACTGGCAGAACAAATTAGCACTCCACTGGCAGGAGTCTCTTCATCTAATTGAAGAAAATTCTTTTGAGGGTTTAGCAATCAAATGAGAAATATGTTATTACTCCCTCGGTTGATGGTAAGAAGTTGAAATTACTTCTATATCGATAGATATGTTAAGTGATTACTTAACTAGTAAGCATTAAATATGGTAGTTGGTAGATTGACATTATAAATTAATGTTTTTTGCTCCATTTCACTTCACCAAGCATTCAAACATTCGAAGAGCAAAAAATTTCCAGAGCTAAGGCATTTCGAGCAAAGATGCAAAGCATTTTAGCAATCAATCTTTCCAAAGGCAGAAAAAGGTATATATAATCATGACATCCTCTTCTATACCTGAATTCATAGCAAACCCTACTATAGTCGAGGTAATCAAATGCCCTAGACCCGTATTTCAGCTAGTTCTTGAGATAGCTAAAAAGGATGATAATGTTGGTGCATTTTCCCAAATCCCCAAAGGAGTTGTTTTTATAGAAGACCCTAGAATATACATCCATTAGCACATAGAAGATTTAGGTGATGAGGAAATAAGGAACATGTACAAGACTATCATATGTGATGATTTCGGTAATGTGAAACCTGAACACAAATTATTGAAACCCTAGGATTCACTGAAATTCTCTACATTCCAGAATTCCCCAAGGAAGTGATAAGGATAGTGTTGAGCAGGGCACATGGTGAATTCTTTTGGCTAGATTCAATTCACAAAATCACTAACGAAGCTGTAAAAGCTGTAACAGGGTTACCCTCCACTGGTAACAAACCTGACAAGACAAAGAAGGTCTCAAATGACCTGGTAATGAACCTAACAGGTGCAACATCCAACAAAAGGTCTTTAAGGGTGAATAATGTAACTGACATAAATGTGAGATTTATTAGTATGATTTTAGGTTACAAAACAGCACATGCAAACCGACTGAACTCAGTTTCTAGCTTATGCATAAAAAGTGCCATTGATATGGTTAAAGGTAATGTGAAAATTAATGTATGTGAATGGTTAAAGGATGAACTTATTGACAATCTGGGAAAGATCAAGAAGGACAAGAAAGGGACATTCAGATTTGGTAGCTTACTTGTTTTCTTAATGCTACATATAACCAAGCAGGTGCCTGGTATAGGTAATAAGAACCCTGGATTTGACATACCGATAGACAAACAGTTATCTGACCTATTGAACAACATGGGTGAAAATAGAGAAAAGAATATTAATGAATACTTTCAAGCATTAAAGGCCAAAATGAACACTAGAGTAAGATTATCACAAACAATTGTAGATAAATATAAGGATGACATATGCTTTGTGATTAAGAAGGATGAGATATGGATGGAAGCAGTTATCCTAAGAACAATTTGGGTTACTGAAATGGGTTATGAGACAGATGATCACATCATTGAAACATATGCTAAAGCCCTTTTGGAAGTACCCAATGAACCTAAGGAAGAGATATTTGGCAGTGCTGAAACCATTGAAAAATAAATTCAATCCAAGAAGAGAGTGAAGAAAGTAGAAGCAACAGTGAGGAGAGGTTCAAGGCAGGCTAAGGCTATAAAAGAAGATGTACTAAAACAAATCAGTATCACTGAAGATGAGTTATAGGCATAACAACCAAAAACTCACCTTTCACCAGTAGCAACTTCTTCAGAGAGTGACATGCTAGCAACATTTAAAAGAGTTTTAAGGAAAAGGGAACCTTCACCAGTATCTACACCTTCGCCTAGAAGAACCAGGCAAAAACAACAGGCAGTGAGGCCCCTGGTCAAGAAGTCTACTCCTAAGAAGAAAAATTGACACCAAAGAAAAGGACTCAACAAAATATTGCTCCAATTGACAAACTGTTGGATGAAATAATAGAGGAAGGATAGCTTAAGAACATTAACAAACTATATGATACATTATCAATTGATGACAAGGAGAAAGTTGAAAACAGTGTTATCTTACTCTTGGATATCTACAAGAAGTTCCTGATGCAAGTTGTAGATGAACTACCAGATGAACTATTCAAGAGACTGGAAGCAAGAAGACAAGTTGTTGTAGAGCTTGACAAGATAATAAAAATTGAAAATTTACTTGTTGTCTACCTAGTTAACTCTCCAAAAGAGATAGATGATATGATTTCAGAGGCTAACCAGTTAGTATTCTCTACTACACACTGACATATTGCACTAATGGTTGGAAGAGTAAAAGAGGTTGCAGAAGAAACTGAAAATGCATGGGATATATTCCTTGTTGAGAAAGACAAATAGGAAGAATATAGAAACCCTAAACCAATCAAGGTATATTAGAAAGACAAGGATAAGGGAAAAGGAAAGGTTGGTGGACCTCCAAGCATCAAAATAAGAGATAATTTATCCCCACCACCTCTGGTTACTCCACCGGTAACAACAAATGAAGATCAACCGGTTAATGAGAGTATGGATGTATCACAAGAGGATACAAATCCTAATTCTAAGGTACTTTACATAGTTGATGTTGATACTCAGAATGTAAACATTATGATAGACAAGGACACAACCGGTAACACAGATATGGCTAGTGAGCCACCGGTAACTGATAACATAGATAACACTGAAGGTAAACTAATAGATGGGAAAATAGAACAACAAGAAGAACAATAAGCAGAACAACAAATAGAGAAACAAGTAGAGTAATAGGCTCCAACACAGGAACAGGTTAATACAGAATCTATGCCACCGACAACTACTGAGCAAAACAAACCATTGCTTAAGGAAATGGAAACACAAACTGACCTACCAGAGGTCACTGTAAGCAAGGATATTTCTCCCATTGGTGGAATTCAGAGTGTTGGCTCTTCAACTACAGGATTCAAGACAACAAATGTAACTAAAGTTCTTTTAGATTCTATAAAGAAAATAACAGATTGTAGTTCATAGGCATATAAAGCTATAGATGACACAATTCCCATTTTGAAGATGATAGCTCCAAAATGCAATGTAGATAATAAGGATTGTTTGAGTCAACTTGACACTTTGTCTAAGTATATTACTGACAACATAGTGATAGTTGAACAAATAAAGGAGGAAGCATTCAAAGAGAGGTTAGAAAAGGAAAAACATAAATTATTTGAGGAACAAATAAAGAAGTGTACAAGGCAGTTTTACACACTTCTACCAGAACTGTGCAACACACTTAAGGAGTTCAAAACTTTGTACAAAGACACTTGTAAGACAAACTTTTTGACAATTGACATAGACAAGAAAATGAGCAAGATACAGGAGGAAATTAATAAGCTAGCTGACAATTTTATTAATTCATCTGATTCATTATCAATTTTTGAGAAAAAGATAACAGGTTTTGAGGAAGAGTTACTAAAGCTAGAAAGAGAAAAGGAGAAAATAAAAAGTAAGGCTAAGGATCTAAAATGAAGATTAAGTCCAAAGTTGGAATACCTTGCATGTTTAAGGAAAGAAATATCTAATGCATTAGTTCAAGGATAGAAAACACCGGCAGAGAAAATGCAACATCTCACTAGTACAATTCAAAGGACAGAGGCCACAATAAAAGACAGTAAAAAGTTCATTGAGAACTTGAATTTGATTATGGCAGAACTTTTTCAAATTGTATCCAACTGGTTACAAGGTTGAGATAGCAAACTACACTCTATTAACACTTTGACAACCTTTGTCATTGATGCCAAAGGGGGGGTAGTGGTATGAGAAAAATCCAATAACTTAGGGATTGTCTGCTCAGGGGGAGCACACATTTTTGGTAACAACTTTTGGACTTCAATTTTTGGATACACTTCTGAATTTTTCTCATGAGTGTTGCCATCAATGCCAAAGGGGGAGATTGTTGGCAAATGCAAAATTCAATGAGACATTGTAGGTGATTGAAGGTTTTGTCATTGATGGCAACCTTACAATCCTATGACACTGGCAAGGCAATCCACCGACACCAACAAAGTTAGATTCTACACTGACACATAGACCATTGGCACCAGTAGCAAAAGGAAGCATACCGGCACAGAAGCTGACAATAATTTTGTTGTTAATATATTTTGTTTATTATTGTAAAATCATTGTAAGCCGACTTGGCAAGTTGTAAAATGACTCTTATATAAGAGAGATCATTGTAGAACAATTAAAAAGAAAAGGATAGAGGAATGTAATTAGGCGAAATAAGGTAGACCTATTATGCGAAATATAGGTTAAGGGTTTATGTAGGAAGCAGAGAAGAAACTGGCACTAGATCTGGTATTATAGATGCTATTTTGGAGTAGTACAAGACACTGGATTTATAAGTCAGTGAGACTTCCTATTTTGTATTTGAGCAGTGAGTTCTAGGCAGTTGGCCTTCCTACATGTGGAGGCCCCTCTTGTAGTAGTAATATTCTCTTATTGGCTAGTGAGTGAATATTGTGGGTCACAAATCCCACCGAGGTTTTTCCCACACTGGGTTTCCTCGTTAAAATACTGTGTTATGGTGTGTTTTTCATGTGGTTGTTTTTATCTCTATTTATTGCATTACATTCTATTTACCAGTACACAGTATTAATATGCTCTACATGTTTTAAGTTAAGAAAATCTTACAACCGGTTAGATATTGATTCACCCCCCCCTCTCAGTGTTTGTGGGAATCCTAACAAAAATAGTTATCTTGTACGTGCCAAAACCACTTTGAAACTCATCATGTGTATCATGCATATGTGGCATAATCATCTCCAATCACCATTCGATCATAGATAAACACAATGGATTCACCAAGCTCCACTAGTTAGGGTTCAACATATCAACAGGTTAGGGTTACCGATTGATCTCATTGCTTCAATAGTAATACCGGTTCCCTTCATGTCTCAACTACCAGTTGTATTAATGCATCACTACTAGTTGCAATACGACTCTATTACCGGTTACAATTGAAATCAATGACAACACTTATAATTCATTAATACAATCTCCATGCAATGCCAACACATGAAACACAATCACAACCAATCATGGGGCATAGAGGAATGGACCCTTTTTACAAATATCTGGATGCTAGTGAAGATGAAATAACTAAGGAACTAATCCAAGAGGCCCAACAAAATGTTGGTTTCTAAAAACTCATGGAAAATACTTTCTTGTGCTACCAAGTAAAGGTGCTAAGATTCCTATGGATTTTGATATGGACCAACTAACACAACAACACCATGAGACATGAGAAGATGTGAGAACACACCACTATAATACCAATGATCATGATAACAACAACAAGAATAACCCACTTACTGCACTCGCACAATAAATACAAGTATTACAACAACAACAAATCCAGGACATGCAGCATGGAACTACCACATGAAGGTGTAAACTAGAAAATTGAACCCTAGTGATTCCCCACCTAGGAGAGAGAAAGGAAATCACTATGATGATTTTCACTTGGGAGATACTTTACATTCAAAGGAGGGGTTGAATTCACTAGATCTAGACTCTAGAGTGAATAAGGATCTAGATACTAAGTGAATTGCAAGGGTGCAATGCAATTTACCCTCTTTTGTAAGTAGAAGAGTTGACTTATTGACTATGTAGAAAATGAAGACAAAATGGGTGAAATAAGAAGCTACCAATTCAAGATTGTGTTGTAACTTCGGATCTGAAATATTTAGACTGATACAGATCTGCCCTACAAATTTGGAGAAAATTCACCAAGACCAGGTTGAAGTTGCACCTGGTTCTCTGAAAAATCCGCAAGTCGAAAAGGGTTTTTTTTTCTCTGCAAATGAAGCCTAAATCTACAATTACAGTTGTACACATGAAACCTACACACAGAAAAAGAAGGGAAGACATTTTTTGGATAGGGGTTTGCCCTAGTCAAACCCTGGTTGAGGAATGAACCTTGAAAGAAAGTAATTGAAAATGCTTAAATGTAAATAATGAAAATGTATACCTTGTAGATCTTTAATTTGTTGACTATGGTTGCTTTTCTTCTTGAATGTAATCACAAGTGTTGCATGAAATGATAGGTAATATGAAAAAACTCTAACACACACACATGCTTGAAAATGAATGTTGTAATGTTGCTCCAATGGATAAATGAAGTAGACACATGAAGAAGGAGATGTTTGAAGACTTGAACACTTGAACATTTGATGATGATAATGAAGGCCTCCTCCTGAATTTCACCTATCTATGCTAATGTAAATGAGAGGACTAGATCCCCCTTTTATATTTGCCTAGGAGTTTAATTTTCATCTTACTGAAGGCCGACATAGGGGAGATTGAATCCCAGAGAGAAAAATAGGGTCAAGGGTCAGATGGACCCATTTTGGGGCCACCTAAAGAGGGAGGGCAGGTGCACCACGCCCTTTTCCTACCCTATTTTGGGGCCTGGATAGGGTCACAAGGTGACATAAGGGCTAAAAGAGGAGGAGATTTGGAAGAATGATGCAAAAAGGGGTCCCAACAGAGTAGGGAGATGTAGTCGCCAAGGTGAAGACCTAAAACACCATCAAAATTGCAAGGGTCACAATTTTATGACACTACATTTAGCCCCCACTTTAGTAGGAGTATGGATTACACCAATACTGTCGGTAAAGTAGAAGAAAGAGTGAGATGAAGATGAGAAATGCAGAGAAATACCACAAGGAGTATGAGACATCACTAATCTTGAGGAACAAAGCCCCCAATCTTGGGACCTTAACTCACTCAAACATATGCAAGAGCACACAAGACAAAAATAATAAGACAAACAAAATAAGACAAAGCACAAAACAACACATGATAAAACAAAACAGGAGACCACAAATCAACTAGCCAAAGAGACCCCGATACTCAAATATCTCAACAACTAATTGAAACACAAAGACAAATGCCATCACATAAATACCAATAATCACATAAAAGAGTAAAACTGACATCATCCATGAACCATCAATAGTAAAACTATGAGTTCATGAGAGGAAGAAGAGAGAGAACATGAATAAACACTTTGGTGACCCATGATAAGAAAGGCAAACAAAAGGAACCATGGATATCTCGCCCCTAGAATTAGGTGATCCATGGAGAAAAGAGGACATAGAAAACTAGTCCCTAGATTTTGTCTAGGTGATCCATGTAAGGGAGGAGGGTGAGAACACTATTAGTTCCAGTCAACCTCATGCACATGTGTGCAAGTGAGGTTCAAAGCACCTCATTAGATTCTATGTCTGATTATGCTACAAACTGTATAAGATGTATAGTACAAATGTCAAGAAAGGAATGACATCTCACTCTAAGAGACTATGCTCTAGTTCCATGGATAATCTCCTTGTATAACTTAAAAGTGGTGACATCTTGCTCTAAGAGGCTCGTCTCTGGTTCTACAAATGACCCATTGTATAAGAGAAAAGTGGAGACATATCTCTCTAAGAGGTTTCCCTCTGGTTCTGAGAATGACCCACTGTATAAGGGAAAAGTGATGACATCTCTCTCTAAGAGGCTGCCCTCTGGTTCCGAGAATGACCCATTGTATAAGGGAAAAGTGGCAATATCTCACTCTAAGAGGCTTCCCTCTGGTTTCGAGAATGACCCACTATATAAGGGAAAAGTGTCTACATCTCACTCTAAGAGGCTTCCCTCTAGTTCCGAGAATGACCCACTATACAAGAGATACAATGCATGAGAGAAATATAATACAAAAGGAGTAGTGTGGGTGGCCCCCCCTTAAGATGTCAACGTAGTTCAATGTTGACGTCTTAAGGAAAGTAGAACAAGGATACCTTACTCTGACACCAAGAAGATATCCAACATGCACTAACATCCTAAATCCAAACAAGAGAGGAAATTCTCTTCAAGCAAGGGTAAGTTAGTTGAAAAGAAATATCTTTCTATAAGTGTAAAGGAGATCCTTGGAGGAGAAGAGATTTTTTCTCAAAAGACATCTACCCTCAAGAGGAGTTGTCTTAGACAAATACAACATCTTCTAGAATAAAGGAAAGAAGAGAGAAATAATTCAATCCTTCCTACTATTTCTAAGTGAAAGGGATTCTTGATAAAGGATGACTCATTTTATCCCAATGGGGATGGGCGAATTTATTATAGATGTACATTACCAAGTGTGAAAGAGATTGTAGTCAGGGATTTATACTTCTTGTATAAGAGATGACCCTTGAGTTAACAATAATAATTCCACAGAAGGAATGACATCAAGTAATAAAATTCACACCATCCATAACATAGGAAAGAGTGGATCCTTAGAGAAAGAGAGAGAGAGAGAGAGATCATTGCCCCCCAAGCATAGGACAATGATAAGAATTACACAAATTTTAGAGAGAGACTACTCATAAGAGAAGTACCATTTCTAGAAAGGAATACATCCTAACCAAGGAACAAACATGCACTTGCATGAAGGATAAATCCATTCAAGAAAGGACATCAAGTTATGAATAACACAATAGAAGAGGTAGTTTTCAAAGAGGGAGAAAGAAGAAGATTCATAAAATTTCTTTGAGGAGAGATTGTTCATAATAGACGTACCATTTCAATCAAGGAGAAGATCCCACTAATGGAACAGACATGCGCTCACATGAAAGAAAACTCCATGCAAGAAAGGACATCAAGTTTATGAATAATGTACTCCATAAATAAAATAGTAAAACCTTAGAAAGAGTAAAAGGATTAGTCTTCCCCCCAAGCATAGAGGAAAGAATAAATAGACTATTATGTTGCTCACTAAGTATGATTGCACCTGAAATTGTAACACCATGAATGAAAATCAACCCCCAATAGGTAGGATAACTATGTCACATAGTGAGGAGAAACATAATAGGAACTTGAATGTTATTTTAAATGATCATGATGAATATGCCATTCATTGTCAGATGTTATTTTTAACATGCCTGAATCAATGTAATGTTGTATTTGTGTTTTCAAAGCTTGACACTCATTAGTAGATGGCCATGGGTTTGATGATATTTACAAAAAGAAGAAGTTTGAGAATGTTGTTTATGTTTTCTTCTTCGTTTAGGATAGAGAGGAGATATTAATTTGGAAATTGGAAGATTGGTCAACACATTTTCTTGTTGTAACTCAAAATTAAAATGAGAAGGTGTGTATTTACAAGACAATGGAGAAGAAGATGTTGACAAAGGAAAGTGTGATTTCTCATTACTTTGTCGTTCACATTCAAACATTTGTCCATTTCATCCATGTGTATGTTAAAAATAGGGTTCACTCTTAGGGGGAATTGGATTGAAGTTTAAAGAGGCCCAATCAATTTCAAGATTTGTGTTAAGAGAAAAAATTGGAATATGAAATTCAGGCATCTTAAACTTTCTAGAAAAGGTAGGAGTGAAATATAAGGACCCCAAATCATTCTCTAAGAGTTCTTCTTTAGGAACTTATTTGGTAGGAGTTGATGTATTTGAGGAGGATTGTATGAACTAAGAAAGAATATGATGCTTCACTTATGTTCTTATCAACTACCTCATTATTATATGTGTAAGGCACAACATGACAATCAGGAAGAATTTTTGGTTTCTCAGGAGCATAAATGGAATTGATTTGATTTTTGTTAGGCTCTTGATTTTTGGGAGAGAGATATTTATGATGAGAAATAATATCATTCTCTTGTTCTAATGTATCTTTATCTTCAAGACACTCATTAGGAAAAGGACTATCATATGTAATTAATGCTTCATTTTTAGAGGGAAGATTGTGAAAAGAAGGTATGGTATCCCTAGGATTAAGTAGCCATAATATCATCCTCTTGCACCAAATAATCCTTATGAGGGAGGTAATTTTTAGGAGAAGAAGGAACACAATTCTCCAAAGATTCACCTTTAGAAGGGAGATATTTGAAAGAAGTTCCCATATTCCCTTTTTGCACCAATGTGCCCTTATTAATGAGATCAATTTTGGGAGAGGGTAAATCACAAGTATGAATGAAAGGGAGAACTAGATTATCATCTTATGCATGAAAGGGAACAACATGAACATCTTTAATGTAACTTGAAATTGAATTAGCAAAATAAGATAAGAACTCCATATGCACTTATGATCAGACAAGAAACTCATATGTCATTTAACCATAATAATGTTCACCCCATACATGCATTAAAAATTGAATAAAGGAGGGAAAATAGAATTTGAATTGCAAATTTGAAATTAAAATTTGAAATTGTGAAATTGGAATTTGAAATTTGAAAATTGCAAAATAATTGAATAATTCAAAATTCTAGGAAAAATGATTATTCAATTAAATGAACAAATTGATTGAAAGAATAATAATGAAACCTCCTAGGAAATTAAAATTTAAAATTAGGATTATGTAAAAAAATAACCTCTTAATTTAAAATTATCCAAAAGAGATTGGATTTTTAAAATTAGGGCCTATGGGATACCACTTAATTTCAAATTTAAAATGGACACAATTAAGATATTAAAATTAGGACAGATTATAATTAACTAATTAATTTTAAATTTTTTCTTGAAAGTTACAATGTTGAAATTGGGAAATGTTTTCAATTTTAGAGGGATCAAAATTTGACAAAATCAGTCAATTTTCTAGATTTAAGCATTTAAATACAATCATAATAGTCTCCCAAAATTTTGAGAAAAAGCCAGGGACCAAGTTGAAAGTGCACTCGATCCTCCCAACTTTTTCAGAAATTTTTAGGGATCAAAATTCAACAAAATCAGCCAATTTTTTGGATTTAAGCAATTAAATACATTCATAACAATCTCCCAAAATTTTGAGAAAAAGCCAAGGACTAGGTTGAAAGTGCACTCAGTCCTACCAAATTTTTAAGAAATTTTCAGGGATGAAAGCTATGATGATTTGAGAGCTAACCCTGCAAAATTGATTGATTTGATGATCTCTAGATAGGCAAAATTAAGGTTTGAATGTCAAAATAGGACCCTATTAGGGTTTTGAAAAAATTAAGAAATTGAATTGCAATTTTGAAAAAGATCAAACCTAATTAATAGGGCCACCTTAAATAATATTTAGAAGACTGAAATTAGCTGAGATTGATTGAAATTTGCACAAAACCCAATTAAATTTAAAAATTAGGGTTTTAGGACCTAACAACTGAATTTTAAAATTTTGAATTTTAGGAAAAGGAGGGAAATTGAAAATTTGAATTTTAGGCAAGAAGACAAGTCTGAAAACAGTCACGAATCTGAAAATTAAATGTAAATACAATTTTTGCACAAGTTCAATTTGATGTTTGAAAATTAGGGTTTTGAAAATTAACCACTTAATTTTTGTAAATTTGATTTTCAAATTGAACAAGACAATGAAAGAATTGAATTTGATAAGCAATGTAATTTTCAGATCTAAGACAATAAAGATCAATTTTTATAAAATACAAGCATGTAAGACATCGGGTTTACCAAATTGTAAAGTGGAAATTGAACCCTATTGATTCTCCACCTAGGAGAGAGAAAAGAAATCACTAGGATGATTTTCACTTGGGAGATACTTTACATTCAAAAGAGGGGTTGAATCCACTAGATCTAGACTCTAGAGTGAATAAGGATCTAAATACTAAGTGAATTACAAGGGTGCAATGCAATTTACCCTCTTTTGTAAGTAGAAGATTTGACTTGTTGACTATGCAGAAAGTAAAGACAAAATGGGTGAAATAAGGATCTACTGATTTGGGATGGCACTGTAACTTTAGATATGAGATATTTAGATTGATACAGATCTGCCCTACAAATTTGGAGAAAGTCATTGGGACTAGGTTAAATTTGCACCTGGTCCTCCGAAAAATCCGTGAGTCGAAAATGGTTTTTTTGTCTCTGCAAATGAAGCCTAAATCTACAATACAGTTGCGCAGCTGCAACCTACACACATAAAAGAAGGTAAAAAGGGTTGTGGATAGGGGTTTACCTTAGTCAAACCCCAATTGAGGAATCAACCTTCAAAGAAAGTAATTATAAATGCTTAAATGTAAATAATGAAAATGTATGCCTTGTAGATCTGCAATTTGTTGATGATGGTTTCTTTGCTTCTTGAATGTAATCACAAGTGTTGCATGAAATGGTATGTAACATGAAAAAACCCTAACACACACACATGCTTGCAAACAAATGTTGTAGTGCTTCTCCAATGGATGAATGAAGAAGACATGTGAATAAGGAGATGTTTGAAGACTTGAATGCTTGAATGCTTGATGATCATAATGAAGGCCTCAACTTGAATTTTGCCTATCTACACTTATGCAAATGAGAGGACTAGATCCCCCTTTTATACTTGCTTAGGAGGATAATTTTCATCTCACCGAAGACTGACATAGGGGAGATTGAATCCCAAAGAGAAAATTAGGGTCAAGGGTCAGATGGACCCATTTTGGGGCCACCTAAAGAGGGAGGACACGGGTGCCACACCCCTGTCCTGCCCTATTTTGGGACCTAGACAAGGTCACAAGTTGACATAAGGGCTGAAACAGAAGGAGATTTGGAAGAATAATGCAAAAAGGGGTCCCAATTGAGTAGGGAGATGTAGTCATCAAGGTGAGGACCTAAAACATGGTCAAAATTGCAAGGGTCACAATTTTATGATGCTACAGAAGGTACTCATTGGAGGACATATGTCCTTACCCCTTTGCTAGGAGGCTCAACATGATTCCATTCCCTCCAAATAGTAAAATACCCAAGTATGACAAGTACATGGGTGACTTGGATCCACAAGATTATATAAGGGAATTTTGTATTATGAGCATCAAATTTGCATGCAACAAGACATACATGATGCGATTGTTCCTAAGAAGTCTAGGAGGAGGAGACATGGAGTGGTTCTCTAAATTACCTACCAACATTAGATCCTTTGAAGAATTAGTAAATAGGTTCATCACACAATACTACTACAACATTGAAGATGAAGTGACAATGCTAGATCTATGCAACACAAAGCAAAAGATTGGAGAACCATTCTCACTTTTCCCAAAGATGGAGGAGACTAGTCTCAAAATACCCTTATAGTATACCCAAAAAAGAAAAGATGGCTATCTTCATAAAAAAATTGGTTAGTGAGATGACATATCAATTGAAAATGCAATGTCCTCCTTCATTTGATAAATTGATCAAAAATGCAATTCAAATTGAGGAAGCAATGGTTGAGAAAGGGGAACTCAAATTAAACAAAGATAACAAAGGTTCCTCCAGTAATAATAACATCTCCAACAATGCAAATCCAATGTCCTGGTTAAGAAATAAGAACGTGGTGTATGATGGAGTTGTTGATTCTTACAATGTTACACCTATACAACCTGCATTCAATTTGACAATCCACTCCTTAGCTAACAACAATCAAAACAAGGATCAAGTAAACTATCAAAGCAACAACCTTAACACCAATCAAAACAATAAACCAAACAACAACCAACAAAGGCCACCAATGCCTCGACCAAGGAGAAAGTTCAAACCATTGAGGAAACCCCTAGAATCAACATTCAAAACTCTCATTGCTAACAAAACGATCGTGCTAACAGAGTTGAGAGGTTGTGAACCTTAAGTTAAACTCTCTTAGTGGAATGATGACCACTATTGTGATTTTCACATAAACAGGGGGCATAAAACCAATGACTGCATGAGATTAAAACATATTGTACAAGACATGATAGACAATGGTGTTATAACTATGGATGGCCACACACCTAATGAACAACACGCAACATTTTGAACCCCACTTCCAAATTATGAAAAGGGTGAGAAATCCAAAGATGACAAAGAAAACATGTTAACTATACTCATGCTTATGATAACAAGATAAATAATGTTGAATCATATGAGTCACAAGTTAATGTCATCATCATAAAGGGGAAAGGAGAAAATGAATCTACCAAAATAGTCACAAGAGGCTAGGCTAAGGTAAATTTAAAAGGAGTCTCACCATCAACATCATCTGCCTCTCAATACAGTATTGTAAACCAAATTCAAAGGATTCAAGTACAAATATCTATGTTAGAGTTGCTAAAGCTCTCTCGTACTCACAAGGAGATTTTGGAAAAGGCCTTAGTCAAAACAATGATACCAAATAATCTTGATGTGGCACAATTCTAGGCCATAGTGGGGCACCTAATTGCCCCTCACTATTTATCCTTTTCAAAAGAGGATGATATGTCTTTAAATAACCAACATAATCTCCTGCTTCACATTGAAGTCATGATCCATAAAAGCTGTGTCAAACATGTCTTGATAGATGGAGGGGCTATCCTAGATATATGTACATTAAACTTAGTAAAAGTATAAGGATATTTAGAAGATGTTGTGGACCCAAGGAGAAAGCTCACCATAAAAGCATATGATAATGAAGAAATATTCTTAAAAGGATTGGTGATACTACCTATCAAAGTGGGACCTATACAAAAGAGCATAGTATGCCAAGTCTTAGACTTGAATTTGTCATATAATATGCTTTTGGGTAGGCCATGGATACATGAGATGCAAGCAGTGTCATCTAATTACCATCAATGCCTGAAGTTTACTTGCGATGGGAAAGAGGTTGTTATTCTAGGGGATCCAAATCCATTTCCACATTGCAACTCACTCAAACCCATGATGGATGTTATTGTTCCACATAATAGGGAGGCTCCTAAAATTGCTCCCTCAAATCAAGAAAATACACCACATCAAGAGAGTGCACCTAATCAAGAAAATGCACAAGAGGCTATTACATCCAGTCCCTCTAACATGGATGGTCATATGATAGCTATGTTGGCCGATTTTGAGAAGAAACTTAAATTGAAAGACAAAGGGGTAGGAGAGTATTCTATTTAACACTTATTAGCTCCAACACAATTATCACTCTCACCTCAATCATATGGAAGACCATCCGCATCACAAAAACAAGTATCAAAACCTCATAAAATTTATAATGGTACCTTTATCAGAGTAGTAACAACATTATGAGAAGAAGATGAAGACAAAGACATTCTAAACTAGTTGTACAAGGATGAAGAAGAAACCAGAACAACAACACAAGATATTCAAATACCCACAAAACAATATGGGAAACACTTTCTCATTATGCAAAAAATGGGATATAAAGGAACTAGACCTATAGGAAAAAGAGAAGAAGGTATGGTGGAACCAATCCTACCCAATTTCAGGGTTCTAAGGACAAGATTGGACTAGGGTTCATAGAGCAAGTAAACACAAGTTCACCATAAACAAGAGTAGTAATCACATCACAAGAGGCAATACTCATGTCATCAAAAGATTTTGCTTCATCAAATAACTTAGAAGAAATTATACCATTAGAAGCACCAATAGAGGTTGTTTCATCAATCATAATAGAAGAGGTGATCACATCAAAAACAACAAAGGAAATTACTCCACCGGTTGCACCAAGAGTAGTCATTTTTGACATATATGAACAAATTCAAAGGCTGCAAGAATACAGTGGATTTGATTCAAATGAATGGACTAGTCTAAGGATGACATTATGGTTGATGTAATTCATACCTATGCATCTACATTCTATGAGGGCCAAAGTTTTAGGCCGAGGCCTTTTGAATCTAAACCACAAACTTTCAACGATGACTATAGCAAAGAATATCAGATTCATAACATTATAGATGATTTTGGGGAGAGTAATGTCATTGACCTTTCTATCCCCACCTTCGATGATGATACCACTATCAGGAATCTCACTGTAATTGAACCTAATGATCCATTACCCTTAATACATCTTGAACTCATTGATTGGCAACACATTGAGTCTGTGGAACTTGAAACCTTTTCCAAAAACATGACCATTGTCATATATCTTAACACAATTGAACCAATGGTCACTTCCACCAAAAAAAATTATAACATAGCTCCAACTAAAGGGATTATAAAGTCTTTTAGTAACAAAAGTGAAACAAATGAATAAAAAACAAAGATCTAATGGTGAAAACCATATATTGGCAGTATTCGATCATTAAAAATTAAAAAGAAAGGATGTATCTGATGATGAAAACCTCCTAGAGGCACCTAAGGATGAGGAAATTGATACTCTCCTTGAAGACTATTAGGAGTGGTCAACAATATTAATTGAGCCAATAGTAGCAGTCAATGTGGGAATGTAATCAACTCCCAAGCTTGTTCATTTGGCTGCATCTCTATCTAAGAAAGAGAATTAGGATCATACCAAGTTTTTCAAAGAGAAGAAGATCAAATGCGCTTGGTATTACACAAACATGCCTGGTTTAGATCCATACCTTATCATGCATCACCTCTCCATAACACTAGGTGTGAAACTAGTCAAACAAAAGTTGAGGAAAATACATTCCCCAATTGCATTACTATTAAAGGCCAAGCTAAAGAAGTTTCTTGATATTGGCTTTATCAGAGAAATTGATTATACCAAGTTAATTTCCAATATTGTGCTAGTATCAAAACATAACAAGACTATCTGCAAATGTACATATTTTAGGGACCTGAATAATGCTTGTTGGAAAGATGACTTTCCATTTTCAAATATAGAAATGATATTGGATCAGACAACAGGGCATGAAATATTCTTCTGAATGAATGGATTCTAAGGATACAATCAAATAAAAATAGCTCAGGTGAAGATCGAGATAAGATAGCTTTCACATGCCCCTGGGGCATTTTCTGTTGGAACAAAATGCCATTTAGACTCAAGAATGTAGAGGCTACTTATCAAAGAGTAATAACAACCATATTTCATGATATGATGCATATTACAATGGAAGATTATGTGGATGATATCTTGGGAAAAGCCCTAAAAAGGAAAGATCACTTGCACATACTAGACCATATTTTTATAAGATTGGAGAAGTTTATCCTTCAACTCGATCCTAAGAAACGTGCATTCAGTGTAGCATCTAGAAAACTACTAGGCTATATAGTGTCAGAAAATAGAATTGAAGTGGATCTAGGAAAGGTTCAAGCCATCATGGAAATGATGCCATGAAAGAACCTCAGTCAGTTAAGGTCATCTCAAAGAATGTTGCAATCTATAAGGAGATTTGTCTCGTAGCTCACTGATAGAAGTCACCCATTCACAAAGTTATTACACAAGAATGCACAATATCAGTGGGATGATGCATGCACAAGAGCTTTTGATTAGATCAAGTAGTACCTGGAAAATCCACCAATCTTGATGCAGCCATAACCGAGAAAACCCTCAAAGAGAATCCACCAGCCTATGCAACAAGACTAACACAATGAAAGAAGAAAGAAAACACAACACAATTACATAAACAGATCATATTATTGATTTAGAAATTTTGGCAATTATTTGGCTATCATCATATAATCATCAAAGAACTTTCCGTAGTTAACTGGTTACATGCAGGCTATCAACCGGATCACAAAATGCAAATCTCAATCCTTATTCTCAATTATACTTCCTTTGCACCCCTACAAATGATTACATAAGATCATATAATACCCACCACAACATATCCAAGTTGACCTCATAAGATTACATTTACCATTGCAAGAAAATGAAATATGTAATTAGGTCGGTCCTAAGAATTAAAGAAATCTTTCTAGAAAATAATATCCAAGAGATGTGATTTAGCATGAAGGTCAGCCACATGCCAACGAACATCAAACAAGACCCAAGATAGATTGAAATGCTAAGAATCACATTGGTAATGAAGGAAAACCAATCGGTAAGCACAAGAACTATCCTAGAACTCAAAAACAATCAACCAGAAGCGATAATTGATCAGAAGAGAACCCAAATGAACTGAAAATTCTTTAATTAAGCACATGAACCAACTAGGAAACTGAAAATAAGATTTTCCACAAAAAGAAAGAAACTACTTGTGCCAACTGGTAAGAACACAGAAGACTGCATAAAGACTAAACAAGAACAAAACTGAAAGGAAATATTTTTGGTTGATGTAAGATTTCTCATCGGCCGGGGATGCTCCTGCATGATACAACCCAGGTAGAAAAAGATGTTCCATGATAGGAAACTCATGAACATCTAAAAAGATTCAAAACAAAGACCCCATGCTCATTTTTGATCCAAACATCTTCTTTATCTACCAACCTCTATTTTAGCTCCTCTGGTGCCTCAACTGACTTCTCTAACCTCCAACTCTCTCGGTTTCTCTTCATTTGCTTCAGATCTACATATTTTCTCTATTTATTGCTCTCTTTCTTCTAGAAATCTGATTTGTTTCTTCCACAAGACTTCATATAGTTTGCCACCATAAGCTCTCTATCATCCGATTCTATCTGTTCATCAGGTTCAGCTAACAGATCCTTCTACAAATTCATGTCACCCTCTGGTATAACCTCTGCAATCAAATCTTTCTTCTAACCTTCTGGTATAACCTCTTGCTAGCATTATTGGCATTAAGTTTTAATTGATGTCAATTGGTTTTGCAAGGCCAGCGGTAAGTAAGAAGTGGTGACCAGTACAAAAAGAGCAAGACATATGATGACAATGCACAGGTGAGTGAGCAGATAGAAGGAAGACTACCAGTAGACATGAATTTGTTGGCATATGTGCAGAATATATTGACATGATGATATTATGTTGTCATTGATGTCAATATGCTAAAAGAGTAAACCGGTAATATGATGAATAGTGAATCAGTAATATGATGAAGAGTGAACAGGTTTATTGAAGCTAAGCAACTAGGAACATGAACTTGTATAATGTTGAGAACTAGTATATGCGCAAAAGGTGAAGTGGTTTAATATGGTATGACTATCTGTTGGTAGTCTCAGCTTCAAGGTTTCCAGTTGAAGTTTTTTGAGCCTATGTGATTCAACTGATGGCATTGTGTGATGAGTTAGCATTGTAATGAAGATCAGATCAGGTTGCCACGTCAGCCTCATGCATGTGAAGGATCTTGCATGAAGGAGATTGATCCTATCTACCTCAAGAATGTGCAAAGTCTCTACAAATGGTGGAGAATGTGTGATGGGTTATCACCTCCAAGAAGTGGTGAAGAACGAATGATGGAGAATGTCTTGAAATCTGTTCAAAACCATTGTATGCAAATGCAAAGTGCTGAATGGTCAAAATTGAACCGACTAAATTGTTCAACCTAAATGTTTAGGGTTTAGGGTTTATGTTACTAACCTATTTGTTTCCTATAAGGTCGATGTTGTGTTTCATGTTGAATTTGTTGGCAAATGGTGTGTGTGTATCTAATAGCAAAGATACATGATTCTTGCTAGACCAGATAAGAGGGTTGATACCTATAGAGTGTGTATGCAGAAGAAAGGAACTAAAGCGGGTCTACATTGGCATTAAGTGCTATTACCAGATCATTGTAATACCTATTGATCTCTAATCACTTCAACAATTGGAAAATCCCTTAACAGTGTAGCTTTAACTAGCTTGCTGTAAATCCTTTAACAGGGTGACTCAAAGCCATTGAGTTCATAAAATCTTCTAACAAGGTAACCTTTAACAGGGTTTAACCCTTAACTAGGTATTCTAGCCATCCCTTAACCAGGTGATCCCTAACAAGATCAGTTCCTAACAGAACTTGTTGTAATAGTCTTTAATCAGACTAGGCTCCTAATAGAGTAGACTTCTAAAGAGTTCAAAAATAGCTTGTGGGTATTCATCCCCACCATGGTTTTTTCCCAGTTGGGTTTCCGCATGAAAAATATGTGTGTCATATGTGATGTCTTTTTCATGTGATGCTTTGTTTTTTTCTATCAAGCAGTGAATCATGTTGATCTAGCATGTTATTATACTTCTAATGATAGAATATTTGTTTATGCACAAGGATAATGTGGAAATGAGGGTGTAGGTTGTGTGATGAGATAAGTGTTTCCGGTTTATATCTTTCACAGTCTCATTATGCTTAACCGACAATATTCTAGTTTATGACCGATGTTAGTGATTGCAAGTCAAGTTCATTGTTTGCAATCAAACCGGTTTAGGAAATTTTTTTGTACCTGTACTGATTCACCCCCCCTCTCAGTACCAGTTTGGTACTCATTATTCATCATTGAGTTATCAATTGGTATCAGAGCATCCTCCAGGTCCTCTGTGTTGTAAGCTTAACCACTTGAGGGAAAGATCCTATTGTAATGATGAAGAGGGAAGGTCCAAAGTTCAACAAAGATAACTTTAAAATATGGAAGGACATAATGAAGATATACATCAGAATCATGGGTGCTCAACATTGGAGCTATGTTGAGAATGTTTATGTTATCCCTACTGGTACTCTCACCGATGACCAAAAGAGAGAGATTTAGGAGAATGGGCAAGTCATGGAAGCCCTAATCAGTAGTTTATCTGACATTGAGTTTATTGATGTTCAGGACAAAGAGAATCCCAAAGAAGTATGGGATACTCTTGAGAATATCTATGGCGGTGATGAGCATGTGAAACAAGCTAAGGAAGAAAGCCTTAGAGGAAAGTTTGAAGACATACAGATGGTTGAAGGAGAGACCATTCAATAATATTGAATAAGAATCAAAACTGGTGTTGGAGATATCAAGAGTGCAGGTGGCAAAATGGAAGATTCCACTATTGTTAACAAAGTTTTGAGATCCTTATGACCAGTCTATGTAATAAGAGTTGCTGCTATTTAGGAGTTGAGGTCAATAGACAAGACTAAGGTGTCCCTAGACTCCATCATCACAAATTTGACAGCGTATGAGCTAAATAGTTTTGATGGTAGTGTTCAGAAGACTGAATCAGCCTTTAGAGCATCTGGTGCACTATCTAGAAAAGGCAAAGAAGCTATTACTAGTGGCAAACCAAGATAGAGCAGAGAAATGCATGATGAGGAGTTCCTGATGGAATTTGAAGCTCTTCTTGCCAAGAGACTTCCTAAGGGAACCGGTAAATACAGAGGTAAGCTTCCTTTGAAATTCTTCTCTTGTAACCAGATAGGACACATTGTTGTAAACTGGCCTAATGGTGATAGCAAGGACAAACCGGAAAAGTTCAAGAAGTTCAAAGGAGGAAACCAGAGAAATTGTCTTGTAGCAGTTGATGAAGGTGTCACTGATGAGGAATCAGAAGATGAAGAAAATGAGGATATTATGTTTGTAGCAGTCAAGGAAGATGTGTCAGACAAGAAGGCTCTTGTCTCCCGCTTTGATAATTTTAATGAGTGGATTATTGATAGTGGTTGTTCTCACCATATGACTAGTGACCAGAGTAAGTTTCTATCTCTAGAAGAGTATGATGGTGGTGTGGTTCATTTTGGTAATGATGCACCATGTATGGTAAAAGGTAGAGGGTCCATCTCTCTAAATGGAAGAAGCAGTGCTGACAATATGTATTGGGTAGAAGGTCTAAGGAACAACCTTTTAAGTGTTGCTCAACTGAATAATAATGGGCTCACTCTGGAGTTCAAAAATGGAGTGTGCAAAATCAAAGGAAATAGTGGTGAACTGATGGCTACCAGTATGCAAACCAAAGGTAACCTATTTCAGCTAAATGCCAATGTCAGTATATGTCTTATGGCTATGTTTGAAGACAGTTGGTATGGCATAGGAGACTCTGCCATGTAAACTCTGACAATATTGTTGAGGCCAATAAGATCAAGGCGGTTAGAGGATTGTCGGTGCTAAGTGAACTAGAAAATCCTTTGTGTAGAGAGTGTTAACTGGGGAAAATGTCTTCCTCAACTTTCAAAGGTAAATCTTTCACTGCAGACAATTTACTTGATCTTGTGCATACTGATTTGTGTTGTCCTATGGAAACTAGGAGTGTGCAGGGAGATAGGTATTTTATGATTCTTACAAATGATTACTCAATAATGATGTAGGTCACATTCTTGAAGGACAAGTCTAAAGCCTTTGGAAATTTTAAAGCTTTCAGAGCACTTGTAGAGAAGGAAAGTGGTAGAAGAATCAAATGCCTTAGAACTGATCAAGGAGGAGAATTCACTTTTGGTGAATTCAACAAATATTGTGAAGAGAATAGCATCAAGAGGCAATTGTTTTCCCCTCGAACTCCACAGCAGAATGGCTTAGCAAAGAGGATCAACCAGACTATGGTTGAAGTGGCTAGAACCATACTAATCCAAGGAAAGGTTGCTCACACCTTTTGGAGAGAAGCGGTGAGCAATGCAGTCTACACAATGAACCAGATACTCATCAAGAAAGGAAAGGATAAGAGTCCTTATGAGTACTAGACCGGTAAGACACCAGCGGTAAGCTACTTTAGAGTGTTTGGTAGTAAATGTTATATCAAGAGGAGTGAACATCAGAGAAAGTTTGATGCTAAATGTAATGAGGGAATATTCCTAGGGTATTCCACAAAGAGAAAAGCTCTCAAATGTTTTAACAATAGGACTCAGAGCATTGTTGAAAGCATCAATGTTAGGGTTGATGAAAACTCTAAGAAACCTGAAGAAACTAGCAGGGAGCATGTAGGAGATGAACTGGTAGTAACCTTCTGGGAACTAGTTGCAAATTAGCCCTATACCAGTAATTGTGCTCCTACACTGGTGGATGTTGATGCTGATGAAGATGAGGATGAAGAAGAAAAGTAACAGGAATCTGTTAAGAATATACCTAGGTATGTAAAACTCAATCATGATCCAAAGTAGATCATAGGAGACAAAGATACAGGAATTCTTACAAGAAGAAATGTCAGAGGAAACTCATGTATGATCTCTGAATTTGAGCCTAAATCATTCAAAGAGGCACATAAAGATGAAGATTGGATCAAGGCAATGGAAGAGGAACTTGATTAGATAGAGAAGAATGGTACATGGTCTTTGGTACCCAGACCAGAGCATAAAAATGTCATTGAAACCAAATGGGTCTTCAGAAATAAACTGAATGAGGATGGCACAATGGTAAGGAACAAAGCCATACTAGTATGTAAAGGATATTCCCAAGAAGAAGGAGAAGACTATGGAGAAACCTTTTCTCTAGTAGTAAGATTGGAAGGAGTTTGTATGCTTCTTGCATATGCAGCGTTAAAGGATTCAAGGTGTACCAAATGAATGTAAATCTGCATTTCTAAATGGAATACTTGAAGAAGAGGTGTATATAGAGAAACCAAATGGGTTTTCCCTATCAAAAGACAGTGACATGGTGTGTAGGCTACATAAAGTCTTGTATGGTCTGAAGTAGGCACCTAGAGCATGGTATGAATGCTTGCACTTCCATCTTGTGAAGATTGGATTTAAAAGAACAAGTGAAGATAGCAATATCTACTTGAAATTAGAAGGAGATCAGATTCTGATATGTGAAGTATTTGTTGATGACATAATCTTTGGTAGAGATGACAAGATGAGTCATGACTTTGCAGATGAGATGAAAAAGGAGTTTGAGATGTCACTCATAGGGGAGATTAAGTTCTTCATTGGACTGTAGATTGAGAAAATGAAAGATGGAATCTTTATTACTTAGTCCAAGCATGTCATAGAGGTGTTTAAGACCTTTGGCATGGAAAGCAAACCGGTTGTTACACCAATGGTGACTGTTTGTAAACTATCAAAAGAGGATGACTAAGCATTGGTAAATGAGAAGGAATATTGATCAATGATTGGTAAGTTGCATTATGTAGTGCATAGCAGACTAAACATTGCACATGTAGTGGGTATTATTGCTCAATTTCAGCAAAGCCCAAGATAATCCCACTTGGTAGTAGTCAAGTAGGTTCTTAGATATCTGAAGGTAACTATTGACTATGGATTATGGTATCCATACAATGATGATTTCAATCTAAAAGTGTTCATAGATGCTGATTGGGCTGGTAATGTGGATGAACGGAAGAGCACAATCAGTGGTGCATTCTTTCTTGGTGGTAGATTGGTCTCATGGATGAATAAAAAGCAGAGTTGTGTCTCTCAGTCTACAGTAGAAGTGGAGTATGTTGTAGCTTTTATGAACTGCACCCAGACTATTTTGATGAAGCATGTATTGAATGGCTTCAAAGTTCCTGTATCTGAACTAGTAAGTATATTTTGTGACAATACAAGTGCAATTAACATTTCCAAGAATCCAATTTTACATGCTAGAACCAAGAACTTTGAACTCAAGTATCATTTCTTGTGGGAAAAGGTTTAGAAAAAACAAGTGGTATTGGAACATGTTTCCAGTAAGGAGTAGTTAGTAGACATATTCACCAAGCCTCTACCAAATTAGGGGTGTTGCCCCTTCAAGAGGTTATCTAAAGGTTTGTGCTCCACATCATTCAGGTCTTAGTTTGCTATATCTTTTCAGGATTGATGTGTTGAAGGATGCTACTCCTTAGGGGGAGCGCCATAGTGGAACAAGGAAGCTCATGCCTCCACTTTGGCACTATTGTAAAAGGGGGAGAAGATGTGAAGTGGAGAAGATATCTATAGTATTAAGGAGAAGATGTGATACAGAAAGAGAGATATCTTTGTATATTGCCATCAATGCCAAAGGGGGAGATTGTTGGCATATGTACAGAATATGTTGACATGATGATATTGTGTTGTCATTGATGTCAATATGCTGAAAGAATGAACCGGTAATATGATGAAGAGTGAACCGATAATATGCTTGAAGAGTGAAATGGTAATATGTTGAAGAGAGAATCGGTAATATGCTGAAGATAACTAGTAATATGATTAAGAGTGAACAAGTTTATTGAAGTTAAGCAACTGGCAACGTGAACTGGTATATGTTCAAAAGGTGAAGCGGTTTAATATGGTATGACTACTGGTTGGTAGTCTCAGCTTCAGGGTTTTCGGTTGAAGTGTTTCGAGCCTATGTGATTCAATCGATGGTATTGTGTGATGAGTTAGCATTGTAATGAAGATCATATCAGGTTGCCATGTCAGCATCATGCACATGTAGGATCTTGCATGAAGGAGATTGATCCTATCTACCTTGGGAATGTGTGAAGTCTCTACAAATGGTGGAGAACGTGTGATGGGTTATCGCCTCCAAGAAGTGATGAAGAAAGAACAATGGAGAATATCTTGAGATCTATTCAAAACCATTTTATTCAAATGTAAAGTGCTCAATGGTCAGGATTGAATTGACTAAATTGCTCAACCTAAATGTTTAGGGTTTAGGGTTTATGTTACTGACCTATCTGTTTCCTATAAGTTTGATGTTGTGTTTCATGTTGAAGTTGTTGGCAAATGTTGTGTGTGTATTTAAGTGCAAAGATACGTCATTCTTGCTAGACCAGATAAGAGGGTTCATACCTGTAGAGTGTGTATGTAGAAGAAAGGAACTAAAGCGGGTCTACATTGGCATTGAGTGCTACTATTAGATCATTGTAATACTTGTTGATCTCTAATCACTTCAATAGTTGGAAAATCCCTTAATAGGGTAGCTTTAACCAGCTTGCTGTAAATCCTTTAACAGGGTGACTCAAAGCTATTGAGTTCATAAAATCCTCTAACAAGGTAACCTTTAATAGGGTTTAACGCTTAACCGGGTATTCTAGCCATCCTTAACTGGGTGATCCCTAATAGGATCAGTTCCTAACAGAACCTATTGTAATAGTCTTTAATCAGACTAGGCTCCTAATAGAGCGAACTTCTAAAGAGTTCAAAAATAACTTGTGGGTATTCATCCCCACCATGGTTTTTCCCAGTTGGGTTTCCACGTGAAAAATATGTGTGTCATATGTGATGTCTTTTTCATGTGATGCTTTGTTGTTTTCTATCAAGCGGTGAATCATGTTGATCTAGCATGTTATTATACTTCTGATGATAGAATATTTGTTTATGCACAAAGATAATGTGGAAATGAGGGTGTAGGTTGTGTGGTAAGATAAGTGTTTCTGGTTTATATCTTTCACAGTCTCATTATGTTGTATTCTGGTTTATGACCAGTGTTAGTGATTGCCAATCAAGTTCACTATTTGCAGTCAAACCTGTTCAAGAAAAGTTTTTGTACCTATACTAATTCACCCCCCCTCTTGGTACCAGTTTGGTACTCACTATTCATCATTGAGTTATCATAATTGTGTGATCTGCCTATAAAGTAGGCTTGTCGATAAGGTACAAACCAGGATGGAGGCTAGTTGTTTGTTTGTGATGAAGAGGTAGAATGCTAAAAGAATCACAATAACACTCAGTTATAAGAACAATGAGGTTAGCATATTGGAAGACAAGATGAATCATCAAAAGGATGTGTTGCCGGTATAGAGGATGTTTGTTATTCATACCAGTAAGGTGAACTGAGCTAGTAGTCAATCTTGGTCAACAAAGAATTTCAAACCGACTTAGAAATCTAAGAAGAGGTGGATGTCGACAAACATAATAGTTGGATGCACAGGTCAATGGAGTGTGCATCGACATAACAAATCAACAAGCAGGTTGACTTTTATGAAGAACCCACAAGTCATGGAGGATGCCAGAGGATTGCAACTCGAGGAAGGCAAGATGGCAAAGCGATTGAACTAATCCTACAAGAAGATTTCATCTTTGTACCCATTTGCTGAAGGAAACAAAAAAGCCATTAATGGTGTATGATAGAGAAAATAAGAAAAGCATGACGTAGACCTCTAGATTTAGAAAATGCACATTGGAATGTGAAGCATTGTTGGTGTTGATCTATGTCATGAAGATCATATCCCTAGAAAAATAGATTGAATCAAATCTGATTTGGTTCAAGTTGGAGAAGGAAAAACCTAACATGACATTGTTGAATGCAGTTTCAGGTGAGAATACAAGATTATAAATAGATGAGCTCAAGAAATAAATGATTGATGCTTGATGTGAAGAAGTAGAGTGAAGAGAGCTTGAGCATAGAGAAGCATCATCTGATGGTATGATGAAAGAAAAGGTATTCGGTAGAATAATGAGAGGGAGGGGGGGTGAATAAGTAAACTGAAAAACTGATACAAACTCCCAAACTCAAAAATAAACTTATCCACAAATAACTCAGTCAAGATAATATCTCAAAGATTACCAACACCAACCAACATCAACCAGTTTGATTGTTATGACAACTTAATAGTAAACAACTTCAATCTTGTAAACATAAAAAGAACTTAATCATATATCAACATATTCATCTCTTAATGCTTCCAGTTGTCATGCCTTATCAGAATAGTTAAGTAGTTAATCAAATCAACAAATAAGATCATAACCACAAAATCATCACCACTTGACACAAATATTTCTACGTCAAAAACCCAAATAGGTAAAAACCACGATGAGATGAGACTCACAAGGATAGCTATCTGAACTCTTCTGAAGTTCATCGTATTAGGAGCCAAGCTTGTTAAAGCTTTTATAATAAGTCTTGTTAAGAACTGATTTTGTTACAAATCACCCGGTTAAGGGATTTACAAATATGCCTTGATGAAAAGCACAATACCTTGTTAGGAGTAAGCTCGATGGAGGATTTGAGAATCCAAAACTAATGGACCACCTTGTGAGAGGATTTAGAAAGTAACCAAGCTTGGTAGAGCTTACCCGGTTAGAAAATTTCAATTTCTACTGTGATTGTTAGAAAACAATAGGTTTTCTTGATATGCCTGAATATCATTACATCTACTTGATCAGATCCTTCTTAATCTTCAATCTACCTTTACTCAAACTACAATCATCCACTGGTTAGGCAACCACAAATCGAACTAGTTTCTGCCAATCTTGTCAACTTTGCCAACACTTAATAAAACAATATCATTGACCTTAAATACAAATCAACTATGTTGGTAATAGAACAAAAACCTAATTCTCATCATCGAGATTACAAACAAGTCAGTACAATCTTGACCATTAGAAATCATAACAATCTCTTCACATTAATCATGAAAATTCCAACTACTCCATGATCACTGTTTCATCGGACTTTGTAACTCATCATGTGCTATGCATTAGATGCAATCCACTTTTCTCCTTTCCAAGACAATAAACAAACACTACAAATCAATCTGAACTAATCCTCATACAATGATCACACATGTCTCCATCATTACCGCTCAACATTAGATATTAAACCAACAAACTTGATTGGTTAGGGTTTAACAAAAAAAATTGGTAGGGTTTACCGGTTACATAGCATAGAAAGGTTTAACCCTAACACCGATTCAACTTACAAACTACCATATACTGGTTTACAACATCTTCTTTAAATTTTATCATGCCGATTACAAGACAATAGCAATAACAACAATAACATTAGCAATATCATGAATACTATTCACCGGTTCAATTGACATCAATGACAACATGTCATTAATACAATCTATATGCAAAATGCCAACAATATCCCCCTTTGGTATTGATGGCAATCTAAATATCAATGCCTCTTATTGCTGACATGGATTGGTTAGTAGGAATCCTGGTTTACATTACCATGTATTCACCATGCTCTGATTGTCTTCAGTTAGCCACTGGTTCACCTAATCAGACACAATTCTTCTCCTCAATCACATATTTCTTCTCCCCCTTTGAGAACAATCCCAAATTGAAAGTAAAACATGTAATTCCAAATTTTCATTGTGCATCAACATACTACAACTTGATTCTCCCCCTATGGAATACATCCACTTCCCAAAACATCAATCCATATAAGATTATGCAAGTAATTTAGGGACTGATGCAATCAACATCATGCTCAACTAATTTCATAAAGAGGGAGAACCCCAACTAAATTCTAAGATACTCAAAAGTGGTCTTAGGTAGAGGTTTGGTAAAGATATCTACAAGCTTCTCCTGGGTAGAAACATGCTCTAGGATAACATCTTTACTTTGAACTGTTTCCCTCAAAAAGTGATACTTCAATTCAATGTGCTTAGTCCTTGTGTCCAAAATGGGATTCTTAGAAATATTTATTTCACTTGTATTATCACACAAAATATTTATAGGTTCTGAGATCTTCATCTTAAAACCTTCCAAAATGTGCTTCATCCAAATAGCTTGTGTGCAATTCATGTAAGCTACTACATACTCAACTTCTACAGTAGATTGTGAAGTACAACTCTGCTTCTTATTGCTCCATGAAACTAGCCTTCCTCTTAGAAAGAATGCTCCATGAGTAGTACTCTTCCGGTCATCAACATTTCCTACCCAATCAACATCAGTGTATGCCTTCAAATCAAAGTTTCCTCCATATGGATACCATAACCCATAGTCAATTGTACCTTTCAGCTATCTAAAAATTCTCTTGGTTGCTATCAAATGTGCTTCCTTTGGATTTTTCTGAAATCTAGCAACTATACCAACTGCATGGGCAATATCTGGTCGACTGTGAACAACATAGTGTAATTTGCCAATCATTGACCTATATTCCTTTTCATCTACAGACTTAGATGCATCTTCCTTGGACAATTTACAACCTATAACCATTGGAGTTCCAACTAGTTTACAGTCACTCATGCCAAAAGTCTTCAAAACTTCTTTCACATACTTAGATTGAGTAATGAAAATACCATTCTTCATCTGCTGTATTTGCAATCCTATGAATTTTTTTATTTCCCCTAGTAATGACATCTCAAACTCATTCTTAATTTCATCTACAAAATTGTTGCTCATGACATCACTACCTTCAAATATAATGTCATCAACAAATACTTCACTGACTAGTATTTCATCTTCTTCAGACTTGAGATAAATGTTGTTGTCATCACTGGTTCTTGCAAATCCTATCTTCATCAGATGTCTATGAAGCCATTCATACCATGCTATGGGTGCCTTCCTTAATCCATATAAATCTTTATGCAATCTTCATACCATGTCTTCCTTATCTGTCAATGCATAATCATCAGGCTACTCTATATAAACCTCTTCTTCTAATATCTCATTCAAAAATGTAGACTTAACATCCATTTGGTATACCTTGAACTTCTTATGGGCTGCAAATGTAATTAATGTTCTAACTCCTTCTAGTCTTGCTATTGGTGTAAAAGTTTCACCATAATCTTCTCCTTCTTATTGCGCATAACCCTTGCAAACTAATCTTGCCTTGTTGCGAACTACAACACCATCTTCATTTAACTTGTTCCTGAACACCCATTTAGTACCTATAACATTCTTGTTTACCAGCTGGGGTACCAAGTTCCAAGTGTTGTTCTTCTCAATTAGATCCAATTCCTCTTCCATTGCTTTCACCCAATGATCATCACCAAATGCCTCCTTAGCACTTCTAGGTTCAATGGTGGAGATCATGCAAGAGTTCTCTCTAATTTTCCTTCTAGTTAGTACTCCAACATCCTTATCCCCAATAATCTGCTCAGGATTGTGATTCAGTCTCACATATCTAGGAATAATATGATCATTCTCATCAAGTTCAACTTCTTCATTATCTTCTTCTTCTAAATTTATTTTTTTCAGTTGAACAAGTATATCAGGATTTTCTTTACCAGTTTTTTATTTAACAATTTCAAGTTCCAAAAGCAAAATGCAAGGATCTTCATCCTTTCTCTTTGAACAAGTTCCTTTTTAAATTTTAGGATATTCATCTACACAAACATCAACACTCTCAACAATTATTTATGTCCGGTTGTTGAAGCATTTGTAGGCCTTACTCTTGGTGGAATAGCCAAAAAATATGCCTTCATCACTCTTAGATTCAAACTTGCTTATGTAATCACCTCTTTTGATAAAACATTTACTACCAAATATTTTAAAATAGCTAACATCAGGTGATCTTCCATACTAGTACTCATAAGGTGTCTTGTCCTTACCTCTTTTCATCAAAATTTGGTTCATTGTGTAGACCGTTGTACTTACAGCTTCTCTCCAAAATGTTTTTGCTACATTTCCTTGTATCAACATAGTTCTAGCTGCTTCAACCACTGATAGGTTGTTCCTTTCTGCTATACCATTTTTTTGTGGTGTCCTTGGTGCAAAAAGTTACCACTTGATACCATTCTCATCACAATACTTAGTGAATTCCTCAAAAGTGAATTCATCATCTTAATCTGTTCTCAGACACTTTATCTTTTTGCCACTCTCTTTCTTAGCTAAGGCTTTGAATACCTTGAATTTACCAAAGGATTCATTCTCATCCTTCGATAATGTGACCCACGTCATCCTTGAACAGTCATCAGTAAAGATCATGAAATATCTATCACCTGAAATAATTATAGTTCTTATTGGTCCACATAGATTTGTATGAACCAAATCTAACAAGTTCTCTACTGAGAAGGACTTTCTCTTGAAAGTTGAAGAAATCATCTTTCCTAACTGACATTCTTTACAAAGAGCATTAATCAGTTTGTCTATCTGAGGTAGACCTCTTATTGTCTTAGACTTGCTCATTTTAACAATGTTATTAAAGTTTATATGAAAAAATATCCTATGCCAAAGCCAGCTATCATCTATTTTTGCAATCAAATAGTTGCTAACTTTAGGATTAAGATGAAATAGATTACCTCTGGTCTGTTTCTTGGTTGCAATCAATTCACCTTTGTTGTTAAAGATTTTTCACATACCATTTCTAAACTCCAATGGGTATCCTCTATCATTAAGTTGTGCCACACTCAGACAATTGTGCTTTAGGCCTTCAACCCAATAGACATTGTCAGCACTGATCTTTCCATTAAAAGAAATAACTCCCTTACCTTTAACCATACAGGGTGAGTCATTTCTAAATCTGACAACAGTGCCATCAAATTCCTTTAAGGAAAGAAATTTTCTCCGATCCCCGATCATGTGATGTGAACAACCACTATCAATGATCCAATCATCAGAGTTATCCATCCTGGACACTAGTGCCTTTTGATCTGATATCTCTTCCTTAATAGCTACAAACACAATATCTTCACCAGCATCATCATATTCTTCATCAGTAATACCATTGTCAATAGCAACTAGACAATCTCTCTTGCCTTTATCCTTATATTTCTTAAATTTGTCTCTCTTGTATTCATTTTCACCATTAGGGAAATTAGCTACTATATGACCAATCTTATTGCAAGAAAAACATTTCAATGGTAGCTTACCTGTGTATTTCCCAATGCCTCTAGGTAGTCATTTTGCCAACAATTCTTCAAGCTCCACTAAACTTTCTTCATCGTCAGCATCTTTGCTGGATCTAGATTCATAGCTATGGTTGGTATCTCTACATCTTCTTATAGATGAGTTAGAGACAAAAGCTCTGAATGCATATTTGGATTTTTGTACACTACCATAATATCCATTTAGTTCAAAAGTAGTAAGTTTGCCAATGATAGACTCAAGAGTTACCTTTGTTTTGTCATTGGATTTTAGCTCTTGAATAGCCACAACTCGGATAGGATAGACTGGTAGTAGGGTTCTCAGTACCTTCTTGATCACTGTGGCATCTTCCACTTTCCCTCCTACACTCTTTATTTCACCAAATATCTCTTTTATCCTTTGACCATACTACTAGATATTCTCACCTTCAGACATTCTCATTTCATCAAACTTTCCTCTTAAACTCTCCTCTTTTTCAATCTTAACAGTTTCATCACTTCTATAAATCTCTTCAAGTTTTTTCCATACTTCATATGCAGTTTCAAGACCATGAACATCTATATACTCAAGATTAGACATGGAATTGATAATAGCCTCTAATGCTTGATGATTCTCTTATTGTTGTTTCTTCTGATCATTAGTCAGAGTTCTAGTAGGTACAGTATACTTAGTTTCTATATGTTCCCAATACTAACTTCCTAGACTCTTAATGTAAATCTTCATTTTGTCACTCCATATCCTATAGTTATCTTTGTTGAACTTTGGACCTTCTTTATTTATCATGATCTACAATATTTTTTCCTCAAGTTGTTAGGCTTTAGGTTAAAGAGGACCTGAGACGCTCTGATACCAATTGATGGTATGATGAAAGAATAAGTAATCCGGTAGAATACTGAGAGGGGGGGTTGAATCACTATACTGGAAAACTAATACAAACTCCCAAACTCAAAAATTAAATTATCAACAAATAACTTAGTCAAGATAATATCTCAAAGATTACCTACATCAACCAACATCAACCGGTTTGACTGTTATGACAACTTAACAGTAAAAAACTTCAATCTTGTAAACATAAAAAATGATTAATCATATGTCAACATATTCATCTCTCAATGCTTCCAGTTATCATGCCTTATCAGAATGGTTTAGTTAATCAAATCAACAAATAAGATCATAACCACAAAAGCATTCACCACTTGACACAAATATTTATACGTGGAAAACCTAAATAGGTAAAAACCCACGGTGAGATGAGACTCACAAGGATAGATATTAGAACTCTTTTGAAGTTCACCCTATTAGGAGCGAAGCCTGTTAAAGCTTTTACAATAAGTCCTATTAAGAACTGATTCTGTTAGGAAACACTCGGTTAAGGGATTTATAATATGCCTCGATGAAAATAACAATACCCTATTAGGAGTAACCTCTCTGGAGGATTTAAGAATCCAAACTAATGGACCACCTTGTGAGAGGATTTAGAAAGTAACCAAGCTTGTTAGAGCTTACCTAGTTAGGGGATTTCAATTTCTGCTATAATTGTTAGAAAACAATAGGTTTTCTTGATCTGTCTGAATAGCACTACATCTACTTGATCAAATTCTTCTTAAGCTTCAATTTGCCTTTACTCAAACTGCAAATCCATCCACCTGTTAGGCAGCCACACACTGAACTAGTTTCTACCAATCTTGTAAACTTTTCCAACACTTAACAAAACAATATCATCAAACTTAAATACAAATCAACTAGGTCGGTAACACAACAAAAACCTAATTCTCATCATTGAGATTAAAAACAAGTCGATACAATCTTGATCATTAGAAATCATAACAATCTCTTCACATTAATCAAGAAAATTCCAACCGCTCCATGATCACCGCTCAATCGGACTTTGTAACTCATCATGCACCATGCATTAGATGCAGTCCACTTTTCTTCTTTCCAAGACAATAAAAAAATGCACCAAATCAATCTAAACTAATCCTCATACAATGATCACACATGTCTCCATCATTACCACTCAACATCAGATCTTAAACCAACAAACTGATCAGTTAGGGTTTAATAGTAAACAACTGGTAGGGTTTATCGGTTACATAACATAGAAAGGTTTAACCCTTTTCACCGGTTTAACTTAAAAAATACCATATACTAGTTTACAACATCTTGCTTAATTTTTATCATACCAGTTACAAGACAATGACAATAACAACAATAACATCAGCAATATCATGAATACCATTCACCGGTTAAATTGACATGAATGACAACATATCATTAATGCAATCTATATGAAAAGTGCAAACAATCTAAAAATACCAACATCATCTTCCTTAAAATTTATTCTAAGAAAGTTGGATAGTGAGTTAATAGGCAATACGGTGAGAGGGTTGAACTGACTGAGACAAAGTACTATTAAACTGTTGCAAGTCTGACAGTTGAGCTAACAAGTGAGGTGCTACTAGTCAAGAAGACATCCAAGTGTGACCGAGTGTGGTGTGAGGATGAGAGAGAAGAAGAGAAAAATTTTAACTGACAAAAATCTATTTGATTAAGAGTTGCAGAACTCATTTGCGACCACAAGCTATAAATGTATCAAAATTGTATTTCAATACATATCACCAAGTTGGAGCTTTGTGCAAGGGTTGGTGCTCCTTGGGTTGGTGCCCTAAATCTTTGTAATTCATTGTTTCACTTGTGAGGCTGGATTGGAGTAGTGGTCTTCAACAGTATTTCTCATTGAGTTTTTTCCCATATTGGGTTTTCCTCATAAATCTAGTGTTGTGGGTTGCATTTGTGTGTTTGTCTCTTTTTGGTATCCTCATTTGTCTTACCACTTTGATGGTTTGGAGATTAGGATAATAACTATTATTCTAAGGTTGTTTTAAAAATAGAATAATTTAGGAACCACCGATTCACCCCCCTCTCAGTGGTACATTGTGTTCAACAATTGGTATCAAATTCTAGGTTCTCGATTGATTAAGTCTTGGGTAGATTATGGACTTAGAGCATAATGGCAAGAAATGAGTCTGCCTCCTCAAAAGCTCCCATGTTTGATGGATGTAACTATTCCTTTTGGAGCACAAGAATGGAGACCTATATTTCCTCCCTTGGTTTTGATGTGTGGATGTATATCAAGAATGTGTATGTTTTCCCTAGTGTTCTTCCCATTGATCTAGATTCCAAGGAGTATGAGAACAATGTAAAGGATAAACATGCTATCTTGAGTGGGTTGTCTGATAATGAGTTTGTCAAGGTCATGTACTGTGCATCCACCGAGGAGACTTGGGATAAAATGCAGAGGTTATTTGAAGGAGATGCAAAAGTAAAAGAGGTCAAGCTGCAAACTCTAAGGGGACAACTTGAAGGAATCAATATGAAGGATGAAGAAAAGATTGCAAACTACCTTCACAGTTTTCATGAAACTGTGAATACCATCAAAGGACTTGGAGAAGGAATTGTAGATGAGATTCTTGTCAATAAGGTACTTAGGTCTCTCACTTCTAAGTATGATAATAAATTTTCTTCCATAGAAGAAGCCAAGGATATGAAGATCTTTACAATGGATGAGCTATTTGGCTCACTAACAACCTATGAAATGAGAACACCTAGTGATACATCCTCAAGGAAAGAGGTAGCATTCAACTCCATCAAGAAGGGAAAAGAAGTGGTTTCTCATAAAGGATCCAGTGAAGACTCTGATGTAGAGGTAGAAAAATTAGTCAAAAAGATTGAAAGAGGATCCAACAAGTATAAAGGAAATCTATTACTCAAATATTTCAACTATGGTAAAGTAGGACACTATGCTGCAAAATGTCCTTATAATGAAACCAATGGAGATGAGTCAAGAGGCTTTAGTAGATCTACTGGTAAAGATAAAGAAAGAAATGCCTACCAACAAGGAAGAAGAGGCTATCAGAAGCTGAACAACCTATATACTATTGAGTATGATGCCATAGATGAAGAAAGTGCATCAAAAGATGACCACCATGAGAATGAAAAAGAAGTTAATCTCTTTATGGAACTTGATGAACCAGTTGGTGAAGATGAGGAAGAAGAAGACATTGAGGCTGAAGTGGATCTAGAAGGAGAGCTTATAAGTGCTCTTGAGGAGGTGAGTAAAACAAGAAGAGAACTCAAGAAGTTTAAGCTTGTTGTACTAGATGAACAAGGTTTCTTGAAGCAATCCTTGGATGAGTCCAAAAAAGTTATATCTGACTTGAAATTGTAGTTGGAAGAAGCCAAGAGGATATGGGAAGCTACATCTTCCAATCTGATGAAGAAGGAAAAGGAGCATCAAGATGTGGAAGCATAAATAGTGAAGCTCATAAAGGAGCTTGAAGAAAGTAAGGAAGAAATAAATGTGAGAAGCAAATATGAAGGCAACACCAAAGCCTTAGACAAGATGTTGAGCAAACAGAAGCAATCCAAAGATACTAGTGGCTTAGGATTTGAAGAAGGTCAAAGTTAAAATAGCAAAGACACATCCAATAAGGAGATACAATTCACTTCTTCCAATGAAGGTAAATACAAGAAGACATTCATAGTAAGAAAGGATACCAAGAAGAAGACATATGCAGATGCTGTTAGAAATCGCCACACAAACCGGTATACACAAGCAATGAACCAGAGGCTAGACTTTATTGTACCGACATGCATATCCAAGGAGAAATGCAAGAGTTGACCATGAATGATTCACCAGAGTTAATAGCATGAAGGTAAGACCTTCGATGAGGCAGTTGTTTGCAGGACCAATGAAACCTAACCAGTATGTTTCAAACTTTCATGGTTACTATTACTGGTGTAACAAATTTGGGCATAAAATAGCTGACTATAGATTAACCAATAAGCCCACTATGAGTTATGAAAGTAGAAATCCTTTTAATGCACTTTGGGATATGAATGTTGTTTGTTATCAATGCAATGGATTTGGTCATAGGAGTTTTGAATGTAGGAAGAATAAACCGATGTCCTACAATAATTTCAAAGATTCATCTTTAAATGAAAATATGAAATGCTATAACTATCAAGAGTTTGGACATATAGAAAAGTTTTATAAAAATAGGAAGATCAAGTAGAAGAAGACATATCCTAACCAAGAACCGATAGTTGAACTAGAGCAGAAAGTAGAAGCTGACAAAAAGAAGGAGACAAAATGGGTTGAGAAAGAAAAAGACAAGGAAGAATCAATTCTGATAGTGCACATTGTCTTACATGCTAAAAGAAAAAATCTATGGGTTGTAGACAGTGGTTGTTCCAACCACATGACTACTGATAAAAATAAATTTATCAAGCTTGAAGACTAGAATGGTGGTTTAGTAAGATTCAAAGATAACTCATGCATCAAAATAAAGGGAAAAGGTACTCTAAATATTGATGGAAAATTGAAGGCACATGATGTATATTATGTGGAAGGCCTAAAGCACAATATGTTGAGTGTGAGTAAGATGTGTGACAAAGGTTATAAATTCATCTTTAACTTAACCGACTGCCAGATAAAGAAAGAGAGTACCAGTCAGGTTGTGGTAGAAGGAAAGAGAATAGATGGAAATGTTTACAATATGAAGGAATGCTATGAGTCCCAATACATGTTGGTACAGGTTGATGAAAGCTGGTTGTGGCATCAAAGATTAGGCCACATAAACTATGATAACTTAGTTGCAGTAAGCAAAAAGGGGTGTGTAAGAAATATTCCACCCATCATCAAATCGGTAAGAACATTTTGTGATGAATGTGTGAAAGGGAAGTAGACTAAGGTGAGCTTTAGGACAAAAGAGCACAACACCTCAAGACCACTTGAAATTTTACATACAGATCTGTGTGGTCTAGCTAGCAGAAGAGCTCTTGCCAGTGAAAGATGTTTTATGCTCTTTATTGATGATTATTCAATAATGACATGGGTCACTTTCCTGCAAGATAAATCACAAACATTTGACAAATTCAAGATCTTTAGGAAGATGGTGGAGAAGGAAAGTGGGTGTAAGCTAAAATGTCTAAGATTAGACCAGGGTGGAGAGTTCACATCAAATGAGTTTGAATATTATTGTGAAAGACATGGGATTAGAAGACAATTCTCATCCTCTAGGACAACACAACAAAATGTTGTGGTAGAAAGGAAGAACATGATAGTCAAGGAGATGGCTAGAACCATGTTAAATGAGGCCAGTCTGCCAGACACATATTGGAAGGAAGTTGTTCATACTGCTACATATACTTTAAAATGAGTTCAATTAAGAACAAATAATAGAATGACACCTTATGAGTTGTGGTATGACAGGAAGCCATTAGTCAAATACTTCAAAGTATTTGGAAGTAAGTATTTTATCAAGATAGATATGTATGGTCTAGTCAGTTTTGAATCTAGGAGTGATGAAGGAGTCTTCCTTGATTACTCATCTAGCAACAAGGAATACAAATGCTACAACAAAATACTAAGAAGAGTAATTGAGAGTGTGCATGTAAGAATTGATGAGGGTATGCATAAAGGAATTCAATCATAGGTGAATTGGTATGATGATTCTGGTGATGAAGGCGAGGAAGATTAGTCAGACAATGAGTCGAAAGAAGCATCCAAAAAGGCTCCCAACTAGTATGTGTAGTTGAATCACCCTGAAGAGAAAATTCTAGGAAATAAAAGTGATGGTGTGCAGTTGATACTCTCAAGTAGAGGGCATTGACTTTGAAGAAACATTTGCACCAATAGCTAGATTAGAAGTAATTAGGATGTTTCTAGCTTTTTCTGCCTACAAGGGTTATAAAATATATCAAATGGATGTAATATCTGCTTTCCTAAATGGAAATTTGGAAGAAGTGTACATGGAGCAACCGGAAATGTTTCTGCTATATGATGATGAAACCTTTGTGTGTTAGTTGAAGAAACCCTATATGGTTTAAAGAAAGCTCCTAGAGAAAGCTATTCAAGATTAGATCAGTACCTAAAGGAGCAAAGATTCAAAAAGGGGAGTGGTGACAACAATTTATACATAAAGAAAGATGGAAACTACATGATTGTTGTGGTTGTGTATGTAGATGACATTATTTTTGGAGGCAATAAAGACACCCTTTGCAAAGAATTTTCTGATCAGATACAGTCAAAATTTGAGATGTCAATGCTTGGAGAATTGACATACTTCCTTGGTTTGCAGATATCATAACAAGATAAGGAAATCTTTATCTCACAAACCAAGTATGCAAAGGATATGTTGAAGAAATTTCAATTGGAGGACTGCAAACTGATAAGTACCCCCATGCTGACTAGAAGCAAATTAAGCAAGAATGATGAATCACCGATGGTGGATCAGACATTGTATAGATCCATGATAGGCAGCCTATTGTATCTAACTACTTCTAGACCAGATATGGTGCAAGAAGTGTGCATGGCGGCCAGATTTCAAGCTGCACAAAAGTATCCACATATGAATATCATAAGAAGGATCTTTAGGTACCTCTAAGGAACATTGAATTATGGTTTGTGGTACCCTAAACAAGGGGCATTCATCTTAGAAGAATACACTGATGTTGATTGGGCAGGTTGCATTGATGACTGGAAGAGCACAAGTGGTGGTGCATTCTTCCTAGGCGACCAGTTGGTCTCATGGAATAGTAAGAAGGATGATTCAGCCTCCTTATCATTTGTTGAAGTAGAATACATTATGGCTGCTACATGCTACTCTAAGGTACTTTGGATGAAGCAAACCCTCAAAGACATACAGTTGGACATCATTGATCCTATTCTCATCCGATGTGATAATTCAAGTGCCATAAACATATCAAAGAATCCGGTGATGCATTCTAGGACAAAGCATATAGCCATCAAGTATCATTTTCTTAGAGAGAAGGTTGAAGGAAAGGAAGTAAAGATGGGCTATGTCCCTACCGGAGAAAAAGTAGCAAACATTTTCACCAAACTATTGCCGCTAAGAACTTTTGAGTACCTAAGACACAAGTTGGGAGTTGTGTCACCTGCCTTACGCACTTGAGAAAGGAAGGATGTATATGGTTCAGGGGGAGTTCATAGCAGCATCTATAACTCTTGAACCACATCTAATTACCGGCTACAATCACTGGTAGTAGCCTAAGGAGGAGCTAGGTATGGATCAAAGGGGGACTATACAGTACCCTTTGTCATTGTGTCAAAGGGGGTGAAATTAACTGGTATGAAGTATCTTGCAAATTTGACATCAATTCCAAAGGGGGAGATTGTTGGCATTATTGCCATTAAGTTGTCATTGAAGTCAACTGGTTTGGCAAGTGGTGTAGGAGCACCTAGGTCCTAGTTTTCTTGTTTTTACAAATTTTGGCTTATATAGACCCTAGCCAAGTTAGTAGTGAATAAGGACTTTAGGAGGGTCCAAGAGTGTGTAATTTGTCAATGTAGACCTAGGTGGGGTTCATTTTACCTAGGTTTGCATTTTTGTGTAAATAGTGAGTTTGAGTAGCTATTTGGTATTTTTGTTGGTCAAAGTGTCAAAAGTTGGTAAAATAATTAGAGAGGGTTAAATAGGTCTTAGAAATATTTGAAATGTCATATGTGATGACTAGACATAGGTCTCTTAGGTTGGAGAGGTCAAAAGTGCAAAAATTATAAAGTTGCAAAAAGTTGTCATTGGTTAGCAGTGGATTTAGGGATTTCCCAATGCCATGAAAGGACTCCACACATGGGAAAGATATATAAACTCCCTCTTGCACATTTATCAAGGTTGGTGTACTTTGATTTTGGAAGCAATAATCAAAATACAAGATTTTGGACTGCACTTTTCTTTGTTTTTGTCAATTTTTGCATTCTTTGAAGGTTTAATGGATTGAATCCTTGAATCCAATGATGGATTGAGGTTTAGTAGTGTGTTTCAGGGTAGGATTTTCATTTTCAAGCTTTGTATTTAGCATTTACTACTGTTTAGGTGACTTGATTCACAAGTAGCCAATTTTGCCTTGTAATTAGCAATTTCCTTGTAGATATGGTTGCCCCATGAGTCTCACACATGTTGCCATCATAGCTAGTTGGGGCATCGTTGGAAACCTCCTATACATTGTAAATATGTAGGTTAAAATGGTAGAGAAGTGTTTGGATATGACTATCACCTCATTCTAGGCGAGTCCAGGAGCAACCGAACTAGAGAAGAAGAGGTGAAAAAGTGGTGAAGAGTGCAGGGGTGAATGCAAGATCACCATTTCTGAGTTTGGAGGAGTCCATGGGGTTGGGGTAGACTTGTATGTATGAGGAGGAGCCTTGAAAAAACCATTTGATAGCAAAACCCCAACTTGCCTACTCATTATTAGTTAAAGGCTTTTAAAACCCTACAAACCTTCATTTTTGGGGTTCATACCTTGTACAGCCAGAACAAGGCCTAAACCCACAAAAATATATTAGGGATGGGTGTATCATTGAAGAAAAGATAAACTTGTTTGGGGGTTCTTTGAGTCATTTTCCTCCAAGCCCTATAAAACCGGTCTTGGAGGCCTAATTAGGCCTAAATCCTTATAGCCCTTTTTCCGGGCAAGATTATGAAACCGGTAAGAAACCTAAAGGTTGCAACCCACTAATGGACTCCATATACACTAAAAACATGTTAGAATAGCTCACTACACCTCTACAAAATATCACAACTATTGGAGGTCATTATGACAAGTTGAGGCCAATATGCCAGAATTGAGCACCTGAGAAGCACGGTGAATTGATGGGGTTCCTAACCAAAACAATTGAAGCAAAGACCCTAGTAAGGACAATAATCAAGCCCTAGAAGAGATTGAGAGGGACTTGGAGGTCTAGAAAGTAGCTAGGCCTAGTGAGTTGGTGGAATTGAGCAACATCAACTTAGTGAAGTGTTGAGCAGGCTAGGCGAATCCCATCAAATTGGTATCAGAGCCTACAAGATTTGGGCTGGTAAGGTTAATGTCCTTATTGTCAGGAGAGTTAGTTGGAGACAACATGGTGACCAATGTAGATTTGGCCAGGAAAGTGGATGATCAAGAGGATGAGATTAGACTCTTGAAAGAGAAATTGATTGAGCTGGAGAGTAAGCTTGGTGCAATTAAAACCAAGGCAGATGAAGTGTTGATAAAGGTGGAAGGAGCAGAAGGGAAGGGTAAAGAAGTGGTATAGATAGACAAGATACCTGAACCTGACCCCATCCTAGTGCAAGAATCTTTCTTGAAGGTATTGAAGGCCTTGAGTGGAAAATCACTAGAAGGATTTGTATTGTTCACTGGCAAGATGGAGGCAAAAGTGGTCCTAGAATGGATAGAAGGTATGGAGAACCACTTTGATTGTGAAGGCATAACTGAAGTCTAGAGAGTCAAGGTAGCCAATTCCAGGATGAGAGGCATTTCTCTCACATGGTAGAAATTTGTACAAGATGAGAGGAAGACAATGGGCAAAGCACCCATCTCTTTTTGGAAAGGGATGTTGGTCAAAATCAAAGAAGTCTATCTCCCTAATGACTATGAAGTGCAAATTCATAGGAAGCGGCAAAACCAAAGGCAAAAAGATCTTGATGTTAGTTGCTAGATGGAGGATTTTCACAAACTTAGCCTTAGATCTCATGTGGTAGAAGATGAGAGTCTATAGGTTGGTAGGTACCTAAATGGTCTATGGTGGAACATCCAAGAAGAAATCAGTTTGATGAGCCCAAAAATAGTCCATCAAACCTTTCAACTTGCCCTTAAGGTGGAGGAAAAATTGAAAAGAAGACATGAATCAAGCAACCATAGGGGCAGAGGTAGAGGAAAAGAAAATAGAGGCCATAGAGGTGGCTTGGGTGGAAGGAGTTCTAAATAAAGAACACAAGGAGAGTCTAAACTCACTGAGCAGCAAGATAGTGGCAGCAGTAGAGGAGGATTCATTAGAGGAAGGGGATCAAATAGTGGTTCCAGAGGAAGATCTAGTGGCTAAGGTAGAGGCTCCTCATACTTTGCAACAATGAAGTGTTACCATTGTAACCAACTTGGTCACCCAACATATAGGTGTCCAGAGAAGGGATCATCATCACATGGTGGTGAAAGAAGAGTGAGCTATCTCTAGGAAGAGTCTTCAAGCAACAAGACTTCAGAAGTTGCCTTAGAGTCAGAAGTAGCTAACAACTTGATGATAAGGATAACTTTGATCAAAGAATCTGTCAGAGAAGAGCCTAGCCAAAGAAAGTCCTTGTTTAGGATCAAATGCAAGATTTTGGATAAAGTGTGCAAAGTCATCATTGATTCAGGGTCTACATACAACATTGTGTCAGAAGAGGCAGTGAACATGCTCAGATTGCAAAGGATTCCTTGAAAACAACCATTATAGAGTCACTTGGTTGAACAAAGGACAACATGTTCTTGTTAATGAGAAAGCATTGGTGGATTTTACCATTGGAAGATATAAGAACAAGGTGTTATGTGATGTCTTACCCATGGATGCATGCCATCTTCTATTAGGAAGACCATGGAAATTTTATAGACAAGCTATCCATGATGGGGCCAAGAATGCATACTCATTCAAGAAAGAGGGAGTCACATTCAAGATTCAGTCTATCCTTGAGGAAGGTGAAAAAAGGCCAATAGGTCCTAATGTTCTTTTGGTGAGTGAAAAATAGTTCTTAAAGACACTTGAGGAAGGTGAAGGTATAGGGTTTGCACTTGTGATGAAGCCCAAAGAAGAAGACAATAAAGAGCAACAAGATTTACCAACAGAGGTGCAAAAATTGTTGAAGAAATTCAAAGGTATAGTAAGTGAAGGATAGCCAGCCACCTTACCTACTAAAAGAACCATAAGCCATCAAATAGACTTCATTCCTGGAGCATCCTTGCCTAATAAGGTAGCCTATAAAATGACTCCTCAACAAAATGTTGAGATTGCCAAGAAAATCTAAGAGCTCTTAGACCAAGGCCTAATTAGGAAGAGTATTAGCCCTTGTGTTGTCCCTACCATGTTGGCACCAAAGAAAGGTAGTACTTAGAGATTGTGTATAGATTCTAGAGACATAAATAGGATCACCATCAGATATAGGCTCCCTATTCCTAGAATAGAAGACCTAATGGATTATTTAGGGGAAGTGAAGTACTTTACCAAGATTGACCTTAAGAGTGGCTATCATCGAATTAGAATTAAGGAGGGTGATGAATGGAAGACTGCATTTAAGACCACTGAAGGTCTTTATGAGTGGCTTGTAATGCCATTTGGCTTATCCAATGATCTAGCACCTTCATGAGACTCATGAATGAGGTGATAAAGGACTTCATAGGTAAATTTGTGGTAGTATATCTTGATGATATTCTCATTTTTAGTAAGGATATAGCAGCACATATTAGTCATTCGCAAGATGTATTACAAAGTTTGTATGATGAAAAGCTAACCATGAATTTGGATAAGTGTGAGTTTGTCAGGTAGGAGTTGGTTTATCTTGGGTTTGTGTTGTCTCAAGGAAACCTCAAGATGGACCCAAGCAAGGTGGAAGCCATTTTAAATTGGCCTACTCCTAAATTAGTAGCAAAGGTGAGAAGATTCCATGGACTAGCTCAGTACTATAGGAAGTTCATTAGGCAATTTAGTGCTATATGTGCACTCATGTTAGACACCATTAGAGGTGGAGTAAAGGAAAAGTTTCAGTAGGGTGAAGCAGTAGACAAAGGTTTTGAAACCTTGAAGGAGAAGATAGCTACCTAACCGATACCAGTGTTGCCTAGTTTTGAGAAACTTTTTATTGTAGAGTGTGATGCAAGCAATGTTGTAGTAGGTGTTGTCCTAAGCCAAGAGGGAAGACCAGTAGCCTTCCATAGTGAGAAGCTAAGTGATGCCAAGAGGAAATACTCCTCTTATGACCTTGAGTTGTATGCTTTGGTCCAAGCATTGAGAAAATGGAGACACTATCTCTTACCCAAAGAATTTGTGGTGTACACGGATAACCAAGCATTGAGTTTTCTAAATTCCCAAGACAAATTCAGTCACAAACACATGAAATGGGTGGAGTATATGTAGGCCTATACATTCACCATTAAGCACAAGAAAGGGCAGCTAAACCAGGTAGTTGATGCACTAAGTAGGAGGCTCTTGATAGTCCAAGAAATTTAGTTGAGAAGCATAGGTGTGGATAGTTTTAAAGACTTGTATGCAGAGGGTGAAGACTTCTCAAGTGCCTACCAAGTGTGCAAGGAGTATCAAAATAATTTCCATAGTGAGTACTCAGATTTTACTTTGCAAAATGGGCTATTGTTCAAAGGTGGACAACTTTGTTTGCCTAAAGGCTCAATGAGGGAAAATCTTATACAAGAGAAACACAATGGCAGTCTTAGTGGTCATTTTGGAGTCAATAAGACTCAAGAGTTGGTTCAGAGATTCTATTATTAGCCAAGGATGAATCAAGATGCGAAGAGGCATGTGGAGACTTACATAGTTTGCCAAAAAGCCAAGGGTACTTCAACAAATGCCGGTTTGTATCAACCACTTCCCATACCAAGTAGACCTTGGAAATGCATTAGCATGGACTTTGTGGTAGGTTTGCCAAAGAAAAAGCAAGGATATGACAACATTTATGTCATTGTGGATAGATTTAGAAAAATGGCTCACTTTGTGCCCTGCAAGACCACTCATGATGCATGCCACATAGCTCAGTTGTTCTTCAAGGAAATAGTAAGGATACATGGTTTACCATTGAGCATAGTTCTAGATAGGGACTCCAAATTTATGAGTCATTTTTGGGAAACAATATGGCAAAATCTTGGCACAAACCTCTCTTTTGGATCAACCTACCATCCTCAAATAGATAGGCAGACTGAGGTGGTGGATAGAAGTTTGGGAAACTTATTGAGGTGCCTTACCAAGGAGTATGGGCATACATGAGATCAAGTACTTGCTCAATCTGAATATGCATACAATGACACCATAAATAGGACTACCGGTAAAAGTCCTTTTGAAGTAGTCTATGGTGTGCACCCAAGAGGCATTTTTGAGTTGAGGGATTTAGGAAGTGCAGCAATCAGAAGTGGATATGCAGAGGACTTTTCTTGGTCCATGAAGGAAGTCCATGAATCAGTTTGGCAAGATTTGAAGGAGAAAACAAGTAAAATCAAACAAAAAGTTGATGAAAAGAGGAGAAATCTACAATTTCAAGTAGGGGATCTTGTTATGGTGCACTTGAACAAAGAAAGGATACAACAAGGAGTGCCAAACAAGTTGTAGATGAGGAGGATAGGTCCATGTGCCATTCTAGCTAAGTATGGTGAAAATGTATACAAAGTGGATCTACCTAGTGACATTGGCTTGTCATCGGTTTTTAACATAGCAAACTTGGTTGCATACAAGGAGCCAGTCCAAGGTGTAGAATGCAGTCACTCAGAGGTTTTAGATGATGTGCATAACCTTTAGTTACCAACTAATCCTAATCCTAAGGCCGAGAAGGTATTAAGTTCAAGAATTAATAAGAAGAATAGACATCAAGCCTATTGGGAGCACCTCATTAAATGGTAGGGAATGGATGATGCTGAGGCTACATGGGTGATGGAGTCAAAGTTCTAGAATCTTGGAATTGATCCAACACTGATTCCTCAAGAGGTGACATGATCTCTTTTTGTTAGGGAGAATGGTGCAGGAGCACCTAGGTCCTAGTTTTCTTGTTTTTACAAATTTTGGCTTGTACTGACCCTAGCCAAGTCAATAGTGAATAAGGACTCCAGGAGGGTCCAAGAGTGTGTAATTTGTCAATGTAGGCCTAGGTGGGGTTCATTTTACCTAGGTTTGCATTTTTGCGTAAATAGTGAGTTTGAGTAGGTATTTGCCTTTTTGTTGGTCAAAAGTGTCAAAAGTTGGTAAAAGCATTAGAGAGGGTTAAATAGGTCTTAGACATGTTTGAAATGTCATATGTAATGACTAGACATAGGTCTGTCAGGTTGGAGAGGTCAAAAGTGCAAAAATCATAAAGTTGCAAAAAGTTGTCATGATAACTTTTGAAAGTTGACATGACAACTTTGGTCTTGAAATTGGTTAGCAGTGGATTTAGGGATTTCCCAAAACCATGAAAGGACTTTACATGTGGGAAAGCTATATAAATCCCCTCTTGTACATTTATCAAGGTTGGTGTACTTGGATTTTGGAATGCACTTTTCTTTGTTTTTGCAAATTTTTGCATTCTTTGAAGGTTTAATGGATTGAATCCATGAATCCAATAATGGATTGAGGTTTAGTAGTGTTGTAGGGTAGGCTTTTCATTTTCAAGAATTTTATTTAGCATTTACTACTCTTTAGGTGACTTGATTCACAAGTAGCTAGTTTTGGCTTGTAATTAGCAATTTCCTTATAAATATGGTTGCCCCATGAGTCCCACACAGCCACCATAGCTAGTTGAGGAATGGTTGGCAACCTCCTGTACATTGCAAAACTATAGGTTCAAGTTCTAGAGAAGTGTTTGGTTATGACTATCACCTCATTCTAGGTGAGTCCAAGAGCAACCCGGCTAGAGAAGAAGAGGTAAAAAAGTGGTGAAGAGTGCAGGGGTGAATGCAAGATCACCATTTTTGAGTTTGGAGGAGTCCATGGGGTTGGGGCAGACTTGTATGTACAAGGAGGAGCCTTGACAAATCCATTTGATAGAAAAACCCCAACTTGCCTACTCACTGTCAGTTAAAGGCTTTTAAAACCCTACAAACCCTCATTTTAGGGGTTCATACCTTGTACGGTTAGAATAGTGCCTAAAACCACAAAAATATATTAGGGATGGGTGTATTGAAAAAAAGATAAACTTGTTTGGGGGTTCTTTGAGTCATTTTCCTCTAAGCCCTAGAAAACCGGTCTTGGAGGCCTAATTAGGCCTAAATCCTTGTAGCCCTTTTCCGAGCAAGATTGTGAAACTGGTAAGAAACCTAGAGGTTGCAACCCACTAATGGACTCCATATGCACTAAAAAAATGTTAGAAGACCTCACTACACCTTTGCAACATCTCACAAAAATTGGAGGTCATTATGACAAGTTGAGGCCAAGAGGCCAGAATTGAGCACTTAAGAAGCATAGTGAATTGATAGGGTTCCTAACCAAAACACCCAAAGAAAACACCCTAGTAAGGACAAGAATCATGCCCTATATGAGATTGAGAGGGACTTGGAGGTCTAGAAAGCAACTAGTCCTGGTGAGTTGGTGGAATTGAGCAACATCAACTTAGTGAAGTGTTGAGCAAGCTAGGTGAATCCCATCAGCAAGGCCACCAGTAAGTAAGAAGTGGTGACCGGTACAAGAAGAGAAAGACATATGATGACAATGCACATGTGAGTGAGTAGATAGAAGGAAGGCTACCGATACACATGAATTGTGTCATTTGTCGGTAAAGTAGGCTTGTCAGTAAGGCATGAATTGGGATGAAGGTTGGTTGTTTGTTTGTGATGAAGAGGTGGAATGCTAAAATAATCACAACACTCAGTGAGCAGAACAAAGAGTTTAGCATACTAGAAAGAAAGATGAATCATCAAGAGGATGTGTTTCCAGTATGAATGATGTTTGTTGGTCATACCAGTAAGGTGAACTGAGCTAGTAGTCAACCTTGGTCAACAAAGAATGTTAAACTAACTCAGAAATCCAAGTAGAGGTGGATGTCAACAAACATAACAGTTGGATGCCAGGTGGTGATATTGCACAAGTCAATGGAGTGTGCATCAACACAACAAATCAGCAAGTAGGTCAACTTTTATGAAGAACCTGCAAGTCATAGAGGATCCCAAAGGATTGCAGCTCAAGGAAGGCAATCTAGCAAAGCGACTGAACTGATCCTACAAGAAGATTTGATCTTCGTACCCATTTGCTGAAGGAAACAACAAAGCCATTAATGGCATATGACAAAGATTAGAAGAAAAGCATGGTGTAGACCTCCAAATTTAGAAAATTCACATTGGAATGTCAAGCATTGTTGGTGTTGATCAATGTCATGAATATCACATCCTTGGAAAATAAGATTGAATCAAATATGATTTGGTTCAAGTTGGAGAAGGCAAAACGTAACCTGACATTTTTGAATTTGGTTTTAGGCAGGAATCCAAGATTATAAATAGATGAGCTCAAGAAAGAAATGATCAATGCTTGATGTGAAGAAGTAGAGTGAAGAGAGCTTGAGAATAGAGAAGGATCATCTTTCTTAGAATTTATTGTAAGAAAGTTGTAGAGTGAGTTAGCAAGCAAACTGGTGAGAGGATTGAACCAGCTGAGACAGAGTACTAGTAAATTATTGTAGGTCTGACCATTGAGCTAATAAGTGAGGTGTGATTGGTCAAGAATGAATCCAAGTGTGACTATGTGTGGTGTGATGCTAAGAGAGAAGAATATAAGACTGTTAACTGACAAAAATCTATTTGACCAAGAGTTGCATAACTCATTTAAACCCAGAAGCTATAACTGTATCAAAATTGTATTTCAATATACATCACCAACTTGGAGCTTGGTGCAGGGGTTGGTTCCCTAAATCAACAAGGGTTGGTGCTCCTTGGGTTGGTGCCCTAAATATTTTGAATTCATTATTTCACTTGTGAGGCTAGATTGGAGCAGTAGTCTCCAGTAGAATTTCTCACCGAGGTTTCTCCCATATTGGGTTTTCCTCGTACATCTAGTGTTGTGGGTTGCATTTGTGTGTTTGTCTCTTTTTGGTATCTTCATTTATCTTACAGTTTTATGGTTTGGAGATTAGGATAATAACCAATATTCTAAGGTTTTTTTAAAAAGAGAAGAATTTAGGAACCACTTATTCACCCCCCTCTTAGTGGTACATTATGTTCAATACTCTGCCATCAGATCTTTCTTCAAAGCTTCTGGTATAACCTCTACCACCAATTTCTTAGTACTGCAAATTTTCTGAGGACTCAAATTATTTACCTCCTTCTCTTTCTCTTCCAAAGAAATCAATGTGAACTTATACCCATGCTTCTCAATAGTGACTAGTGTTGGCATATGTGCAGAGTCTGATGACATGCTAATAATGTATGTTGTCATCCATGCCAATATACTGAAGTGTGAACCGGTATGTTGGTAAATCGGCAAGTGAACTAGTATATGAAAAGCTTGTATCGGGGTTTCACTTGATATGACTATCGGTTGGTAATCTCAGCTTCAGGGTTTTTAGCTGATGCATTCCAAGTCTGTGCAAATCAACTGACGACATCATGTGATGAGTTAGTATTAAAATGAAGATTAGATTGCATTTCCATGTCAGCCTTGTGCACATGAAAAATTTCCTTTAGGTTCTTGCATAAGAAGATTGATTCTATCTACCTCGAGATTGTGCAAAGTCTTGGTAAACAGTGGAGAGTGTGTGATGGGTTATCAACTTCCAGAAGCAATGAATAATGAACGATGCAAAATGTTTTGAGATTTGTTTAAGATTGTTTTACCGTATGTAATGTGTTTAAATGATCGGGATTGGAACGATTCTATTGTTAACCTAGATGCTTAGGGTTTTTACATTTTTTGCCACCAACCTAATTGTTGTCTATAAAGTCGATGATGATTTTCATTTGAAGTTGTTGGCAAATGAATGTATGTGAAGTGATTATTGCCAGATCGGAGAAGTGAGTAAAGATCTGTAGAGTGTGATTGTAGATGTAAAGGAACTAAAGTGGATCTGCCTTGGCATTGAGTGTTGTTATCAGATTAGTATATTACCTGTTGACTTCTAACCATTTCAGCAGTTGGAAAATCCCTTTACCAGGTAGCTTTAATAGGATTTTTGTAAATCCTTTAACAAGGTGACTCAAAATCATTGAGTTCTTCAAATCCTCTTGCGAGGTAACCTTTAACAGGGTTCTAAACTCTAACCAAGTATTTAGCCATCCCTTAATCGAGTGATCCCTAGCAGGATCGGTTCCTAGCAGAACCCATTGTAAAGTTTTTAACCAGACTAGGCTCCTAATAGAGCAGAAATCAAAAAATTTCAAGAACAACTTGTAGGTATTTATCCCCACTGTGGTTTTTCATAGTTGGGTTTCCACATGAAAAATCAGTGTGTTATGTGTGATGCTTTTTCTTGTGATGATTTAGTGTTTTCTGTTAAGTGGTAAAGCATGTTGATCTAATGGTCATTGTATTTCTGATGTATTACCTGCTTAAGCATATGGGTGAACTTGAAATGAGATATTAGGTTTTGAGAAGTTCTAAGTGTTACCAGTTTATGTCTTTTATAGTCTTACTATGTTTTACCGGTATTGTCTTGATTTAAATTGATGATATTGTTTGCCAGTTAGTGCAGTCTTTGCAATTTAAGTTGGAGAAATTTTGTTGTGTACTGATTCACCCCCCCCACCTCTTAGTACCTATTGGGTATTTATTGTTCATCATTATTAATCAATTGGTATCAAAGCATCCTCTAGGTCCTCGATGTTATAAGCTTAATCGCTTGAGGGAAAGATCCTATTATAATGATGAAGAGGGAAGGTCCTAAGTTCAATAGAGATAACTTTAAGATATGGAAGGAAAAAATGAAGATCTACATTAAAAGCATGGGTGCTCAACATTGGAACTATATTGAGAATACTTATGTTGTCCCTACCGATACTCCCACTGATGATAAAAGAAGAGAAATTCAGGAGAATGGTCAAGTCACGGAAGCTCTTATCAACAGTCTTTCTGATATTGAGTTTATAGATGTTCATGATAAAGACAATACCAAAGATGTATGGGATACTCTGGAGACAATCTATGGCGGTGATGAGCATGTGAAGCAAGCTAAGGAAGAGAGCCTTAGAGGAAAATTTGAAGACATCCAGATGGTTGAAGGAGAGACCATTCAACAATATGGGATAAGAATTAAAACTATTGTTGGAGACATCAATAGTGCAAGAGGTACAATTGATGATCCCACCGTTGCTAGCAAAGTTTTGAGATCCTTGTTACCGGTCTATGCAATAAGGGTTGTAGCTATCCAGGAGTTGAGATCTATTGACAACACAAAAGTATCCCTAGACTCCACATTGCTAAGTTGGCTGCATATGAGCTAAATAGTTATGATGGCAGTGTTCAGAAGACTGAATCAACCTTTAGAGCATCTGCTGCACCATCAAGAAAGGGAAAAGAAGTTGGTACCAGCTATGAACCTAGACAAAGAAGAGATATGGATGATGAGGATATGCTAATGGAGTTTGAAGCTCTTCTTGCCAAGAGACTTCCTAAGGGACCTAGAAAATACAAAGGTAAGATCCCTTTGAAATGTTTTTCTTGTAATAGGATAGGACACATTGCTGTTAACTATCCTAATAGTGATAATAAGGACAAACCAGAGAAGTTTAAAAAGTTCAAAGGAGAAAATAGGAGAAATTGTCTTGTTGCAGTCGATGAAGGTGTCACTGATGATGAATTTAAAGATGAAGAAAGCGAAGACATAGTGTTTTTAGCCATTAAGGAAGATATGTCAGACAAGAAGGCTCTTGTCTCCCACTTTAATAATTCTAATGAGTGGATTATTGATAGTGGATGTTCCCACCACATGATTGGTGACCGCAAAAAGTTTCTATCATTGGAAGAGTACGATGGAGATGTAGTTTGATTTTGTAATGATGCACCATGTATGGTAAAAGGCAAAGTGTCCATCTCTCTAAATGGAAAAGCAGTGCTAATAATGTGTATTGGGTAGAAGATCTCAAACATAACCTTTTGAGTGTTTCCCAGCTGAATGATAAAGGACTCACTCTGGAATTCAAAGGTGGAGTGTGCAAAATAAAAGGAAAGAGTGGTGAACTGATGGCAATGTCTTATCGCTAAGTTTGATGACAACTAGATGTGGCATAGAAGACTCTACCATGTAAATTTTGATAATATTGTGAAGGCTAGTAAGATCAAGGCAGTTAGAGGATTGCCTATGCTAAACAAACTAGAGAATCCTTTGTGTAGAGACTGTCAACTGGGGAAAATGTTTTCCTCAACCTTCAAAGGTAAATCTTTCACAACAGATAATTTACTTGATCTTGTGCATACTAATTTGTGTGGTCCTATGAAGACTAGGAGTGTTCAAGGAGATAGGTACTTTATGATTCTCACTGATGATTTCTCAAGAATGATGTGGGTCACATTCTTGAAAGACAAGTCTAAAGCTTTTGGAAATTTTAAAGCCTTCAAAGCACTAGTTGTAAAGGAAAACGGTAAGAGGATCAAATGCCTTAGAACCAACCAAGGAGGTGAGATCACTTCTGTTAAATTCAATAAGTACTATGAAGAGAATGGAATCAAGAGGCAACTATCTTCACCCTAGACTCCACAACGGAATGACCTAGCAGATAGGAATAACCAAACTGTAGTTGAAGCAGCCAGAATGATGTTGATTACAAGGAAGTTTGCTCACACTTTTTGGAAAGAAGGAGTGAGCACTGCAGTCTACACTATGAACTGGGTACTCATCAAGAAAGGTAAGGATAAAACTCCTTATGAGTATTGGACCAGTAAGACTCCAGTAGTAAGCTACTTTAGAGTATTTGGTAGAAAGTGTTATATCAAGAGAAGTGAACACCAGATAAAGTTTGATGCAAAATGTGATGAGGGAATATTCCTAGGGTATTCCACCAAGAGAAAAGCTCTCAAGTGTTTTAATAATAGGACTCAAAAAATTGTTGAAAGTACCAATGTTAGAGTTGATGAAACCACTAAGGAACCCGAGGAAACCAGTAGCGAGCGAGTGGTAAATGAACTAGGTGTAACCTTCTAGGAACCGGTTGCAAAACAACCAAGTACAAGCAACAGTGCTCGTACACCAGTAGATGCTGCGGTAGATGTAGATGAAAATGAGGATGAAGAGGAAAAGGAAGAGGAATCAGTTAAGATCATTCCTAGGTATGTAAAGTTGCATCATAATCCAAAGCAAATCATAGGGGATAAGGATGCATGAATACTTACAAAAAGAAAAGTTAGAGAGAATTCCTGTATGATTTCTAAATTTGAGCCCAAAACATTTAAAGAGGCACACAAAGATGAAGACTCAATTAAGGCTATGGAAGAAGAACTTGACCAGATAAAAAAGAATGGTACATGGTCTTTGGTACCCAGACCTGAGCATAAAAATGTTATTGGCACCAAATGGGTTTTTAGAAACAAACTAAATGAAGATGGCATAGTGGCAAGAAACAAATCAAGATTGGTATGTAAGGGATATGCTCAAGAAGAAGATGAAGACTATGGAGAAACCTTTGCTCCAGTAGCTAGATTGGAAGGAGTTAAAATGCTACTTGAAAATGTAGCTTTCAAGGGATTCAAAGTGTATCAAATAAATGTAAAATCTGCATTCTTGAATGGAAAACTTGAAGAAGAAGTGTATATAGAGCAACTAGATGGGTTTGCCTTATCAGAAGACATTGATATGGTGTGTAGGCTACATAAAGCCTTATATGGATTGAAGCAAGCACCTAGAGCATGGTATGAATGTTTACACTCTCATCTTGAGAAGATTGGATTTGAAAGAACAAGTGAAGATAGCAATATCTATCTAAAGTCAGAAGGAGATCAAATTATGATCTGTGAAGTGTTTGTTGATGACATAATTTTTGGTGGAGATGACAAGATGAGCCATGCTTTTTCAGATGAAATGAAGAAGAAATTTGAGATGTCACTAATCGAAGAGATTAAGTTCTTCATTGGATTACAGATTCAACAAATGAAAGATGGTATCTTTATCACTTAGTCCAAGTATATCAAAGAGGTATTGAAAACCTTTGGCATAGGAGACAACATACCAGTTGGTACATCGATGATGACCAGTTGTAAATTGTCAAAAGAAGATGATTCAACATTGGTGAATGAGAAGGAGTACCGGTCAATGATTGGTAAGTTGCACTATGTAGTACATAGCAGACTGAACATTGCACATGTAGTGGGCATTGCTGCATATTTTCAGAAAACTCCAAGAGAATCCCACTTGGTAGCAGTGAAATGGATTCTTAGATATCTGAAGGGAACTATAGTTTATGGTTTGTGGCATCCATACAATAATGATTTCAATATCAAAGTATTTACAGATGCCGATTGGGCTGGTAATATGGACGACTAGAAAAGCACAACCGGTGGTGCATTATTTCTCAATGGTAGACTAGTCTCATGGGTGAGCAAGAAGCAAAGTTGTATCTCTCAGTCCACAATAGAAGTAGAATATGTAGTATCATTTATGAATTGTACTGAGACAATTTGGATGAAGCATGTATTAAGTGGTTTCAAATTCCATGTATTTGAACCAGTGAGTATATTTTGCCATAAAACAAGTACAATTAATATTTCCAAGAATCTGGTATTACATGCTAGAACCAAGCACTTCGGGCTCAAGTATCATTTCTTGAGGGAGAAAGTTAAGAACAAAGAGGCTATATTGGAACATGTTTCCAATAAGGAGTAGTTAGTAGACATATTCACCAAGCCTCTACCGAAGGCTACATTTACCTATTTAAGAGGTGAATTAGGGGTGCTGCCCCTTCAAGAGGTAAACTAAAGGTATGTGCTCCACATCAGTCAAGTATTGCATTGTCAAATCTTTTCAGGATGCTACTCCTCAAGGGGAGCAACATAGTGGAACATGGAAGCTTGTGCCTCAACTTTGGCATAGTTGTCAAAGGGGGAGAAGATGTGAAGTAGAGAAGATATCTACAATATTGAAGACTTATAATATGGAAGAAGATGAAGAGATATCTTTGTGTATTGCTATCAATGCCAAAGGAGGAGATTATTGGCATATGTGTAGAGTTTGATGACAGGATAATAATTTATGTTGTCATTGATGGCAATATACTAAAGTGTGAATTGGTATGATGAAGTGTGAACCGGTATATGTAAAGCTTGTATCGGGGTTTCACTTGATATGACTACCAGTTGGTAATCTTAGCTTCAGTGTTTCTGGCTGATGCATTCCAAGTCTATGCAATTCGACTAATGACATCGTGTGATGAGTTAGTATTGAAATGAAGATTAGATTGTCTTGCCATGTCAGCCTTGTGCACGTGAAAAATTTCCTTGAGGATCTTGCATAATAAGATTGATTCTATCTACCTCAGGAATGTGCAAAGTCTTAGTAAATGGTGGAGAGCGCGTGATGGGTTATCAGCTTTCGGAAGAAGTGAAGAATGGACGATGCAAAACATCTTGAGATTTGTTTAAGATTATTTTACCCTATGTAATGTGTTTAAATGATCAGGATTGGAACAATTGTATTGTTGACCTAGATGCTTAGGGTTTTTAGGTTTTTTGCCACTAACCTAATTGTTGTCTATAAGGTCGATGATGATTTTCATTTGAAGTTGTTGGAAAATTAATGTATGTGAAGTGATTCTTGCCAGACCTGAGAAGTAAGTAGAGATCTATAGAGTGTGGTTGTAGATGTAAAGGAACTAAAGTGGATCTACCTTGGCATTGAGTGCCTTTCTCAGATCAGTGTATTACCTGTTGACTTCTAACCATTTCAGCAGTTGGAAAATCCCTTTATTGAGTAGCTTTAAAAGGCTTTTTGTAAATCCCTTAAGAGGGTGACTCAAAATCATTGAGTTCTTCAAATCCTCTTGCGAGGTAACCTTTAACAGGGTTCTAACCTCTAATTGGGTATTTAGCCATCCCTTAACCAGGTGATCCCTAGTAGGATCGGTTCCTAGCAGAACCTGTTGTAAAGTCTTTAATCAAACTAGGCTCCTAACAGAGCGGACTTCAGGAAAGTTCAAGAACAACTTTTGGGTATCCATCCCCACCGTGGTTTTTCACAGTTGGGTTTCCACGTGAAAAATCATTGTGTTATGTGTGATGCTTTTTCTTGTGATGATTTAGTGTTTTCTATTAAGTGGTAAAGCATGTTGATCTAGTGGTCATTGTATTTCTGATGTATTACCTTCTTAAGCATATAGGTAAAGTTGAAATGAGATATTAGTGTAGACACCTAAAAATGGTCAACGCTTGCGGAGTCATACTTTAACATTGGCGCATTGCCTCATTTTAGGTTTTTGCATCGCATTAACATTTCTCCTATGATTCGTACTTGGTTTTTATCATTTGCGAACATCAAGTCTTTCTTCTACATTCTTCATTTATCTCACTCTCGAATTTGGTCTTGTCGACAACACTATCCAGTCATGATTTTAATCGATCTTATCCTATTGCATCAATGTGCGTGCTTATTTGTCATCATTTTGGACATCGTCAATCCTAATTAGGGTTTTGTCCTCCTATCAATCTTGTGAATGATTTGTCATCGATCGTTGTGCTCTTATCAATCTTGTCGATTTATCATCAATCCTTCAATCTTGTCATTTAACAATCAATTTGTCATCTCTTGTCATCATGATCAATCTTGTCATTTTGCGATCAATTCGTCATTGATCGTGGTCATTTTCAATCCTGTCATTTTGCAATCTATTTATCATCATCTCTTGTCATCTTGTCGATCTTGTCATTTTGCAATCGATTTGTCATCGATCATTGTCTGTCTCAAATATGTCAATTTGGATCAATTTGTCATTGTTCCTCGTCAATTGGTGCATTTTCTCAATCAAATCATTTATCACATTGGTCATTTATCAATCCAAAATCAAATCATGATCAAGTTAATTATCTTTCATCAAGACCTAATTCATCTTCTAGGGTTTCATGATTTCATCATTTAACCTGGTTTGTCATTTCTTCCTCTAGGATTAATAAATTATTTATTTATCCTAAGTTTTCTTGTTGCAATTAAATGTTCATTTAATTGGCTAATTATTCCTCTTTGTGAATTAATTAATAAATGACAAATTATTAATTAATTTACCTAATTCCTAATTTCCTCATTTCCTCATTTCTTAATTTTCTAATTCCTAATTTCATTTTCCTCCTATTTCTCTCCTAAATTCATGGAAATGACATGTCAATTTGTCATAAATTTTTCATAATTGGCAATCAATCAATTTTGACATAGAAGTTGTCATAATTTGTCACAAATTATCAATCAACAAATTTTGCATAGAAAGTGCATAATTTGTCATAATTTATCATTATTGAACATAATTGATTTGCAATTTCCATTTGAATTGAATCATGCTAATCTTGTCATCTCTCCAATTCTTCTATAAATTGGATGAATTTCTTCAATCAAACCCCTTGACCCTTAATTGGTAATTGATAATCAGGCTATCGAATTTATGCTTCTAGTACTCTTGATCAATAAATCAATGTCAATCTTGCTTTCAAAGATGTGTGTGCACTTGTAGGTGAGATCCACAATCCAACCATTTGAAGAGGAAAGAAGAAAAATGGAGCCGCATGGAAGGAGCATTCAAATAGTCATCTGGTTTGCACAATCATTAGGTTTGTATGCTTTGTTTTCATGTCTCTATTGAATGTGTCTTAGGATAGATTCATTGCAATGAATGCATTTGTGATTGGTTATTAGTTTTTATCTTGTTTGTGATGATTTCCTATTTCCTAACGTACATTAATTTGTGAACCCGACGTGAACACTAAACATCTAACCCTTTTACTATGTTTTGGAGTGCTTTCAAGTTGATTTTGCAGGCCAAAAACCCAAAAACAGGGTCGTGCAGGGTATTCTGGAGACTCCTGCGCCTGTGTGAAGCAACCTGCGCCTATGTTGAGCATTCTGCGCTTGTGTAGGTGACATTCTACACTTGTGTCTTGCATTCTGCACCTATGTCATGGGTTCTGCGCCTGTGTAAAGTCCAGAACAGAGGTAAAAAATGCAGTGTTTACTTGAAATTTGTTGTGTTTTTGCATTCTATTTTTTGTGCTTTGGATTTTAGTACTAATTATCTGTGTAGAATCTTGGCATACGCATGGCAAAGAAAATAAATCAAACTACTAACACACTTTGTGCAGATTCGAAAGTTAAAGAATAAGCATATCAAACTCCTAACTTGGGTTTTTGCAGGTTGCCTTGGAGAAACAATCAAACTTTGTGTTTGCATTTAATTTTTAGGCACCTAGTAATTTCTAAGTAGGTTGGAATGAATATTTGTTTGCTTTGATTGTTGAGTATGACATTGGAGTAGGAGAGTATGCTCTCATCCTTCTTAGGGTGATCAGAAATCCAGATCTTCGATACCATGCTTGTATTGTTGATTGTGTGTCACATTTAGAGGGCCTGCCTTCCCGACCACTTTGCTTTTGCAAGCAAGTGATAATCGTGAGAAGGGGATGACCCAAAGTGAGTATGGCTAGAATTCCTTGGCATTCTAACTCACTATAAAAAAATACCCGATGAGCGAGAGCTTTGAAGGAAGTGTTACGTGGGAATTGTAGTTACTTGGGAAGTGATGACCCTTGGACTCTTTCTCATATCAACATCTAAGTAGGGTCTCTTGGTCTAAATCATGCTTACGCGACTACATTTGTTTGGTGTCTTGATGGGCTTAATGTCTCAATAACGCTTGCGTGACATCAAGGAGTAATGCTTAACAGAAATCCTTACTAAACACCTTGTTTTTAGAGGCCAAAAACCCTTCTAGTTGCTTGAGAAGGACAAATTCGGATACTTGGAAGAGATACTAAGTTTGCCATGGGGAGATTTCCATGGGGACTAATGCTTGGCTGCCCTGAGAAGTGAGTGTCGTGGAGGGGAGCCTGTGGGGTCAAGCATCTATGTATTCTCCTTGAATCTCATAATGAGTCTACCTCTCAAGTACCTAATGTCTTTGCCTACCATAAGAAATGTGGAAATGAGCATGATTGTCTTGAGTCTATGTTAAAACATCTTGTCTTCTTTGCTTGTCAAAAGTTGAATTGTATCTCATTTCAAGAGCAAAACAAATTGATCCAACATAAGTTTAACCACAAGAGACATTTCATCCAACAAAGTTCAAAACACCTTCAAATATGATGATCAAACATTGTTCCAAATCTTGTCTTAACATTCATGTTACTTACATTTAGGTTCATCCTAGGTTGTATTTTGCAAAAGTCATTGTCAAGTACCAAGGTTAGTTTTCACCTAAGTCATATTCCTTTGCATATCAATAAGAGTCATTCATTTGCATATGTCCTCTTGCATTAAAGTCATATCATTGTCATACATTGCTTACCCTAAGTCTCTTCATTAAGCTTAAGTCATTATCATATCATAGTAATTGTGCTTTTGCATATAGTGTCAAAACTAGGTTTTGTCATACTTGAGTAATCCAAATCTTTGATAAACCCTAAGTCATTGTTAGGAAATCTAGACCTTATCAAACCTTTTCTATTTTTGTCATTATTGTCATTTGGTCAAACCTAGCTTAGTATCCAAGCATATAGGGGAGACATTGTCATTTTGTCCATTTGTCACTTGGTCCTTTTGTCCTTTGAGGTCTAGACATCATTTCAATTTCCTAAGGGTCTCTTTTTAGATTTGCATTTCAAAAGTTTGTCAAAATCTTGAAAAACAACCAAAAACATAGGTTGCATTCTTCCCATAGATTACATTTTTCATTTATTTAGTTTTCATTTAGGTGCATATCATACATTATCCTTGAAAAATTCCAAAAAATATTGCATTTGCATAGTGACATGTCTATTGAAACAAGGTTCCAAGCACCAATGATGCAACAAAATTTGACATATCAACCGATAATGCAATCAAATTTTAATCCAAGGCAATCACAATTATATCCAACCCAACAACAAGGCAATATCGATCAACCTCTTTATGATGAAACAAATCTCCAAATAGAAAAACTAGAGGAGAAGCTAGCTCAAGAAAATGAGATATTGGAACAAAAAGTGAAAAACATTGTGAAGAATAGATCACAAGTGTCCAAAATGTTTCAAAAATTTCCAGGTCAAAATCCAAATATCGATCCAATTGATGTAAGATCTCTTCTTGAACGATCAGACATACAAGCTCTCCTCTCACAAATAGAGATGATGAAACAATTTCAAGAAAAGAGCCAACAACATTATGTGCCTTCACAACAAGAACAAAAAGGTGTTTACTATCAATCCGATTTTCAACCATCACAACCAATTGTTCAACAGCTCCAACATTTCCAACAAACACAACCAATGGTCCAATTTCAACAATGTGTCCAACCAACTATACAATGTCAACAAATAGTTCAACCAATGGTGGAATATCAATGTCAACAACAACAACCAAACATTCAAAAACAAATGTTGCAGCACACACCAAGCCAAGTTTTAAACATGTCAAAACAATTGAACCAAGTCCAATATCAAAACATGACATCAGATCATAACCAAATTATTTCCAAACAAGTTCAAATTCCAGATACAATCATGTCAAAACCTCGAAAGAAAGGTGGCTTTATTGCAATGCTCTTAAGGAAATTACCAAGTGAGTTTATTGAGGAAGATCAAGATAATACAATTATGTCTAGCAATGCCTCATCCCCCCGCAAACAAATTGACTCTCCAGTGGCATCTATCCCTACACCTTTAGAAGTTTCACAAGAACCTTCTATATGGTCCTCATCAAACAATACACCCAAGGATGCAGTTATCCAAGGACTATCCATAATTGATTGCTAAGATAATCCAATTCATGATGCACATCCTTGTCATGTTTCTGAAATACAAGACCTAATGCCACCATGCACTTTATTGCCATTACCTATTTTAGAGGACCCCATTCGAAGTCCTTCCTCATGTTCAAGCATTGATTCCTTGTCAGAATCCATCACAAATGTTCAAAGTGCATCCCCTTCATGCCAAAGCATTAATCCCTTGTCAGAATCCTCCATGCATATCCAAAGTCCAACCTCATGTCAAGAGGATAATTTAGAGCATGAAGAAATGTGTCTTAAAAAATATCAAGATCAGGATCTTGAAACCTTATCATCCCATCCAATTGTTGACCAAGACCCCATCTTCCCAGACACTCATGATGATTCCCCTATTCTTGTCCATCCTATCCAAAGTCCTATTGACACTCCATTCCTCGAGCAAGATCAAGATATTCCAGTTCATCCAATCCCAAACGATCCCCTTCCATTTCATGAAAACAATGTCCTTTCAAATCCCATTGACATTCCACTTTCTAAGAAAGATCAAGATATCCCTTCCATCCTTTCCGATGATCCCATTGAAAGTCAAGAGCAAAGTACCTTTAAAGAGGAATCCAATGATTTTCCTCCTTGTCAAGATCAAAGTATCCTTCCAAGTTCATTTCCAACACAAGATCAAATTATTCCTTTAAATCCTCCACAAGATCCTTTTGTCCCTCCATCTCCATGTCCCAATCCAACATATCCACTCCAAGATCGCATTTCTTTTGATGATCCCATTATTCCTCCCATTCCATCTCTTGAAGAGCCTGTCATTGAACCATGTCCACAACATGATCCTAATCCCCTTCATGATTCTAATGTGTCAGTGCAAGATGTTCATGAACCCTCGACATGCATAATGGGTTCTTCCACTTTGGTGCAATCCGATCCACTTCAAGATCTCATTATTTCTCTCATATCATATCCACCTCATAATGGACTCGCGTCTTCTTCCCAAAGAAAAGAGTATCCTACAAGTCAAGATATTCATAAAGGCAAATGAGTAGATCTCCATAAGCAAGAATCCCTTGATGTCAAAGAAGATCTTAAGGCTCATGTCTACACAACTCATTCTCAAGACGTTGGTATCCCTCCATCAAAATCCAAACATATCTCTTCCCCATCATACCTTCCATCCATCTTAGGTCCTTATATCCCTTCGTCCTCTATGCAAGGTCAACAAAGACACACATCCTTGAGTAAATTTCATCAATCCAAAAGAAGTCCATTTCATTCATATCCATCCATGCATTCCTTTCCCCCTCCAAGCAATTTGGATGCCAAGTATAAAAGTCATAAGTCTAAAAATCCACCTGTATTCAAGGATCAACATGTCCAATATAATCGACATATCAAAACAAAGAACAATATGATCTATAAAGAAAAAGAAATCCAAAAGGCCACAAAGGCCCACTGAGCAAAATAAAGCAAAGTCAAAATTTATATGGGTTCCTAAATCCCTCATGCAAGCAATGCACTCCAAGGAACCACAAAAGCATGAAAAATCAAAAACCATGTGGATCCCTAAGCGGCTCCTTGAAGCACAAAAGCCTGAAGAAACATCCAACTTGGCATCCAAAATTGCTATTCCTCCATCCAAACCTCTCAAATCTATTCCTCCATCACATTCTTCATCCGTTTTGGGCCCTTATGTCCCAAAATCTATAGCCTTCCCTTCGTCAAAATCTCAATATCCAAAATACATTTGTCCTCCATCAATCCATCACCCCTCAAGGTGTGTGCCAATGTTGATCTTGCCAACATTTTTGTCCAGTGAAGCCCAATTCTTCCAATACCCCATCCATTATCCAATGCATATTTTCCATCCTTCCATCCCTCTGGTCCAATCCTTTGCATAAATCTTTGCCTTAGTTTCATCTTATTTTCCATGTCCTTATCCGACCAACATCTTTGAGCATACTTTTAAAGGTCATGGTCCATTTATTTCAAGGCTACTATCCAAAAAAAAAAGATGCTTGAGTCCTTCTTCCATCCCCTATCATGTGTCCATCTTCTATCAAAAAAGTCAAAATACAAAAAAAAAAAAAGTGAGAAAAAAAAAATTGAAAAAAAAAATTAAAGAAAAATAATTCGTCCACTGGTGAAAACCTGGCAAATAGGCGCCTTGGGCAAGTACCATGATGAAAACCTGGCAAACAGGCATCATGCGTAATCTATGAACTTCTTGCACACCACACTTGGGGGCAGGTTTTATCCTATCATATCCTTTTGTCCTTCATTGTTCCATTATCCTATCGAACCCATGTCATACTCCTTCATATCCTATTGCCCTTCATTATCCTATCGAACCCCTGTCATTACCCTTCATTATCCTATCATACCATGTCATTACCCTTCATATCCTAATATCCCTCATGTCTAGTTTCCCTTTCCACCTTTGATCTTGACAAGGCTGAGGATCTTCATGAGCGTCATGCATCCTATTCATAGCTTTCAGTCCATCATAGCTTTTGGTCTTTATCCATTTGCTTATTACAACCTTTCATCCATATTCCCTATCTTATTGCAACTTTCTGCCACTATCCCTTAGCCTATCCCAACCTTCAGTCCATTTCCCTTATCCATTCTTGGTATTGCTTATCCTATCCATATCTTATCACTATCCATACACTCTTTTTCATTCCTTGATCTTGATCTGACATAAGGATGTGAAATGCAAAACATGTTTTTCAAAACCTCTTGACATGTCCCTCATGCCATGTTCTTGCTTTACATTGTCATATCCAGTCTCTTGTCCCATTACACAATAACCCTTGAAAATTGCATCCGTATTGTCTCCACGATAAAAGGCCATTGTCTTCCCCCTATCCACCATCATTTCAGCAAGCCTATTTATTCACCTATCATATTCCTTGCCTTGCTAGACACTAGGGGCAAAATCTCAAAAACATTTAAAAATGTCCTAAAAAAATCTCTTAAAAATCAAATAATGTCCTGAAAATAATCCTAAAAATTGAAAAATGTCCTGAAATAATCCAAAAAAAAATTGAAAAATGTCCTGAAAAGAATCTTCAAAAAAATCAAATAATGTCCTGAAAAAAGATCATAAAAACATTTAAAAATGTCCTGAAAAGAATCTTTAAAAAAATCAAATAATGTCCTGAAGAAAGATCATAAAAACATTTAAAAATGTCCTGAAAAAAATCTTCAAAAAAATCAAATAATGTCCTGAAAAAAATTCAAAAAAATCAAATAAAGTCCTGAAAAAATCTTCAAGCAAAAAAAAATCGAATAAAGTCCTGAAAAAAAAAAGTATCTAAAAGTTGAAAAAATGAAAATCCCTAAAAAAAATCATAAAAAGTCCTAAAAAAATGAACACAAAAACATTTCAAAAACATTAAACTCCAAAAACACGCATTTTGTCAATAAAGGATCTCTTTTTGTGCATAGATAGATCCTTGAGCATCCACCCAATGACATGCAATCCAACACTATGCTTTAATGAAATCACGCTTAAATAGATGAACTTGTTACTCAAACCATACATTCAAACTGATCCGAGTTGTCATATCAATCAACCTCAAAATCATTCGTCCTTGGCACATTATCATGGGTCTTATACAGGGTGTGGTATACTCGAAACCAGACTGTGTCCTGTCTTAGACGGGGTACCACATGTCCTGAAACCAGACAGCATGATCGTCCTATCAACACTTTCAACTTTTGACAACGAAGATCTCGATGTTTGTTTGATTTGTTGGAATTTGTGCATCTTATCTTTTTATTGATTTAACTTTGGCTTCGATCATGTTCCTATGTTGCTCGATGATGTCACTAAGTGATTTAGAGTGACCAGGATGGCTCATGGTCTTTTTCTTTTTCGATTGTGATTGTCGTTTGTCTGTGATGTGTCTGTCTTTTGCAAAAAGGGTTGCATTTCAGCTCTGGCCTTCAATGCCATGATGCTATGCATCCATTTTGCTACATAAAAATAAAGGTTCTCACCTACAAAGTGCATTACTGAAAGCAAGTTTTTCTTCGTCTCTAACTCTCCCCTGTCTCATTTCTTCTTACTAACATTTCTTCCGTCAGTCCGGATAGTCAGTTCGGTCTAGTGCTCTGATTTCCCCAAACATATGTTGTATCCTGCATTCATTGTTTAGTACATTTGCATTCCATCACATATTACATCAAGCATTTTATCCATTTCATTTCATAAATACATCAAAAATACATAAAAATACATCCATACATGTTCATAAACAAGTACATAAGTCATCCATACATTGCAAAATAACTACAAATCATAACACATTGCATCCCGTCATATCAATGCATTTCATATCACATATCATAATAATATCGGAGTACAAAATCGGACTGTCTGTCCTAAGTATGGCCCGCAGGTTGACTACAACATGTCAAACTACATAATGTCCATTGTCTGTCATAAGGAGCATGTGCCTTTGTCACTGGGTGCTCCCTCTATCCTCCTCATCCCTGCCATGTCTCGCAGATGATGTCCCTCCTGGTCCTGGCTGTGGTGGTCTCATAGGTCCACTCACCCCCATGCTGCTCAATTACCTCTAAGAGCATGACCTGCTCTCTGTCCTTGATCGTGCCTGGTATGAAGGTGCTCTCCACTTTGGTGGAACTGCACTCTCATATAGTGTCCTCCAATACATTCTCTCCTCTCTGATCTCTACCAGCATCTGTGCCATCTCCCATGCACTGGCATCCCTAATCGACCCAATGAACTCAGTGACTCTTTGTCCCTCTCGCTGTGCTTGAGCTATTGCTGTATCTTGTTCTGTCCTCAAGCTGGCATTCTATCTCTCCAATGTTGCAATATAGTCCTGCTGACTCGCTATGGTAGCCCTGAATATCTCCATCTCCTCTGTCCTAGCTGTCTCTGGCTCTATGGGTATGTCCTGTAATGCCTCATGCTCGCCTGAATCTGGCTCATCCTCCTGCTCCTCATCATCCTCATCCTCACCTTCCTCATCTCTATCCTCATCCTTGTCTCCATCCTCATCCCTATTCTTATCCTCCTTGTCCTCATCATCTCCCTCCTCTCCTGTGAGTGGGAAGTCTTCCTGTCGCCTCGGTACTGGAATGTCCGGATATGTCAATGGCACTGGCCGTCGTCGTGCAAACCATCTATCATACTCATCTGTCATCCTGGCATCTGCCACATCTAACCTCTAATCCCACTGTCTCTGCTGTAGCTCTACAAAGTTGGCATATGCTATGTGTGGCTGAATCATACTCCCCCACTGACTCGTCTCTCTGTGAGATCGGGCAAAGCATGCAGTCCTCCTAGGTACATCCTGTCTCTCTCCAAACTATCATTTGACTCTCTCTGGTAGGTACATCTCAATCACTCTCTGGCGATTCACTGGCCGCCCAATAAGGTACCTCTCCTGTCTACAATATGGTAACTCCTCACTGTCATCTGACCATCCTGGACAATCACGATATGGCCTCCATATTAACTCTCTCAGTCTATCTAGCTCATGTCGCCAGTATAATATGTATCCAAATGGACCCTGTCTCAGTGCTCCACCATAGCAATACACATATGGTCGATATGGTACAACATGTCTCTCTGTAATCGGTCGACATATGGCTATGTGCTCAAATGCCCATACCTGTAGCAGTGTAACTCCACAGCTCAATATCTGCACTCCCTGATATGCTATTTGATGCAACTGAAAATAGAGCATAGCTAGTACACATGGTCCCCATGTGTACACTGTCCCCTTTATTGTCATCCGCTCTAGCACTCTTCCCCATCCGATAGGGAATCCATGTCCTCATCTGTCTCCTACTAGTAGACATGCTATCACCACTGCTATCACCATGTATCGTCGATCATACTCTCCTGCCATAGTCTCCCAGCGGATCTCCCTCTCGCCAATGTCTAGATCATCTGCGTCGCACTCAAACAGCCTGCATAATGCATCTCTCCCTATCATTGGGTCATACTCTATCATCTCTCCATGTATCGGAATGCGGAGGATACGCCATACATCCTCCAGTGTCACCGTCGCCTCTCTGGTCGCTAGATGGAATGAGGAGGTCTCTGAATGCCATCACTCTGCCAATGCGGTAAGCAGTCCTGTGTTTTCCCTAATCTCGGGCATGAATGTGACATAGTATATCCTCAGTCCTGCTAAGGTATCTCTCTCTGTGCTAAGGCATGAAGCAATCCGGTCGGTTCTCCCGTGTGATCAACGGATACTGTCGACTCTGCATCACAATTGGGGCAAATTTTGTCAGTTTTAGGGTTTGCTCCTACGGGTTGTATTTCCTCATTTTCATGTCTAATCAGGGTGTTTTTCATCTCATTTGACCTATCCTATCCTTGTCCCCCCTTTCCAGAGCATTTGCATGCCGTTTTGACCAAAATTAGGGTTTCCAATGCACACTTGTGCCTGTGTCCAGGAACCTGCACCTGTGTCAGGTAACCTGCACCTGTGTCTCCCTACACAAGCGCAAAAGACCCTACACAAGTGCAAGATTCACCCTACACAAGTGCAGGAGTCAGTTTCTGCATCCCCTGTGGGCCCCGTAATGTCCCGCAAGCAATCAAAAGTCATGAAATTGAAAACATGGGTATTTGAGATCCATACCGCTGCTCCTGCATCGTCTGGTCGTCTGAATGTGCATACATGTTCCTCAAGGTGATCCACCATTGGAATGTTCGCCATCTATCTGCAAGTGTCCTTATCCAGAGCAACAAATCCTCCTCTTTAGCTAGTGCAAATGAGCAATTTTCCACCTCTTGGTCTCATTTATAGCTCTTTGTCATTGCATAGATGGACGTGTGTCTTCTCCATCTTATGTTGGTCGCGGTCTTTTGCATCTTCAAATGCTTGTCCTTCATGCATCCGATCTCCGATTGTCAGTCCGTTTGATCCTATCATTTTTATCGATCAATTGGCCTCTTTTCTAGACATTTCCGGCCAATTCCTCGAGGGGGCATGCATATGTCATTATCATTGTCTGGGGCATTTTCATTATTGTTCTTTGAAACAACGCTTAAAATTGCATTGTCTCAAAGAGGGGCAAAATGTAGACACCTAAAAATGGTCAACGCTTGCGGAGTCATACTTTAACATTGGCGCATTGCCTCATTTTAGGTTTTTGCGTCGCATTAACATTTCTCCTATGATTCATACTTGGTTTTTATCATTTGCGAACATCGAGTCTTTCTTCTACATTCTTCATTTATCTCTCTCAAATTTGGTCTTGTCGACAACACTATCCAGTCATGATTTTAATCGATCTTATCCTATTGCATCAATGTACGTGCTTATTTGTCATCATTTTGGACATCGTCAATCCTAATTAGGGTTTTGTCCTCCTATCAATCTTGTGATTGATTTTTCATCGATCGTTGTGCTCTTATCAATCTTGTCGATTTATCATCAATCCTTCAATCTTGTCATTTAACGATCAATTTGTCATCTCTTGTCATCCTGATCGATCTTGTCATTTTGCGATCAATTCGTCATTGATTGTGGTCATTTTCAATCCTGTCATTTTGCAATCTATTTATCATCATCTCTTGTCATCTTGTCGATCTTGTCATTTTGCAATTGATTTGTCATCGATCGTTGTCTGTCTCAAATATGTCAATTTGGATCAATTTGTCATTGTTCCTCGTCAATTGGCACATTTTCTCAATCAAATCATTTATCACATTGGTCATTTATCAATCCAAACTCAAATCATGATCAAGTTAATTATCTTTCATCAAGACCTAATTCATCTTCTAGGGTTTCATGATTTCATCATTTAACCTGGTTTGTCATTTCTTCCTCTAGGATTAATAAATTATTTATTTATCCTAAGTTTTCTTGTTGCAATTAAATGTTCATTTAATTGGCTAATTATTCCTCTTTGTGAATTAATTAATAAATGACAAATTATTAATTAATTTACCTAATTCCTAATTTCCTCATTTCCTAATTTCTTAATTTTCTAATTCCTAATTTCATTTTCCTCCTATTTCTCTCCTAAATTCATGGAAATGAAATGTCAATTTGTCATAAATTTGTCATAATTGATAATCAATCAATTTTGACATAGAAGTTGTCATAATTTGTCACAAACTATCAATCAACAAATTTTGCATAGAAAGTGCATAATTTGTCATAATTTGTCATAATTGACATAATTGATTTGCAATTTCCATTTGAATTGAATCATGCTAATCTTGTCATCTCTCCAATTCTTCTATAAATTGGATGAATTTCTTCAATCAAACCCCTTGACCCTTAATTGGTAATTGATAATCAGGCTATCGAATTTATGCTTCTAGTACTCTTGATCAATAAATCAATGTCAATCTTGCTTTCAATGATGTGTGTGCACTTGTAGGTGAGATCCACAATCCAACTATTTGAAGAGGAAAGAAGAACAATGGAGCCGCATGGAAGGAGCATTCAAATCGTCATCTGGTTTGCACAATCATTAGTTTTGTATGCTTTGTTTTCATGTCTCTATTGAATGTGTCTTAGGATAGATTCATTGCAATGAATGCATTTGTGATTGGTTATTAGTTTTTATCTTGTTTGTGATGATTTCCTATTTCCTAATGTACAATTAGGTTTTGATAAGTTCTAAGTGTTACCAGTTTATGTCTTTTACAGCCTTGTTGTGTTTTACTGGTATTGTCTTGATTTAGATTGACGATGTTGTTTGCTAGTTAGTGTAGTCTTTGTAGTTTAAGTTGTCGGAGAAATTTTTGTGTGTATTGATTCACTCTCCCCCCCTCTCAGTACTTGTTTGGTATTTACTATTCATCATTATTCATCAGCTAGGTTTCTTCTACAATCATAAATATCTCCTCTATCAAACTACCAAGGTTTTCCCAACAAGACATGATAAGCACTCATAGATACAACATCATACAAAATGTCATCCCTGAAAGGACCAATATTAAAATTCACCAAACAGTGGTCCTTTATCAATATATTTTGATCATCTTGCAACCAACTAACCTCATAAGAACAAGGATGTGTGAGCCTCTTCAATCCAAGCTTCAAAACCATCTCCTCAGATACCAAATTGTTAGTACTTCCACTATCTACAATAACCTTGCAACACTTACCACCTGATTTACACATGGTTTGGAAAAGATTCTTCCTATGAGAAGATTTGGCATCCTTTCTTCTGAACATAAGGGATTCTCCTTGATTCGGTGCACAGTCAAATCTGGTACCTTCACCTTATGGTTCCTCATTTGCCACACAACTTCTTGCCATTACTTGTTTACATTCATAGAATCTATGTCCAATTTCTCCACACTTGTAACATTTTCCAAGAAACTCTCTACTAGTACTGTTAGGGCCTTTCCTTGGTATCTTCTTCTTTAGTTCTTTACTCCACTTAGGTTTTGATTCATCTTCCTCAATTGGTTTCTGCTTCTCTACACTCACTGGTCCCTTGAATTTCTCCTTCCCTCCATTCGGTTGTCTTCTTCTCATCTTCTCCTTAACCTTCAAAGCATACTAGTAAGCTTCCTCAACTATGGAAACTCTCAACATACTCATTTCAACTTGAATATTAAATGCATGTCCTTTTATATACCTCACCACCTTTTCTCTATCCATCTCTCTATGTCTAGATCTAATAACCACCTTGTATAATTACTCAGTATATTCCTTCACAATCATGTTTCTCTATTTCAAGATCTACAACTTCTTTAACAACTCCAATTCATTGTCTCCTGGTATGAACTTGGGCTTTAATCTTGCAACCATCTATCTCCATTGAGTGATCTTCAACTCACCATTCTCCACTCTTTCTTTTTTCAATTCTTTCCACCACAAGACAACCAAACTCTCTATAGATCCTTGACATCCTCAAACTTGAATTAATCCTCCAACTCTCTGATCCAATCGATCAGATCCTCTAGGTTCAGTGTTCCAAAAAAGTTAGAAACTTTAACTTTATGAACTTTACTCACTTGTGCCATAGCTCTCAGGAATATTTCCTCTCTTTCATCCTTTGGTCCTTTAGCTTCTTTAAGCTCTTCACTAACTTCTTCATATTCATCCTCCAACTCAGGGTTTCTCCACAAACCAGCCAAAGCATTTCAGATTTCATTCCTCACTTCATTCTTGAAGTCTTCCATCATCTACTGTACCTTTTGGGGGTTTGTCGTTCTAGGTGTCATCTCCTCTTCCACTTCAGTGAACTGCCTCAACTCGATGATATGACTACCAATTTGAATTGCCTCCCCTCGGTGAGCTATTGAGCACATAAGCAGTCTACCTCCAATCAGCGATCTATCCACCCAAAGTAATGCCTTAATGTTTCCAAACTATTCTTCCACGAGCTAGTCCATACCTAGCTTTGATACCATTTGATGTAGTCATAACCGGTAAAACCCTCAAAGAGAATCAACTAGCTTATGCAGTAAGAGTAACACAATGAAAGAAACAAGAAAACATAACAAGATTACATAAACAGATATTATTTCTTTATAACTTTTGATAATCATCCGGTAGTTACCCGGTTACATACAGGCTATCAGCCAGATACAATCCAACCCGGGACTAAGAATTAACCAGATCACAAAATGTGAATCTTAATCCTTATTCTCAATTCTACTTCCTCTACCCCCTACAAATAATTACATAATATCATAGTTATACCCACCTGAACATATCCGGGTCGGTGTCATAAGATTATATTTACCAATGCAAGAAAATCAAACATGCAATTAGGTCGACCCTAAGAATTAAAGAAATATTTTCAGAATATAACAACCAAGAGATGCGGTTTAGTAGGAAGGTCAACCACATGCCAACGAACATTGGACAAGGCCCAAGATAGATTCAAATGCCCATAATCACACCGATAATGAAGAAAAACCAACTGGTAAGCACAAGAATTGTCCCAAAACCCAAAAATAGTCAATCAGAAGCGATAAATAACCAAAAAAGAACCCAAATGAACTGAAAATATGGAATTAAGAAAATGAACTAGATAGGAAACCAAAAATAAGATCTACCATGAAAAGCAAGCAACTACCAGTTCCAACCAGTAAGAACACATAAGACTACACAAAGACTAAACAAGAACAAAACTGAAAGGAAATATTTTTGGTTCATGCAAGATTTCTCATCGACCGGGGATGCTCCTACATAAAATCTTGGAGTCACCCATCAAAGGAAAGTCGTTGTTACTCTATATCTTGATAACTGATGTATCTTTAGGAGCTCTATTAGCACAACATGACCAACAGGGAAAGGAACATGCAATATATTACATCAATAGAACATTGGTCAACTACAAGTTGAACTATACATCAATAGAAAAAGCATGCTTAGCAATTTTCTTTGCATCACAAAAACTAAGGCACTACATGCTCATTCATTCAACTCAGCTCATAGAAAAAATTGATCCACTTAAATATCTCCTCAACAAAGCAACATTGACAGGAAGGCTCACCAAATGGGTAATGATCTTGAGTGAGTTTGACATCAAATATGTGGATAGAAAAGCCATAAAAGGACAAGTTATAGCTGATCAACTTGCAGAAGCACCTTTGCAAGATGGAGAACCAAGGGACATCAAGTTTCCATCTACAACCATCCTACACACTAAGGAGTCAACTTGGAAACTTTATTTTGATGGCTCATATAATCAACATGGATCTGGCATTGGGATCTTTATTTTCATGCCTAATGACTATACTATTCCAAAGGCCTATAGACTCATGTTCCCATGTACAAAAAATATTATAGAATATGAAGCCTAGATAAATGGTTCGAAGATAGCATCAGAATGGAAGATGAAGGATCTTTATGTCTATGGAGATTCATAGTTTGTAATTTGTGAGACAAACAATAATTATCAAAAAAAAGAACAAAAAGATATGGCATATAAAGCAATGGTGGAGGAGCTAAAAAGGAACATCTAGTTTCTATTGTTTATACATATCCCAAGAGAACAAAACAAGGTTGCAGATGCTTTGGCCACTCTAGCCTCATTGCTACAACTACCTAAACAACAATCTCATTACGAGTTCCTAGTGGAAGACCTACCATATCATACTCATAATAGTCTTGATTCCTATATTTGCCAAATTGAGAGTTCTGACTCACCCTGCTATGGATTTATCTATATCTACCTTAAGGAAAAAATTCTTCCCCTAGACCTATCTAAAAACCAAGAGCGGAATTTTAGGTAAAAGCATAAAAATGTGTCACATTTTAGGCTAACTTATCAGCACAAGTGAATTATAGTAATTCTAACTAAAACTTAATTTTAGTCAAAAATATGGTCTATATAGATTCATTATTGTTGGTGTAAATAATTATTCAGGTTGGATATTATTACACTTACTTAAGTTTACTTAGGAAATGCATTTCATAGTAGTTTGGGTATGAGACACTTGGGTGTTTGTGCCACATTGGGATAGTGTGTGTAGGAGAAATTCCACCTTTTATGGTGTTGATCTTGTTGTTACACTCCACATTCAGTGGGTGATCCACCTCATGTGGACTATTATATTGCTTCTCCTACCTACCCTTGTTTCTTATTAAGCCACATGTCATGTTTATGTGCTCACATATCCCTAGCCTTGCCTATATAAGGAGGCTCATATTCATTGTATGGAATGAATGAATGCTTAATGATCCAGTTGATCATATTTTTCATCTTGATAGAATACAGTTTATTTCTATCATCTATTTTGTTCTCTCTTATTTGTGCTTTCCATTGCCTCTTGATCTTGGACAGATTTTGATGGGCAATCATACATACATGGATGTGATTGGGAAAGGATCTATTGACATTGGGGATAACTCCTTCAATGATGTGTTGTGTGTACCCCACTTGACAAACAATCTCCTTTCTATATATCAAGTCACACATGGCGCAACGAAGAGAGTTGTGGAGTTCACACCTAACTCAGTTTTCATTAGAGACTTGGAGACTAGAGATATCATTGTGACTGGGGTGGTTGATCATGTTGGAACCCTAAAATTTGCAATTTTTAGAATTCCAAATTCCAAGACAAGGAGTAAGAAAAATTCTAAATATATATATATACATATATATATATTGAATAGGTACAAGTAATATATTTTATATTTGTTGCACAATATGAAACCATAACATAAACACAATAATGGGCATAAAAAATGGAGTGTGAAGCACCAAAGGGGGTATTTACATCATTTAAAGACCATTTATCCATTATATACCCATAAAATAGCCTTAAAATACCTCTAATATGCCTAAACAACTTGTAAAGTGACAATTAATTACATAAACTAAGGCAATTTCGGGATTTGGAATTATTTTTATTTAAAAGCGGGGTGTCTTTTCACCCAAAGGGGTATGAAAACCATTCAAACACATATATATGTGTGATGTAAAATGTAAAGAGAAAAAACAGAAAAAAAAAAAAGAGAGAAGGGAGATACAAGAGGTGGAGGCAATTTTGTACTTTTAAACTTTTTATCAAAAATAACCAGTTGCATTTTCTTTCTCATATGTGTTGAGAGTTAACATATTTTTAGAAGGTAGTTGCTTGTGATATTATCTAAAGGAGATAAGGTTATTTGTGTTCTTCTAGTGAAATTTTGTGTTTCATATTGTAGATTTGGATTAAAAAAAGATTTACTTGTGAATTGTAATTGTTCCATGTATTTTTTCCTTGGATGGTCTCTTAAAGTTAGGGTTAAATTCATTCAAGTGGTTTACAATATAGACATTGAAGTAGAGCTCATAAGAAACAGTAACTGACAGACTCGATGAGAGGGGGTGGGTTTAAAAATTGTCTCATAAGTTTACACAATAAGTCCTGAAGAAATATAAGACTCTGTAGCCCAAATAAGAGGAAAGGCACTGATCATTTGTAAACAAACCCTTTAACCATACCAGTTACCCTTTACTTTTAAGCATTAGGATTAGTAGAGTAGGTATAGTAGGTAATTTAGCCAAAGTGTAACATATATACTTTTGTAAGATACATAGATCAATACACACATCTGAAGTCAGTCTATTTAAGAAACTTATGCCATTTTGAGACTAGGAGACATCAGATTAAGACACTAAATCTGCTATAAAAAGCATTAGTTGAAGGAACAACTAGTGAGTAGGTATACCCGCCTAGGTCCTGCAGAGCCTAAAGTGAGAGAGTTAGTAACCAAATAGGTTCACTCTATAAGTTGGCCAAGTCAATTGGAGGGTTTGATCATAGGAGTTGGCATTTCCTTAGAACCTATCCAATCTGTTGATTTGAGACCCAACAGATAATGCATCTCAGTTATACTCCTTTTCAGATTTTGTTGATGATGATGATTTCACATTTGATGATTCTACACATGATGATCACACTTCTTGTGATGGTTCAGATTTTGAGGAGAACTTTGGGCACTTGAACATGGGGATTCTCACATGTGACCCCATTCTTGAGCCTTGTATTTCATCTCCTCATATTGATATCATATCACCTGTTGCACTTGATGATGTGGATAGTGTGATAGTTTTGCCTTCATGTAATTTAGTGCAGCAGGATATTCATTGTCTTCCAGCTTCAGATTCATGGGATGATTACTTGATAGACATTGCAGGTTTATTTATGGAATCCTACATTGCAGATTTGGGAGACATCATTGATGACATTCATCTTCTCTTTGATGAAGGTGATCCTTCTTCGATTGTTGCAAGGGAACACTCTGACCCTCTTGTTCATTCTCTACATGATCATTCTTTCGAGGTTGACATGATTGTGGATACTTATGTATAGCAATTGGAGGAGGTCTCTTTATTTTTTGAGGAGACATGTGAGTCTTTGGGACATATTCTACATCCATCTCCACTCAATCTTGGAGTGCCTTTTTCAGAAGTGTGGCACAGTTTACCACCTTTGGAGGGGGTATCTTTCAACATCGACATGGGGACACTTTATTAGTTTTTAGAGATTCCTTTCATCATGAGTTTTCTTCATACATCTTCCCTTCATGATTGGGGAGACTTCATGGATACACCTTTGGTTTTGTTTCTTCCTAAGGGGAGGAATGTTGTTCGACATTCGTGGAGCAGTTTCTTCATACATCGAGCTTCTATCATTGGTGCAGATTCCACATTGAGGGGGGGCTTCCTAGCTTCTCTTCTTCTCTCATATATGGGGGACTTTTTCCTCACATGTGGTTTTGTCCTTCACATTCTTCTATGAGAGTTCTCTTGTATGTTTTTCATCTCTCTTTTGGAGGAGGGTTTTTTCCCATTGGGTTTTTCTCTCTTTCCCCACTTTGTGAGATATTTCATTGCATTGGTTTGCATGAATTTGCATTTGTACATGGGTACCTAACATGGCCTAGTAGTCGGGACCCATTTTGCATTACTTAGTTGCATTGTAGAATTAAGTGCATTCCCCTAAGTTGCACTTAAGGGGGGGTGTTGGTGTAAATAATTATTCATCTTGGATATTATTACACTTACTTAAGTTTACTTAGGAAATGCATTTCATAGTAGTTTGGGTATGAGACACTTGGGTGTTTGTGCCACATTGGGATAGTGTGTGTAGGAGAAATTCCACCTTTTATGGTGTTGATCTTGTTGTTACACTCCACATTCAGTGGGTGATCCACCTCATCTGGAATATTATATTGTTTCTCCTACCTACCCTTGTTTCTTATTGAGCCACATGTCATGTTTATGTGCTCACATATCCCTAGCCTTGCCTATATAAGCAGGCTCATCTACATTGTATGTAATTGATATTATTGATTATTTTCTATTGATGAGAATACAGTTTATTTTTGTCATATATTGTGTCTCTATTTTGTACATTTCATTGAGCTCTTGATCTTTGGCAAAATCTCACAATTATAGTTAAGTTATATATGGGTCACAACTTTTCCAATTAGAAATTTCTACTAAATGTATATTTCATATTACTTTGGGTCTAATTACTATTAAAAAAAACAAAAAAAAAATTGATATTTCAACAACTCCTACTCTTATAAATAATATTTTTTTGTAATGTAAAAATACCCTTTTATAGATCTATAAGTGAATTTTCCAAAATATATATCTTTTAATATTTAATTTTTTATTTTTATTAAAAGTAGGTCATCAACACTAAAATATAAGGTTGATTATCTTGTCAAGGAAAAATAATAAAATTTATTTAAAATTTTTGAAAAAAATATGATGCAGTAAAGAAAAGAATCTATGTCAAGATGATATAATTCTTTTCTAACTTGGAAAAATAATTAAGAAAAAAGGTGGTAGCATTTGGAAACAGTTATATTTCAGTACACACAACTTTACAAATTTATTGAAAAATATATATTTATAAAAAAATAGTAAAAAGTATCCATGCACTAAAGTTTCAAGTTATCAATATACACAGAAAAAATGAAAAAAGGTAAAATTTACTAAATAAAGTGTGGTGGCTTGTGTAACTTTAATTTCAGCATTTCCTCACCAACTAAATTATAGTGTTTACTTTATAAAGAGCTACATTCAATTTTTTTAAAAAAAATTTTGTTAAAATTACAAACATAAAATAGACAAAAGAATATACATTTTATTAGTTGACATCATTTCAAAATTTGAAATATATATTTCACTTTCAATTGATTTAATTTAAAAAGTTGAATCAGCATTGACCATTTCCTTTATAAAAGTGTGACACAACTTTGTACTTTTATTCTTTTATCCGACAATCTGCTCATTATACCCTTATCACCGATACCCTTTACCGAAGAGGTCTTGATGGTACTTTACTTAGATGTCTAGAGAATGATGAATTTGAGAATTTTTTACAAGAAGTCCATGAATGAATTTGTGGGGCTCATTCACATAGTTTAGCCCTGGCAAAGAAACTCGTACAAATTAGGTATTACTGAACCACAATGGAGACAGACTCTTTACAATTTATCAAGCAGTGTAAACAATGTCAAATCCACGAGAACCTAATACATGAACCTACTAAAGAACTTCAACCTCTCACCACTCCATGGCCCTTTTTCCAATGGGTATTGGATCTAGTCAGACAGATACACCCATCCTCTTCAAATGGTCATAAGTTTGTCATCACAACAATGGAGTATTTCACCAAATGGGTTGAGGTGATCCCTCTTATCACTACAACTGGTAAGCAGATATCAATGTCCATCCTGAACTACATCATTTATAGATACCCATGGCCATTTTGATAGGCAATGGGAAGTAGTTCAAAAACAAGGATTTTGCAAAATTATGTTGAAATTTCTGCATCACACAACACTTTTCCACTATCTACTACCCTCAAGGGAATGGACAGGCAAAAGAAACAAACAAGACACTACTGAAAAATCTTAAAGAAAATACCAAATGATGTTGGTAAAGACAAGCACATCCAATTCAACCCTTCTCTATGGGCCTATCATACCAACATCTGTACACCAACATGAGCAATTCCATACTCCCTTGTCTATGGGTCAGAAAAGGTACTACCTATTGAGGTTGAATTTCCTTCTCTTAGGATATCACTCTAGGGGTTGGTATCAGATGAATAATACAAGATATCTAGATTGCAAGAAGTGGAGCTACTAGATGAGCGTCAACAAAAAGAATGGGATCATCTTAGGGTCTACCAACAAAGAATGTCCAAGAAATACAACTGTAAATTCAAACATGAAGAATTCCAAGTGGGTGATCTCATCCTAAGAGAGAACCCTCACAACTAGCAAGATTGGGTCAAGAAAGGGAAATTTGAAGCAAATTGGTTGGGCCCCTTCATAATTGTAGCTGCCTATGGATCAAGGGCATATCAACTCTACACTCTAGAAGGAGACAAGCTTGAAGATCCTATCAACACCCAACATTTAAAAAAAAAATATGCACAAGAATTTTAAAAAATAAAAAAATGAAAAAAAAAGTGAAATACCAGGAAAATTCAAAAAAGAGAGAGATAAAAAAAATCATCACTATGGTGAAAACCTGGAAAACAAGCGTCTCATGACACAAAATCCAAAAAAGTGAAAAATCTAAAAAATTACAATAAACACAAGTGGTGAAAACCTAAAAACATGCACTATTTGTCTTAGACCACTCTCTCCATCTATCAAAGTATCTACACTTGACTGCATTCACATCACCAATATAGAATCCATTTCTTCTGACCACCTTGAGCCATCAATAGTTCATTTGCAACAAAGATATTAATAATAAAGTACAATCTTTAGATACACTTAGTGCAGTCACTATCCTAGATTGTCTGTATAGCCTCACATCCAATGTTCCACCATGGCTTGGTGATCAGTGTATGTATCCACAATAATTAGTATGTTTCATGAATGGGGGCAAAATCTTAATCTCCCATCGTCCTACTTTGAGCTCTTTGAAACAAGCAAGAAACATGAGCAAACAACAAACCAATGCGCAAATCAAAATAGAAAAATATGAACATCGGATCGCATCCAACTTCAACAAAAACACAAAATTAAAATGGTCCAAAACAAACAAACCAAATCAAAGAAGTAATAATTAGATAAATTTTTTGAAGGGGTGATCCTTTTGGCACACTTGTTTAATCAATTGGATTTTGATTTATGCTATCACATCTCCTAACAACTCAAGGATGTCAATTGACTAGAGGAGCAAGGATGGAGGTCTGACCTCTTCTTTGTTTGTTGTCTACGAGTTGATTTATAGTAATTTATGGATTTTCGTAAGGATATGATTGACAAAAATATCAAGGAAGACATTTCAGATTCACCTATGAACAAAATTAACTCTTGCCTATTTTTTGATAACTCAATGATGAATTGTTAGTACTAACCCAGTACTGAGAGGGGGGGGACTGAATTAGTATAGACAAAAATATAGTCATAAACTGGTCTGATAGTAGACACTTCAAATGACTGGCAAACAGTGACACCGGTTTGAAATAGAGTGCAACCGGTAAAGCTAAGACAGACTAAGACAAGCATTAACTGGTTACTCACTTAGATTTTAACTCAACTCAAGACTACCTTACCAGTTCTCTCTTATGCATAAATATGTAATCTATCATCAAATCATAATAACAGCTAGTTCCACATGTTTTATTGATAGGCATAAAACACAGAACCATTATATGTTTGACAAACAATAGCAAAGCATCACAAGATAAAAGCATCACACATGACACACACATTTTTCACTTGGAAACCCAACTAGGAAAAACCACGGTGGGGATGAATACCCACAAGTTGTTTTTGAACTCTTTAGAAGTTCACTCTGTTAGGACCCTTGTCTGGTTAGAGACATTACAAAAGGTTCTTCTAGGAACCGATCTTGTTAAAGATCACTCGATTAAGGGTTAAACCCTATTAAAGGTTACCTTGTTAGAGGATTTCAAGAACTCAATAGCTAAAGGATTTTGAACTTAATAGCTTTGAATTACCCTGTTAAAGGATTTACTGCAAGTCGATTAGGGCTACCCTGTTAAGGGATTTTTCAACTGTTGACGTGGTTAGAGATCAACAGGTATTACAATGATCTAGTAACAACACTCAATGCCAATGTAGATCTGCTTAAGCTCCTCTTCACCTTCTGCACTTACACTTTGTAGGTATCACTTCTCTTCTTTTGGTCTGGCAAGAATCACATATCCCTTCTCTTGGATACACACACACAAATTTTGCCATCAACCTCAGAAAGAGACACAACATCAACCTTATAGGAAAATAGATAGGTTGGTAGCATAAACCCTAAACCCTAAACCTGTTAGGTTAAGGAATTCAAATGGTTCAATCCTGACCATTGAGAACACTCTATTAATTACAGTAGTCTTGATCCAATCTCAAGACATTCTCCATCATCCATTTTCACTGATTTCATGGCGGCTAATAACCCATCACACATTATCACCATTTTACAGACTTTGCACATTCCTGAGGTAAATAGGAACAATCTCCTTCATGCACACAAGGCTGATGTGGCAACATGATATGTTCTTCATTACAATGCTAACTCATCACACAATATCACTAGTTGAGCCACACAGGCTTGAAGCACTTAAATCGAAAACCCTAAAGTTGAGACTACCAACCAGTAGTCATACAACGCTTCCATGTGCTGGTTCCCATAACCATATGTCAGTTCACCTTGAACAAGCACACCACTTCACTTTGGCATGAATGCCGGTTCATAGTGTTATGCCGGTTCTCACCTCTTTAGTATATTGACATCAATGACAACATACAATGTCATTATGTCCTCATACTAGTTCACATAATGCCAACAATCTCCCCCTTTGGTATTGATGGCAATATACAAAGATATCTCTCTGCTTCACATCTTCTCCCCCAATGTTTGCAGATATCTTCTCCACTTCACATCTTCATCTTCTCCACTTCACATCTTCTCCCCCTTTGACAACAATGCCAAAGTGGAGGCACAGGCTTCCCTGTTCCATTATGCTACTCCCCCTGAGGAGTAGCATCCTTCAACACATCAATCCAAAATAAATTTGACTATGCACTACTTGACTAATGTGGAGCATATGCTTTTAGTTTACCTCCTGAAGGGGCAACACCCCTAATTCACCTCTTAAGTGCATAAATGTAGTCTTTGGGAGAGGCTTGGTGAATATATCTGCTAACTGCTCCTTACTAGAAACATGTTCTAGTGCAATCTCTTTGTTTTGAAACTTTTCCCTTAAGAAATGATACTTAAGCTCGAAGTACTTGGTTCTAGAATGTAAAACTAGATTCTTGGAGATATTAATTGCACTAGTATTGTCACAAAATGTACTTATCGGTTCAGATACAAGAACTTTGAAGCCATTTAGTACATGCTTCATCCAAATTGTCTGAGTGTAGTTCATGAAAGCTGCAACATACTTTGCTTCCATTGTAGACTGAGAGATACAACTTTACTTCTTACTCATCCATGAGACCAGTCTACCACCAAGAAAGAATGCACCATTGGTTGTGCTTTTTCAGTCATCTATATTGTCTGCCCAATCAACATCTATGTATACTTTCAAGTTGAAATCCTTGCTATAAGGATACCACAATCCATAGTCAATAGTTCCCTTTAGATACCTAAGAATCCACTTGAATACAACCAAGTGGGATTTTCTTGGGCTTTTCTAGAACCTTGTAGTAATGCCAACTGTATGTGCAATATCCGGTCTGCTATGCACTACATAATGATATTTACCAATCATTGATCAGTATTCCTTCTCATCAACCAATGCTGAGTCATCCTCTTTGGATAGTTTACAACCGGTCACCATCGGTGTACCAACCAATTTGCTATCTTCCATTCCAAAGGTCTTCAACACCTCTTTGACATAATTAGACTAAGTGATAAATATTCCATCCTTCATCTGCTAAATCTATAGTCCAATGAAGAATTTAATCTCCCCTATGAGTGACATTTCAAACTCTTTCTTCATCTTATCTGCAAACTCATGACTCATCTTGTCATCTCCATCAAAGATAATGTCATCAACAAATACCTCATAGATCAGGATCTGATCTCCTTCAGACTTCAAGTAGATATTGCTATCTTCACTTGTTCTCTCAAATCCAATCTTCACAAGATGGGAATGCAGACATTCATACCATGCCCTAGGTGCCTACTTTAGTCCATATAGGGCTTTATGTAGCTTACATACCATGTCACTATCTTCAGATAAGGCAAACCCATCTGGTTGCTCAATATACACCTCCTCTTCAGGTACACCATTTAGGAATGCAGATTTTACATCCATTTGATATACTTTGAAACCTTTAAAAGCTGCATATGCAAGAAGTATATGAACTCCTTCCAATCTGGCTATAGGAGCAAAGGTTTCTCTATAGTCTTCTCCTTCTTCTTGAGCATATCCTTTGCATACCAGTCTGACTTTGTTTCTTATCACTGTGCCATCCTCATTCAACTTATTTCTAAAGACCCATTTGGTACCAATGACATTTTTATGCTCCGGTCTGGGTACCGAAGACCATGTACCATTTTTCTCTATCTGGTCAAGTTCCTCTTCCATTACCTTGATCCAATCTTCATCTTTATGTTCCTCTTTGAATGTTTTAGGCTCAAATTCAAAGATCATACATGAGTTTTCTCTAACCTTTCTTCTTGTAAGGATTCCTGCATCCTTATCTCCTATGATCTCTTAGGATCGTGATTCAACTTGACATACCGAGGAATGGTCTTGATAGATTCCTCTTTCTTTTCTTCTTCATTGTCATCTCCATCAGTATCAGCATCTACATTTGCCGGTGTAGGAAAACTATTGCTAGTACTTGGTTGACTAACAACCGGTTCCCAGAAGGTTGCAACTGGTTCATTTACCACTTGCTCACTGCCAGTTTCCTCAGTTTTCTTAGAGGTATTATCAACTCTTACATTGATGCTTTCTATAATTCTATGAGTCCTATTGTTGAAACACTTGAGAGCTTTGCTCTTGGTGGAATATCCTAGGAATATTCCCTCATCACATTTCACATCAAATTTTCTCTAGTGTTCACTCCTCTTGATGTAACATTTGCTACCAAACACTCTAAAGTAGCTAACCATAGGTGTTTTATCGGTCCAATACTCATAAGGAGTTTTATCCTTACCTTTCTTGATGAGTACCCGGTTCATTGTGTAGTCTGTAGTGCTCATCACTTCTCTCCAAAAGGTGTGAGCTACCTTTCCTTGAATCAACATGGTTCTAGCTGCTTCAACCACAGTCTGGTTATTCCTCTCTACTAGGCCATTTTTCTGTGGAGTCTGGGGAGCAGACAATTGCCACTTGATGCCATTTTCTTCATAGTACTTGTTGAATTCACTAGAAGTGAATTCCCCTCCTTGATCAGTTCTCAGGCACTTGATCCTTTTACCGCTTTCCTTCTCCACTAAATCTCTAAAAGCTTTGAATTTTACAAAGGCTTTAGACTTGTCTTTCAAGAATGTGACCCATATCATTCTTGAGTAGTCATCAGTGAGAATCATAAAGTACCTATCACCTTGCACACTTCTAGTTTTCATAGGACCACACAAATCAGTATGCAAAAGATCAAGCAAGTTGTCAGCAGTGAAAGATTTACCTTTAAAGGTTGAGGAAGACATTTTCCCCAATTGACACTCTCTACACAAGGTATTATCCAATTTGCTTAGCACCGACAACCCTCTAACTACCTTGATCTTACTAGCCTTCACAATGTTATCAAAGTTTACATGGCAGAGTCTCCTATGCCATATCTAGCTATCATCAAATTTAGCCATAAGACATGTACTTATATTTGGATTCAGATGAAATAGGTTACCTTTGGTTTGCATGCCGGTGGCCACCAATTCACCAACCTTTCCTTTGATTCTGCAAACTCCATTCTTGAATTCCAGAGTGGGGCCACTATCATTCAGCTGGGTAACACTCAGAAGGTTGTGTCTAAGACCATCAACCCAATACACATTGTCAGCACTACTCTTTCCATTTAGAGAGATGGACCCTCTTCCTTTGACCATGCATGGTGCATCATTGCCAAAGCAAACCACACCACCATCATACTCCTCCAATGATAGAAACTTGCTCTAGTCACCAGTCATATGGTGAGAACAACAACTGTCAATGATCCACTCATTGGAATTATCAAACCAGGAGACAAGAGCCTTCTTGTCTGACACATCTTCCTTGATAGCAACAAACACAATATCTTCATTTTCTTCATCCTTTGATTCTTCATCTATGACACCCTCATCAACAGCCGCAAAATAGTTTCTCTAGTTTCCTCCTTTGAATTTCTTGAACCTTTCCAGTTTGTCCTTGTTTTCACCATTAGGACAATTTATAGCAATATGTCCTATCCGGTTACAAGAGAATCATTTCAAAGGTAGCTTACCTCTATATTTGCCAGTTCCTTTTGGAAGTTTCCTGGAAAGGAGAGCTTCAAATGCCATTAGAATCTCCTCATCATCCATTTCTGTGCCCTGTCTTGGTTCACCACTAGTGCTAGCTTCTTTTTCTTTTCTGGATGGTACTGCAAAAGCTTTAAAAGTTGATTCAGTCTTTTCAACATTGCCATCAAAACTATTTATCTCATATACTGTCAACTTTGCAATGATGGAGTCTAGGGATACCTTAGTCTTGTCTATTGATCTTAGCTCTTGAATAGCAACAACCCTTATTGCATAGACCAGCAATAGGGATCTCAAGACTTTGCTTACCACAGTGGCATCTTCTATTTTACCACATGCACTCTTGATATCTCCAACAATAGTTTTGATTCTTATTCCATACTGTTGAATGGTCTCACCTTCAACCATATGCATATCTTCAAACTTCCCTCTTAGGCTTTCTTCCTTAGCCTGTTTTACATGTTCATCACCGCCATAGATATTTTCAAGAGTATCCCATACCTCTTTGGGATTTACCTTATCTTGAACATCAATGAACTCAATGTCAGATAAACTACTAATTAGGGCTTCCATGACTTGCCCATTCTCCTGCATCTCTCTCTTTTGGTCATCGGTAAGGGTACTGGTAGGAGCAACATAGATAGTCTCAGAATAGCTCCAGTGTTAAGCACCCATGCTTCTGATGAATATCTTCATTCTATCTTTCCATATACTAAAATTTTCTCTGTTAAACTTTGGACCTTCCCTCTTCATCATTAGACTAAGATCTTTACCTCAAGCAGTTAAGCTTATAACACAGAGGACCTGGAGGACGCTCTGATACCAATTGATAACTCAATGATGAACTGATAGTACTAACCCGGTACTAAGAGGGGGGGGTGAAACAATACAGACAAAAATATAGTCCTAAGCCAGTCTGACAACAGACACTTCAAATGACTCGCAAATAGTGACACCAATTTGAAACAAAGTGCAACCAGTAAAGCTAAGACTGACTGAGACAAGCATTTACCGGTTACTCACTTAGCTTTTCACTCAACTCAAGACTAGCTTACCATTTCTCCCTTATGCATAAACAGGTAATCTACCATCAGATCATAATAACAACTAGTTCAACATGTTTTATTAATAGGCATAAAACATAGAACCATTATATGCTTGACAGACAATAGCAAAGCATCACACATGACACACATATTTTTCACATGGAAACCCAACTGGGAAAAACCACGGTGGGGATGAATACCCACAAGCTTTTTTTGAACTCTTTAGAAGTTCACTTTGTTAGGAGCCTTGTCCGGTTAGAGACATTACAAAAGGTTCTGCTAGGGACCGATCCTATTAGACATCACTCGGTTAAGGGATGGCTACAATACCTAGTTAAGGGTTAAACCCTGTTAAAGGTTACCTTGTTAGAGGATTTCAAGAACTCAATAGCTAAAGGATTTTGAACTTAATAGCTTTGAATTACCTGGTTAAAGGTTTACAGCAAGCCAGTTAAGGCTACCCTATTAAGGGATTTTCCAACTATTGAGGTGGTTAGAGATCAACAGGTATTACAATCATCTGGTAACAACACTCAATGCTAATGCAGATCTACTTAAGCTCCTCTTCACCTTTTGCACTTACACTCTGTAGGTATCACTTCTCTTCTTTTGGTCTAGCAAGAATCACGTATCCCTTCTCTTGGATACACACACACAACTTTTGCCAACAACCTCAAAAAGAGACACAACATTGACCTTATAGGAAAATAGATAGGTCAGTAGCATAAACCCTAAACCCTAAACCTGTTAGGTTAAGGAATTCAAATGGTTCAATCCTGACCGTTGAGAACACTCCATTAATTGCAACAGTCTTGATCCAATCTCAAGACATTCTCCATCATCCATTTTCACTGATTTCATGGCAGTTGATAACCCATCACACATTATCACCATTTTACAGACTTCACACATTCCTAAGGTAGATAGGAACAATCTCCTTCATGCAAGATCCTTCACGCACACAAGGCTGATGTGGCAACATGATCTGTTGTTCATTACAATGCTAACTCATCACACAATATCACTGGTTGAGCCACATAGGCTTGAAGCACTTAAACTGGAAACCTTGAAGTTGAGACTACCAATCGACAGTCATACAATGCTTCCATGTGTCGGTTCCCATAACCATATGCTAGTTCACCTTGAACAGGAACACCACTTCACTTTGGCACAAATGCCTGTTCACAATGTTATGCCAGTTCTCACCTCTTCAGCATATTGACATCAATGACAACATACAATGTCATTATGTCCTCATACTGGTTCACATAATGCAAACATTTTTTATGCAAGTGATACTCAGGTCATCTCGATCTTCATATCTAGATGCTTGTAAAGCTTGCAATATTAAAATCCATGCAAGAAGTACTGAGGTAATTATGGTTTCATATACCATCAGTGCTTGTATTATCTTGCAACATTTTAAAATCTCAATGATAACAAAAATCACAATCAAAAGATTCTAAGGATGACATTGTTAGGTTGCATTTCATTTAGGATTGCATTCTAGTCTAGATGGCATTGTTAAATTGCATCTATGGACTTTCCAAGACTAGGAATATTCTCTATGATTGAGTACATTGGACATTGGTAAAAAAAAATCATACCCTTCATCAAGTATCATATCATTTAAATCCATTTTCATTGTCATATCATTTAGATCCATTTTCATTATCATATCATTTAGATTCATTTTCATTGACATGTCAGTTAGATCCATTTTCATTATTATATCATTTAGATTTATTTTCATTATCATATCATTTTGATTCATTTTCATTATCATCATCATTATTTTGAATATCAATTAGATTCATTAGATTCATATCATTCATTATCATTTAGTTTGCATGTAATTTAGTTTTATTATCATTGTCATTTACTTTTCACATCATTTAGGTCCATTCTTTAAGCATTTGTATCTCCTATAATTAATCCATTTCATATAAATATCCATGCATTATCGATTAAACTCATGTCATTTTAGATCCATTTACATATTTTCATTAAAAGTGTTACCACAACACATTTCATTATTCTCATATGCATATCATGTGCAAATATTTCACCTCATATACATGACATTATCACACATCCAAGTGAATTATCATGAAGCATACATAGAAATCATTGCATCCAAACATATAAGGACATATCACTATTGGCATTGCATGAAGATTACATTGATGAGCTATGGTATTGTCATTGATGTCAATTGTAACTGGTAATGGAGTTGTATCACAATGGGTAGTGGTGCAGTAATGCAACCGGTAGTTGAGTAATGAAGGAAACCGGTATTACTATTGAAGTAGAGAGATCAACTAGTAATCCTAACCGATGAAACTTGGTGAATCGGTTGTGTTGATCTATGATCTAATGGTGATTGGAAATTATTATGCCATGTATGCATGTTGCACATGATGAGTTTCAAAGTGGTTTAGACGCATAGAGATAACTGTTTTATCTTGGGAATGAGCGAGTGCATTGCATGAAGTAGAAACCACGTGATGAGTTACAAAATCTAATGTGTGGTGATCCAGGAGCGGTCGAGGTTGTCTTAAATAATGTGCAGATGATTGATATGTAATCCAATGGTCATGTATGAACCGATTTGTTTGTAATCTCTATGAGATCTTAGGTTTTATGATGTGTTACTGACCTATTGTTTTTCCTATAAGGTCGATGAGTTATTTTGTAGTAGTGTTGGTAATTCTGGTTAAGTGTGTCAGTGTGATTGATTATCAAACCAGAAGGTGTATCTATAGAATGTATGAATGTAATCCCCTATCGAGGTTACTTCTAATAGGGTATTGCCTTTAGCAGGGTATTGTAGTCAATCCCTTAACCAGGTGGTCCTTAACTTGATCTATTCCTAACTGGACATTTTTGTAAAGCTTCTAACAAGGATTGGTTCCTAATAGGTCGAACTTTAGAAGAGTTCAGAATACTTGTGAGTATTCATCCCCACCGTGGTTTTTCCCATTTGGGTTTCCACGTCAAAAAATATTGTGTCAAGTGGTGAATGATTTTTGTGGTTATGTTTTGATATGGTTAATTTGTTTAATTGGTAAAGCCACTTAGATATGTTAATATGACCCAAAGTGATGTGAAATGTTCTATTACTAATGTTAGTAAATTGGTTTGATGTTTTGATTAAGTAAAAATAGGTTTTTGAAAGGAACCTGAACCTTTTACATAACAGGAAATAGATAAATAATTAAAGTAGATTAAAATCATGCCTGATCACCCTAACAAAAAATAGTTCCCATCCAAACCGAAAAGGGAACTCAAAACACATAGAGCTGCATAAAGACAACAAAAGGATAGAAAGAGGACAACACAAAGACAAGGATAAAGATTGAGACAACTAAATATTTTTTACAATATCTTCTACATGAACCACCATCTGCTTCATGTTGTCCATAGAGGTCTTCAAATCATCCAGCTCTCATCCCTTGATATCACCTTGATTCGTGGTGTTGGCCCTAGTTCTCTTCTCATGACCCTTTTTCTCCATCTAGTCCTTGTCACCCTCTTTGTCTTTAATGTTATCAAATCTGTTAATCAAAATATTCTTGTCCACAGAGGCCTTAAGAATCTAGAAATTCTATTCAGCAATCCTCTTCACAGTTAATTCCATCTTGTCGATTCTATTGACTAGGTTATTCATGGTAGTTTCTAGCCCATTCACCTCTCTATTTCCTTTCATTTCCTTAACCTTTTTTTCTGTATCAAAAATTTTACCAACCATAGCTTCAATAGCTTTAGAATTGTTGATCGCAACCACTAATTCTTTAACATTTTCAGAAAGAGGCTTCTTGCCTATCGTTGCATTTTTTATAGCATTAATATCATTCTTTAGGTTGTTGATATCTTTCACAATTTTACTAATAGTTTCAAAAAATCCCTTAATACTATCATTATCCCCATGACAGTCACTAGGATTTCCCCTTTGATTCTCTTAGCCCTCATCCTTCAATCCTTGAGTACTCATATCCTCACCACAACCCACATCCAGAATCTCATCCTCCTCCTTACCCTTCACATTGTCACTTTTTTCCTCCTCTTCATCCTCATCAGAAGCTATCAAAACCTATTTTTAATCCTTGTTAGCTCCCTTGCTGGTATTCTTGTTCCTCTCGGTTTGTTTTCCCATTCCCTTTCCTTTCTTTATTTTGATGAATTTTTCCTCAAAGGACTCATCCTCAGAGTCCGAGAGATCAGAATCAACCACAATCCTCTTTCTTTTCCCTTTGTTCCTCCCCTATTTTCTAAGATCCTCTAATTCTCCTTCAATTTCCGAATCAAAGTTGAAACCACTATACTCACTTTCCGTGTCATCATCCTTGGTATTTTTACGTCTAATTGGTTTATCTATGGATTTCCATTTCAGCAATTTGTAAACTAAAACCATAAGACCCTGATGAAGAGCATGGTCCCCCTAAGGGTCTTTCTACATTTCTTTAGTGGTGTGATCCATGGAACAAGCTAAATAATAAGGCAGGCTTACCTTTTCACCATGGCAGAAATGGTTGAGCAACACGAAATGGTATCTATAAGCCCTCATAAATCTTCTATCCAGCGTAATGTAGGTTATGGTAGCAAACAACACGAACCTCCATGGCCTATAGATATGCTTGGGGGAGTCATAGGAGTTATCAGCCTTCACCATTTTCTTCTTTTCACCATCCGTGATAGGAAATCTATCTGCTACCTTATTAGGGACACTACGATCTCTATAGAACTTAATACCATCTTTCACCATCCCCATAGCTTTTGCAATGATTTCTTCATCCACCATCATCATTTGGGTGCCCAACAGGACTTTTCAATTCTTCCAATTCTTTATAAAATGATTGGTAACTATTGGTTCTCTACCACAGAGCCTCTCCATGAAAACACTTAAGCCCCCCTCTTGTAGAATCTCCCAAACCTCTTTGTTCTTCTTCCAATCCTAACATGAGGTTGGTTCAAACCTCCTTTTGTTCCCTCCCATTTTTCCTTCAAAATCATTGGAATTCTTAATCTCTGCTATGATATTTCTTCTCTAGTTTCTATTATTGCTCTGAAAAACAACCCATAGTTCATGCCATGTTAATATGATAAGAATATTAAATAAATTCTCATCATCACTATTGTGAACCTTCATCAAAAGTAGGGGGAAAAGAATTAGGAATAATGATTGATGATGCCATCTTTCCTCATCTAGATACGGTCTAGTTCGAACAAGGATTTCACCTCACATGCAAGTTTACTCTCCCCATTAATGTTAATGATTTTCTCAGATCAGTAGGCCAAGTTGGCTGCCCAGCCAACACACAAGTTAGCTTCCCTGTAAACATGTGTGAAAACACACATATCGAAGGTTTCACTTATTTTCTTTTCTTCTTTAATAGAATTGTCTATAGACCATGAGGGCAGGAACACCTTATTCAAACAATTTATGATATAAAAAGAGTCACCTTCACACCATACTCTGGTACAATTGGCTTCCTTTTCTAGCACCATCCCATGATAAGCCCCCATGGCCTCAGCAACATGATTAGTTTGACTGCCAATAAGGATACATTTAATGGTTTTTCATTCTGTCCATTCATCCCTTAAAACCACACCACACCCCGCATTGCCAGGGTTACCCTTTGAAGTGCCATCAAAGTTGATTTTCATCCAGCCATGAGGAGGGCTTTCCCATTTCACACCTTCTCTAGGATTAGCCTAAAAGATGTCTCTTCCCTTTAATCTTCAATTCTTGAAAATAATTTGATCATCCTGATATTTTGGGTTGGCTATTCCACCCATGATGTTGATATTCTCCTCTACATTTCATTTGATTTTTTCAAAAATTATTTGAGCCTTAGATGCCTTCTCTCTTAACACTCTTTCAGTTCTCTCTTTCCATATTCTCTAGCAAATATGAGGTAAAGCCAATCTCCATTACAAAATTATAGACTTATTCCTTGAGGGGTGATACCAAGAATTAAAAACCTCTTGGACAAATTCCGAAAAGACCCAATTGATATTGAAGTAGTCTAGACATCTAGCTTAGATATCAATAGAGAAGGGACAATGGATGAACAAGTGGTTAATGGTTTTCTCATTCTGCATGCAAAGAAGACAAACACTAGGCATACAAAATCCTCTAATTTTGAGGTTATCAATAGTCAAAATTTTATTTTGAAGGACAGTCCAGAAAAAAATATTAATTTTGGGAACTAGGCCTTTCACCCAAGCCTTAGCCCAACAAGGACTCTCCAAATTAGAAAACTCCTGATTATAGAGAGAGGCAACATAAAATTTAATTTTGTTGTGAGTTTCCAGATTAGCTGATCATCATCATCCACCACCATCATGGAATTCATAATTTTGTTTATAATTTTGTAAAGTGGTTTGATGTTTTGGTTAAGTGGTTTGTGAGTTTCAGATCTGTTATACTGTTATATTGGTATTTTAGTCAACCAGTAAACTTGACAGTGCAATTGTAGTTTATGGTACAGTGTTGGACCTATTAGTTCAGTGATTGATTTATGAGTTGGGTTTCAGTTTGGTGAAAGTTTTATTTGTTTTCCATCTATTGATTCACCTCCCCCTCTCAATAGTTGATTGGATCATTATTGATTCATCATATTATCAATTGGTATCAGAGCATTTCAGGTCCTCTAGTGTCTAATCCTAACAACTTGAGGTAAAGATCTAGAAGAACATGATGAAGAAAGAAGGTCAAAAGTTCAATAGGGAAAACTACATAATCTGGAGTGATAGGATGAAGATCTATATCAAAAGCTTAGGAAGTCAATATTGGGAACATGTTGTTGCCAAATATAGCTTGCCTAGTGGGATTTTTCTAATTATCAAAAGAAGGAAAAATAGGAGAATAATCAAGCATTGGAGACCATTATCAGTTCCTTGTCCGATTCAAAGTATGCTGATGTCCATGGTTTGGAGACTTCTTTTGAAGTGTGGAAGAAACTTGAGGATATCTATAGCGGTGATGAGCCTATGAAGATTTCTAAAGAGGAGAGTCTAAGAGGTAAATTTGATGACATGTGGATGGCTAAAGGTGAGAATATTCAATAGTATGGTCAGAGGATCAAGGACATAGTCGGTGAGATCAAAAGTGTTGGTGGCAAAGTGGAGGATACCATAGTGGTTAGAAAGGTGTTGAGAACCCTTCTAGTAGTCTACACTATCTGAATTGCAGCCATTCAGGAACTCAAGTCTATTGATAAAACAAAGGTAACTCTTGACTCCATCATTGGTAAACTAATTGCATTTGAATAAAATAGTTATGATGGAAGTGTTAAAAAATTGGAATCTACATTTAGAGCTTTAGTTTCTAATCCACTGATAAGGAAAATCAAAGAAGCTAGTCACAGTCATGAGTCCAGATCCAGCAGAGAAGTTGATGATGAAGACAGTCTGATTGAGCTTGAAGCATTGTTGGCCAAGAGATTACCTAGAGGTACTGATAAGTAGAGAGGTAAATTACCTTTGAAGTGTTTTGCATGTAACCAGATTCAACTTATTGCAGCTAATTGTCCAAATGGAGACAATGAGCATAAACATGAGAAGTATAAGAAGTACAAAGGTGAAGGTAAAAATGACTGCCTCATTACAGTGGATGGAGGAATCATAGATGAGGAATCTGAGGGAGATGCCAATGAGGATATTGTCTTTGTTGTCATTAAAGAGAAGACATTACATCAAAAGGAATTAGTCTCTTGTATGGATAGTTCTTATCATTGGATCATAGATAGTGGTTGTTCACACCACATGACCGGTGACCAAAGTAAGTTTCTTACTTTGAATGAATTTGATGGAGGTGTTGTAAGATTTGGAAATGATTCACCCTGCCTGGTAAAAGGAAAGGGAACCATCTCCCTTAATAGAAAGTGCAATGTAGATGATGTCTACTAGGTTGAAGGATTGAAACACACTCTTTTGAGTGTTGCTAAGCTCAATGACAAAGGTTATCCATTGGAATTCAAGAATGGAATGTGCAAAATCTATGGAAGCAAAGGTGAACTGATTGCAACCAACAAACATGTTGGGTGAATATTTTGTCACTAGTGTACCAATGTTAAATTATATGATTCACTCACAGCTATATTGAGAAATTAATCTCTCCTCTCATCAAGGGGAGGTTCCCTTTGAAATTTCTTCTCTAATTAATAAGAAACTAAAATATGCAGGTTAGTGTTGGCCATATAACTCTCTTTTTTTAGAGTTTATGTATTCTCCCTTCACTTTGTTACAATTTCCCTATCACTTCAATAATTAATTCAAGAGTTCTTTAATCCACTTAACAATACTTCCTATATCAAGAAATTCATGAACATATACAAGTCATGAACATAAGAACATTAACTCATATAAGGAATTCTTATTAAAAACAACACAAAGTTTGGGATCAAATAAAATTGCTTTATTTATTTGTTTGATCAAATTTTTGCAACAAAGCTCAAAGTCTTAGTTGAGGCAAAAATTTAGCAGAGTTTTTCTTAGCATAATCCAAGATAAAAATATACAAATGAGGGTCCCCCTTATATAAGAAAAGGGGAGGAAAATGTGGGCATAGTTGACTAGTTCAACTGCACGGTCCCACTTGACTACAACTACAACAAAAAGAAAATATGTAGTTGCGATAAAACTTGTAGCATCTAACAATGCAACTACATGGAAAGAAAATGCCAAAAAAGGGACACTTAATTCATTTTTCTCCTCCTCATTTGATTTGTGAAATTCCTTGAACCTAGTCAGGATGACCTCCATTTCTGCTTGGTTCGACATTTGGGTAGAATCTGTGATCACACAAACACGGGAGATCATATCCTCAGCCTCTACATATTTCTTTTTCTTGTCCTTTAGCATGGATGTGAGGACCTCAAAAGTGACTTGGATTTCCTGTAACTTATCAAACGCACCAAGTGAGAAGTCCTATCCAGTGCAGTGATCCATTAAGGACATAAATTCTTGCATGATGGCATCACTAGTAACAAGATTTTTATTGTCATCATACAGATAAAAAGGAAGGTCAGTAATCCTGTTAGAAATGAGATCAATCTCATCATCACCTTCCTTCTATTCCTGATCTAGCTCAGTTATCATCAACTTTATTGTTTCTTTCATGTAAGACAGTAGCGACAAGATTTGGATATAATTTTCCCTTGAAGGAACCACTTTATCTTCAACAAGGACGTCTATTATGAAGTCCTCCATTTTTGTCCAAAGGGTTGTACTTTTTTCATTATTTTCAATCTCCTAAGATAATGAAGTTTTCACACTTTAAATCTAACTTTGGATCACTTCAAAATCCATCAATAACCAAACTGTTGAACTTAGGAGATGAGACCCTTCTGACTTCAGCCATGCAATCCACTCATCCACCACTCAACCCTTTGCTCCTACATGTTCAATTTCATTGAGAGCCTCAGTGTCCATTGAGGATCGTATGGGCTCAACGTTCTGGGAGGATTGGGTAACTTTCAGAAGAACATAAGTCAATTGTTTGCATTTATTTTTTAATTCATTCTTCTCATCCCTCTCTTGGTCAAGTCTTTGTAACAAAGAGTTTAAATTTGTCTGATAATCCAACTTAACACTATCATGCGTCTCCTCCCCAATCTCTACAATTTGCATGATACAATCCTCGGGCTGTATATTATCTTTATTCTTATCCGATGATGGCACCATGACCTCAGTATAATTCCTTTTAGAGGTCGGGTCTACCAACACTCGGGAAAGAGCCTTCGGCTTATTTTTTCCCTTGGGCTTTGGAGGAACCAACTACTCAAAGTCAAACTCATCAAGCAAAATCACCTGTTTCTTCCTCTTAGGTGCTACTACCTCTATCCAATGTGGTAATTTAGGATTGGCTGGTGGATTAGTAGCTTCTTGCTGAGTCTCACTTGGTACTTTAGGAGCATGTTGGCTTGAACTGGCAGCGGTTGTAGATGTTGTGATTGATATCAATGCTCAAGTATCTAGTGATATACCTGTTGATGTAGCAACAACTATTGATGCTGACCCTTCTTTAGTTACAACCATAGAGGAGAGAGTGGAAGGTGTAGTGGAAACAACTTGAGTAGTAACCAGAGGTGGAATTTTTGTTGTAACTATCATAGTAGAAATAACTTCAATGCTTAACAGAGATGGAATCTCTATAATGACCACCGTAGAAGGTAAATTCATCATTTTTTGTTCTGTGAATGCTTTCTCTATAGCTTTAGGAAACTCCAATATTCAAGAATTAATGGTGGTTGAAGGAATATCATCTAGGATGGAAAAGTTGGATAATGCAAAGAATTGTTGAGTAGTCTCTGACTGAGTCATGTACATGCCCAGGTCCTCATCATCAAAGTCCTCTTCCTCTTGATCAGAATCATAATCAAGGGAATGGATAATCACTTCTAAATGAGTTGGTGCTTGTCAAGTGGTTGGAACATTAGTTTCCCCAAGATGTGATATTTCTTCAACCTGTGCTTCATATTGTTGAGGAATTTCACCTTCTTTCGTCTCTTTCTCTTTTCCAGTATCTCTACTGGTTTGTTGTTCTAGTTCCTTCATGGCTGTCTCTTGTACTGTTGAAGATGATTCAAATTTCTTGGACCCTTTAATTGTGAACTTGATTTTGGGTCCTTTCCCCTTGGATTACATTGCAGGAGCTAACGATAATGCTTGTGAATCTGCATTTCCCTTGGTTCTTGTTTCAGCCATAGCTTTCTTACCAACTAGGCCATCACTATTATCGTCATCACCAGAACTAGCAGGAAGTTGTTTCATTCTGAGATTAATTTTTAGCAACCATGAATTGGTGTTTACCTAAATAGGAGAGATTATTTGAGTGATAGATTTACTTTCCTTATTTTACCATTGCACCAGTGAGACTGGAGTATCAACAATCTTCTTTTCATAATATAGAGGGTCTATTATGTCATCAGTGTCTTCCATGGTCATTGGGATCTTTGCCAAATCCAAGTTTTCAATCTGTTCAAGGGAAGACAACTGAAATCCATCCTTTTTATATCTTTTTCACTTTGACATTCTACCCATATATCTTCAAACCTATAGACATGGGTGTAACTCCTCTCGAGCTTGTTCTTCATGGCACAAAAATAAAAAAAATTTCATGCCTTGTATCTTCTCATAGTATTCCATTGCATTTCTTCCTCCATGTTTTTGGCATTGGGGTTAGTTAGAACTGAGTACCTTCCAATTGATTCTGGGAACTTCAACCTGGTCTTATGTGCTTGTGATTTATTTTCATGCGCATCGATTAGTTCCCAAAACCACTCCATGAGAATGATATTATCAGGAGGATACCTTGGTAGAATGAAGGGTTTACCTGAGAAACATGCGATCTGGATGTAAGTGATTGTTGGGAACTGAAGAAAAACACATCCAAATTGAGACACCCTATTATATGCAGCCTCTGATAATCTTTTCTTCTACAGACCTTTATCAAACATGCACTTCCACACAACAAAGAAGGAATCATTAACTCTTCTAAAGTGGCTACCTTGATTGTTGATCATGAGTTGATCATAGTATTCCCAGATAGGAACTAATCTCCTGTCACCTTTAGTAGACAAACCTAGATATTGTCTCATGGAAGTGGTTGCATAAACTAGGTAAGAAGTCATATAAAATTTCAATGTCACTTTGACTTCTTTCAACTGTGCGCAAAGTGCATCACTGATCTGCTCACCCCAATCAATCCTAGTGGCCCCTTTCCTGATTATATTTATGTAATAACACATCCAACTTTGAAAGTAATGAGAGTTATTTAAATTCTTCACTCTTGATAACATGGTGACCATATTGTTGTACTCCTGATTGAAGTCACTCCTATGAAAATGCTAGGGCCATGACGAGGTGGTAGAATTTTTGGTAGCAGAGAGGTACATAGTATTGATCTCTTTCTTGCATTTGAGCTCATTTTTCTTACAGTACTCTTGAGCACTTTCTTGAGAAATATCAGCTACTTCCTCGACTGGAGAACCTTTGAAAACACTATTGAAGAAAACACTATCCAGAGTCATGATGTCATTTTGATGAGCATCCCTAACATGTCTTGTATTTGAATCAAAGTGATCTGCTACTAGAAGTACAAAATCTGGATCATGAGCTACATCTGGGAAGGATGCATATTTATGCATCTCGGATTTGATCAGGTTTGTTAGGTGAGTAGGAGCTTTCTCAACTCAATCAATAAAATTCTGCATATTGACATGTCCAATTTTTGATCTCCTTGATGATTGCGTCTACTAAACTTTTTGGGTACAAATTTAAGTACTTATTATAGTTGTACTACATCTTTTTTGTTGATGTTTTACCCGGAGAAGATTCCAACTGACTCCAAGAAGGCTCTGATTTGTCATGAGAGGGCTTTGATATTTGCAAATGACTACATTCAACACTGAGGATTGGCTTCTTTGATAGTTATCATCATCAATAAAATAAAATTTTATCAATCGGATTGGAAAATCAAACTCAGAATAGGCTTGGGAGCAAAACTGTCAAAAATTGGCAGGTCGGGGAAAAAAGCCCAATCTGCACCTTAGGAGCCAAAATTTGCACATTGGACTTTAAAGTCTGATGTGCAAAGATAAAACATCTTTATATGCATATCAGACTTTAAATTTTGATGTGCAAGTTAGGGAAAGTCATCAGCACATCGGACTTTAAAGTCCGATGTGCAAGTTGGGAAAGATCATTAACACATCGGACTTTAAAGTTCAATGTGCAGGTGTAGAACATTGCAAAAAGACCAGTACATTGGTCTTTAATATCTGAAGTGTTGGGGAAGAAAAATCAATTGACATGTCGGGTTTTAAAGCCCAACATGCCAATCTAACAATCTTCTCTCACAAATCAGACTTTAAAGTCTGATATGCGAGGTTTACCCTCCTGCATATCTGAATTTAAAGTACGATATGCGAAGAGATCTCCACACATAGCCTGCAGATCAGATTTTAAAACCCATCATGTAGGCTAGGAAAAAGGGAAAAGCAAATGGGTTTCTCTACCCAATATGCCTAAAATTGACAGAAAACCTAAAGGAAGAAGGCAGAGAAGAAGGAAAGAGAAAATGAAGAAAAAGGGGAAAAACCCAAAATAAAAAGAAATAAAACCAGAAGCCTACCTCAATCCACCATGGTGAGATAAAAATTTGATGGAGACTCGATAAATCCACAAGGCCAGCAAGCGAAAATGGAGGAGAAAAGAGGAGGCACGCATAGAGGGGAATCGCAAACAAAAATGAAGAAATAAACTCCAAAAATTAATAAATAACCCTTAATTAGCAATTAATGTGGCCATTAATTACTAGTTATGTTGTGCATGTCAAATTTTAAAGTCCGACATGTAGGAATAAAACCCTTGCAAGTCAGACTTTAAAGTTCAACATGCAACTTTTGACCAAACAATCCGTAGATTGCACTTTAAAGTCCAAACTACAAGGGAAGGATTACCTATAGGTCGGACTTTAAAGTTTAATCTGCAAGGGAAAAACAAACCTTTTAACATTAGACTTTAAAATCATATGTGCAATTCCTTTTGGAAAGAAGGAACCTTGCAGGTCTGACTTTAAAGTCCAACTTGCAGGAAAAACTGCAAATCTTAGAAACTTAGAAAATAATAAAAATTAAAAGCGAAAAGCTAAATGAGCTAACTAACGAAGTAGATCAAGCTCTCCCAGAGGTCGTAAGGTACAAAACATATGTCATGCCCAAAATTTAGGGAAAAAACAGAATGATTTTTTTTTTAATAAAATGACCCTTAACTAAATACTAATTAATTAACAAAGTTCGTTATCTCGACATGCGTTAACATGTTGGCCATAACAATATTCGAGCTACTCTGATACTAACTAAGTATCAAAATTAATTAAAATTTAGTTGCAGAAAACTAAATGTTTTAATTTATTTTCTCATCCAATATAGTCGTTAATGTAATTAAATCACACTCATTAAAAATAGAAGGCGTAGATAAAAAAAATATTAAACTCCAATGAATCCATATTGTCTAAAATACATTTTAATTCAATAATTAGAATAAACGATTAAAGTGTCAAATTAATTCCTTAATGACATTAACCGATGAGAATAATTATCTCCCCAAGGTCAAATTTAGTTTTCAAGGAATTAATTTCCCTATCTATTTAATTCAAGGCTTCACAAATAGTTAATCTAAATATAGTTAATTTGATTTAACAACCCCTCAGTCTATTTAAGCTGAAAAAAAAAATACTTCGTTATGATTTAGTAAAAAAAAAAAAACATTTAAATCTATTTATTTTAACTTAAATATTGACTTCTTAACAATTTAATTTTTAACCATTTCAATCTATATATATTAACCACACCACAAATTAATTAATCCAAATTTGCCCTATTTTGCATATACTTCCGAACTCTATAAGTTTTTTTTTTTTTTTAAACTAATTTTAAATATTAATTTTTACAACTATATAAATAATTCTCATGTAAACCCTAATTTTAAATTATATTATAAAAATACCTCTTTGACACATTTTCTAAATGCCCCTTAAACTTGTTTATTTTCCCCCTTTACCCTAGCTCTAGCCGAGCTAGGGTTTTCTTTTTTTTTTCTTGACTATATTTCCCACAGGGCGGACATGGGCGGCAGACGGGATGAGCAATCATAGGGAGGAGGCAAAGAAAGGGGTCAGCGTCGCCGTAGCCTCCACTATGCAGGGCACAGTGGGCTCAGCCGCCGGCCACTGTGCAATACACAGTGGGCACGGCCGCCGGCCACTGTGCAGTGCATAGTGAGCTCGACTGCCGGCCACTGCGCAATGCATAGTGAGCTCGGCCCCCGGCTGAACCCTCCGCTAAGGCATTCACATTTTTTTAATATATATATATATATATATATATATATATATATATATATATAATTGTTAATATGTATTTTTATAAACATAGCTATATGCATATATATTTTCCATAAATGAAATGTATAATGTTTTCTTGTTTTGGTTTTTTTGGTCAATTTATTTTGTGAATATAGGATTTAGATATATAATATTTTTTTTTTTCTTTCTTTGATTCCTTAGATAAATTTTTAATGCTCAGATTTTTTTTTAAATAAAAGAACTAGGTAGTCTATTAATCTTCAGATTTACTTCCTACACAGTAGTAATTAATCGAATTTATTAATCTTGAAACAACAACTACTAGATTATGGTTTTATTTAAATCAACTATCTTTTTGCTTTTGATTTCTATTTCTGCAACTAGGTAATTTTCAGATATCAATAGATTTAATAGCAACTTAATAAATCTAAAAATTTATTATACTAAAGTTATGGGATTAGTAGAGAGAAAATACTTTAGATTTTATTCCTACAATTGATTATGAAATTTCATTTCTTGCAACTATTATTTTCTAGGATCCATAAACTTAGATCTTACAATAGGAAGAATAAACTGCAATATCCACCTTTAAAGCAACATGCATACACTCATTAAATTTCTTTTTTTAAAAAACAAATTTTAGAAGCTAACAATAAATAAAATTCATATTTTTCTACAAGTAGAATAGAGGTAATTTCATAGACAAGAGAAAAAACACCGAATTAAATAAAACTGATTTTCTTGCATGCAAATTGAAGGTAACTCTTTCCAAAATAGAAAATAGAAATATATCTAGCTTTTTACAACTCTAAAGATACTCTGCAAAATTACAAGATGTTTCTTTACTTAACCACAATAACAAATCTCATGTCTATATTTCAAATTTACATCTTGCCTCTCATTTCAACGAATGAGGGTGTATTTCTTCTATCAAAACTAATAACTGCAAATAAATTTAGATTTCTTCAACAATAATCTTCTGCAACTTTTCGCTTTTTCTACTCTTTTCTCCTGACATTTCTGCATAATAAATCACAATATGACCATGGAGTGCTCACCTCCTAGCCTAGGCTAACTGGTAGCCACCCCTAAGCTCGGAGAACCAAGCCCTAGATAGGTAACAAACATGCAAACACATAGAAGGCAGGAAACACACAATTTACAAACACACTCCCAAACTTGGTTACACTGCACCACACTTTGGTGATGACCTTTTTCAAGGGTGGTAGTGTACCAATACCCTGAGGAGAATTGCAAGTATGGAAAACAAGTAGCCACCTCATGGCACAATAAATACATCAAGAATCTCAACCCCTTATTCCTTGTGCCCCCCAAAGGCATTCTAGCCTTATATCCCTCCTTATGACCCCCATTGCACAAACAGGCCATGCAGCAAGGGTCACACAAAGATCCCTTGTGATCGCTCTCAAACAAGAGTCTCTCACTCGAGGGTTGTCACTGCTACCACCCACAAGATCCTCCTCTCTCTCAAGAGTAAGAGGTCTTGAGCAAACTCCCAAAACACAGACAAATCATAATGCAAAAATACCAAATGAATTTAAAAAAAAAACATTCAAGAACATAGATTTCTTACACCAACATACTTCCAGACAAATGCAAAAAAGAAGACATTTTAAAGAATAATGAAACCAACCTTAATCTGCCCAAAGGTATGATGATATTTGAGGAAGAGCTACCCAATCCATGGATCTTCTTCTTCTACCCTTAGCCAAAAAAAAAAAATTCTATTAAAATCTTTTCTATTCTATTCAAAATTTTCTTTGTCTCCAAAAATGGAGAGTGGGTGATTACCCTCAAATTCTCAAATTCTTGCTTAAGAAGCCCATTCTCTCAGTTCTCACAAGTTTCTAAAACTCAAAAAGGAAAGTAAGATAGAATGGGAAAAAGATTCTCATTCAAAAAGGAAAGTTTACAACTAAGATCAAACTTCTAATTTCAATTTTCGCACAACTCAGAAAAGCCAATTTTTAATGTGTCAAAAAGGTCACTTAGGAGTAGAAACTTGCCTAAAATTACCCCTAACCCTTAGGTATACCTTATGGGCTTTAGGAAACCCTATTAAACTACCCCTAGGTGTTCATTTAACCCATTTTAAACCCCTCTGAAGTTTATTTTCGGGTCAAACATATGTTGACCTCTCCAAAGATTTTTTTCCCAAAGTATTTATGACATCACGTTACATTATTTGAAAAAAACTATAGTTGAACACTTTCCCAGGAAGAGACAAAAATAAAACATTTAAATTTAAATCCACACGTGTCAAGTGACACAAATAAAACACTTTTACAAAATAAAACATGAAATCGTCTCTTGTGGTTTTTACACATTAAATTTAAATAACACTTAACACTCATGCAGCATATACTGTTACGAATAAAAATACAACACAAACGAGGTGTTGTCTCTCCAAATAGACAACTCCTGGCTTACGAACATACATAAGTCTAGGTATAGTTCTCCGTAATTTTCCATGGTCACATGGTAAATTTCCTACGCATCTTAATTTACACATTAGTACTTTCAAATATCCACATATAATATAATTCAAAGGAATAACAATACACATCATCACTTGCAAACAATTTTCATCTGCACAGATTAAATACATCTTTTATCAAGCAATTTCACATAAGCAATTTCATCCCAATTCACATAAACTTAACCATACATCATAGTTCTATTATCATAGTAAAGTCCTGCAAATTCAATAACGACATCTATCATTGCAATATCATCCTATCTAACAATCATGTAGTGTTCTATCTCATAAAGCATATAAGTAAATCATCAAAACATAGCAATGTTATCCAAATCCTGTAATCATATAAGTTCTAAGTCTCAAAATGCATCAAAATAAAGTATCCATAATAGTCTAAATATAAAATCCACTGAAATGTCAGACTGAGTCAAGGTGAGGCCTCACAACATACCTATTTCATAGGGTTGCCTCATGATTTTGGCCACGCTAAAATCAATGATAACAGCTGGCTCTAACTTCAGAACATGCTACACCACTTGAACCTTGTAGAATTTAGAACTCCGAGTGCCTGTATCCATTGGGCTATAGAGTCAAGCGACGAAAAGACTTAAAAAGAAAAGAATATACAAATTTTACAATAAGTACAACTCCCTTTGCACTGCTCTTTATTGAGTAAAGAGCTTCAAATGTTCTCTACTATGAGTTAGCAAGAACAGGGTACCATCTGCATATGCAAGTAGCTATACTCGCCACATATTTTATGAATAGTGAAGGGACCTCTCCATAAGGAGTCAAACTTTCCATGCAAACCTTTTGGTTCCCTCCTCTTGTCCCATAACAAGACTTGATCACCAACTGAGAACTCATGGGAAGTTGTTTTCTTATCAAACAACACCTTCACTTGGCTTTGGTGTGCAGCAATCCTATCAACCACTTCTGCTCTTGTTTCTTCCAATAGAGAAAGAAACATAATCCACTTATCCAGTGAATCTTGATAAGTTTCATCTTCAATGGCCTTGGTAAGCTTTAATGCTATAAGTTCCACAATGATTGGAATCTCGGCATTCAACCCATACAAAAGTTGAAAAGATGACATGCCGATTGCTCTTTTTGGAGTTATACGATCTTCTCATAGCGCATCATAAAGAGATTTATGCCAAGTCTATTGTCTCTCATCAACAAGATTCCTCACAATTGTAACCAGATTCTTGTTGCTTGACTCGACCTGACCATTTCCTTGCGGATAATAGTCAAATGAGTGTGAAAGAGTAATACCATAATCAAACAAAAATTCAATGATCTCATAAGATGAAAAACATGAAGCATTATCGACTACTATCTTATGAGGAACACCAAACCTTGAAATGATGTTTTCCTTCAAATATTGATTAACCACTGCCGAGGTAGATTGCTTGGTTGGGATTACCTCCACCCACTTGGTGAAGTAATATATCACTATGAGAATGTATATGTGACTTGCATTAGATGTTGGATTGACAGGTCCGATGAAGTCCAATCCCCACTGTTGAAAGGGCTCTTCAATTACAACTAGTTTAAGAGGGAGTGCAGCTAGTTTAGGCTTACCCACAAATTGCTGACATTGATCACATTTGTGAACCCAACTATATGTGTCCTGAAACAATGTTGGCCAATAGTATCTAGCACACAAGATTTTGTGTGCAGTAACAGGGGTAGAAAAATGTCCACCACAAGCAAGATCATGAAAATCTTGAAGTAATCTTACTTGTTGTTTGTCCATGTAGTGCAAGAAATTCCCATCTAGACCTTTCTTATACAAACCATTGTCCCATAGGACAAAATTTACCACTTTAAGCTTTAGGGTTCACCTTTTATTACATGATAGGTGTGCAAGACAATCTCCATATGTTAAGAGATATGCCAAGTCAGAATACCACTCATCAGTGGTGCTGACAAATAGAACCTTGGGAAGATCTTGATTCATACCTTCATTTTCCAACACCACTTCATTAATTGATTTGTTGTCAGCTATCAACTGACATAGACCTTTTCCATGAACCAACTTAGTGGGCCTGATTTCAAAATATAAAACCTGAAATGTTTCACCGCTTTTACCATGGCAAAAGTATGCTTCTCCATTTCTAAGTACTTCAACTCATGAGCCTTTAGTGGATAACTCATGAATGCAATAGGTGATTCCATGCCTTCATGATTTTTCTACATTAGTATGGCTGAGTAGGTATGATTTGATGCATAGCTATACATGATAAACTCTTTTATATAATTAGGGCATACCAAGACTGGGGCGTTCACCATGGCCTCCTTAATTTGATGAAAATATTTCTTTCCTTAAGGAGTCCACTTGAAAAGAGAATTTCCTTTCATCATGTTAATGTGACAAGTTTGTTTAGCAAAGTCTGGAATAAATCTTAGCAATAAATTTACTTTGTCAAAGAAATAATGAACAACAATCTTACTTGTTGGCATGGAAAGATCACAAATAGCTTTCACACTTTCAACATCAATTTTTATACCTTATTTTGAAACAATATGCCCAAGTAACTTACCTTTGGTAACCCTAAAAATAGATTTCTTAGTATTGAGGGAAATTCCATGCTGACAACACTTACTCAAAACTTGTTGCAAGTGATAGAAATGATCTTGATGTTTCTTAGAATAAACAATCAAATCATCCAAATAGACTACAATGAACTTACCAAGAAAACTTTGGAAGGCCAAGTCCATTGCATGTTGGAAAGTTGCTCCCATATTTATCAACCCAAAATGTATTCTGTGATATGAAAAAGTACCCCAAGGTGTGGTAAATGTAGTTTTGTGTTGATCTTTTTCAAGAACCTCCACTTGGTTGTAACCCAAAAACCCGTCCAACATGGACATCATCTCTAATCCAGTAACAACTTGTAAGACATGATCTATGATAGGTAAAGGGTAGTTATCTTGTAAGGATGCCTGGTTCAAATTCCAGAAATCAACACATATCCTAATCTCACCATTCTTCTTATGTGCAGGTACAATATTGGCTATCTAAGAAGAATGATGAATGGGGAAGATTATCCTTACTTTCAACATCTTTTGAACCTCAGCAAAGATAGTATCAAAGATCTTTGGGCTGTATTGCCTTTACTTCTGATGGAAAGGTGTAATACCAGCTTTAATGGAATGTCATGATGGAGTTCTTCGAGACAAAAAGACTTTAGATCCTTAGAGGAGTAGGCCAAGATGTCAACATATTGCTGCAATAATGCAACAAATTTCTTCCTTTCTTCTTCTAAATAACACTTTCCAATGTTGATCATTTCTGGATTGCCTTCAATCCTAATGTTTACTTGCTCATATTTCATTGATCTTGTAGCTGATCTTTGTTTCTTTTTAACATAATGGTCATGTTTGTCAAAAAGATTTTCTAAAGAAACTAGACCCTTAGGGATCTTGTTCCCTTTTAATTGCAGAAATTTCTCTCTCGTTTCTACATCAATACTTTCAATTGCATCCTTTGAAGGGAAATGACTACCTTCAAAATATAGATCATCAAAATTGTCAGCCATCTACAAAAAAATAATTACATGATGATCGTCATTAAACACCTACCAATGATCAGAGTGGTTAGGAACACTTGGTCGAAAAACCAATTCAACAATATATGTTGATCCCGAAAAATCTCTGAGGAACCAAAGAGGTTGCTGATACTGCTAATGATTCTTCCTTGTCATTAACTTAATGGGAAACCATAGATATATCAAAAGCATCAAATGCCTCTATTAGATCCCATACAAGGTTATGATAGTGTTGTAGCCTATCTCTCCTTGTCTAATATATGTTCCTAACTTGAAAAACTATCAACTCAACATCTCCTTGAGCATGTAAATTTTTAATCCCCTTCCTTTGGACAACATTCATTCCTAAAAGAAGAGATTCATACTTAGTAGTGTTATTTGTGTTGCCAAACTGCAATTTGAATGAGAAAGGGAAGAAATTTCCATTAGGAGAAACTAACACAACACCAGCTCCCAATCCAGTAGAAGAACAATTGTCATCAAATTCTAGTGTCCAAACATCATCTGGACTACCAATGCTGACGATATCAAAATCAAGAATTTCTTGTTGTGAAGTTGAAGATTTTTCTGATTCTGTAACAATACTTTCACAATCAACTAGAACATCATTGAGTGGAATGACATCTTCACTCTCAAAAACCACCTCTAAACCATAATCAACATGTGGGAGATAATTATCCATACCTGACGATTTGAAAAGAATATGTGTCTGTTGATCATCAAACTTGACAATGGTGTATTTTGATTCTTTTTTGGGATGCAATTTTTGGATAACTCCTTTAATAGGAATATGATCCTCAGTCATATCTATGCTTAAATCACCTCCCACATCTCTACATAAATTTCTTCCCAATAATAGACCATATGAAGCTGACACATCGGCTACTAGTAGTGTCATCTTAATCTTCTTTTCTGGGAATGAAGCAAAAGAAAACTATGCATCCTTGATTTGACCTATCAAGGGGACTTGCTTGTTATCCATAGAGAAACATCTTCCAATTTGTTTGGTCAAAGTTAAGCCAAGGGAATTGGCAACTTTTGACGGCATAACATTATCAGATGACCCATAATCGATTACACAGTTACTAAGTGTATAACCACTTATCAACAAAGAGATATAGAATGGTTCTATCTTTTCTATAGGAGAAGGGGAAGTTACTAGGTTATTTTGAAGTGAGTTAGACTTGGGAAGATAACTATGGGTAGTATCTTTTTCTTTAACAAACTTGACCAAATGGTCAAATTGATCTGGATTAGATCTCAAAAATTCAACCTCAGACATTTATATTTTGGTTTTCTTAGCATGGTCTAAAATATCAAATGACTGAAAGGAATTTATCAAAGATTGATATGGGTTCTCATTTTGAGAACTTAAAATATTAGGTACACTAGCCTTCGATGCAGGTGTAGAAGAATTGAGAGGTGCATAAAAATTTACAGCAATCAAAGAATCACTTACACTTTTATCCCTCTCGGCATCCATTGACATAGCATTGTCTTTTGTAGGATTTGGTATGGGAGTCCTACTCTTCGCAATAGAAACTGAAAAACATTGAGAATCCTTGATTTGAAGAGGATCATCACTCTTCACAATGACAGGTGGCTGGGTTGCCCGTGTTTGCGAAGCAAAGACATCCCCATCACGTGTGTCTAGCGTATCATCTTCTTGATATTAGAGTTGCCAGCCAACTCTACATCATCTTCTTGATGCAAATTGGCTTCTTCTTCACCAAAAGGCAGAAGATCATTTTGTTCAACTTTATAATATCCTGTAGCTGAATTTTGGGGTGGTGCTTCCAATGCAAGCCTCTCTAGAGAAGGAGGCAATTTATTCTGATTATGAATGGCATAATTGGAAGTATTATTTGGGTAAGTGCTTCTTGGAACATCACGATAAGAAGTGTTTCCTTGTGAGGAAATTTGCTTCTTAAGTGCTAACAACTCATTTGCTAACTTTTGTATCATGGGATCAATATAATTCATTGAAGGAATAGATGAATCAGCAATTTGATTATTCCTAACCTTTTTAGGATCTCTCCTTATCTTACCAGTGAGGATAAGTTCATCTTTGAATGATAAAGCCAACTGTTGTGCAGTGGCCAAATCTATAGGATTATTCCTTTGTGAAAGAAAGCTCACCTCTAGCAATTGAGTGTTGATAAAGAAGCATTTCAAGTTTCCAATGGCTGGTCATGAAGCAACTAGAATGCGATTGTGCAATCTGTTGAACTTTGCTACAAACTCATGCATAGCTTCCCTAGGTTCTTTCTTAATTTGAGTTAACTGAGCCAGCAACGCGCGATCATCTTTGATAGACTTGAACCTTTCTTCAAATAGTGTTCTGAGAGTTGCCCAATTTTTTATACAAGCATTCAGAAGATGATAGAACCAATCAACAACAGCTCCATGCAAAGTCTCAATGAACAATCTCACTGAAACATCTTCATGCTCAACACCTAGGACTCCACATGCGATGTAGGAGGAAACAATGTGTTCGTCCGAGTGTTGAGAACCATCCCCTAAAAATTTGGGTAAATTTTTCTGCATGCCTTTGGGAAGTTCATGCAAAGGTGCAGTCAAGTTCAAGGGACCAAAAGTGGTACCCCAAGGGACAGCAGAAGCCAACCTTAACAGATTATATGGTGGTATTACAAAATGACTTGCAAGTAGAACAAATAAGACTTACAAACTTGATGCCTCACTTGGTACGGGAGATCGCCCTGTAGAAGGAGGAAAACTTTGTGTTCGCTGCAATGGAGAACACATCTGTGGAGGTCTCACAAAAGGAAAATTATGTTGCTGCAAAAACTCCAAAGTAGGATCAACAACTCATGCTAATCGTTGCCCATGAGTGTAACTTTGATCAGCTAGATTATGATTTTTGAGAAATCAGCAAAATGGATATTACAATGAAAAGAGCACTGCAACTCATAGGGAAAATACTGGTTGCACGTCACTCCCCAGCAAAGTCGTGAAAAAACTATTGGGGGAATATTTTTTCACTATCGTACCAATGATAAAATATATGATTCACTCACAACTATATTAAGAAATTAATCTCTCCTCTCATCAAGGGGAGGTTCCCTTTGAAATTTCTTCTCTAATTAATAAGAAATTAAAATTTGTGGGTTAGTGTTGGGCATATAACTCTCTTTTTTCAGAGTTTATGTATTCTCCCTTCACTTTGTTACAATTTCCCTATCACTTTGATACTTAAGGAAATTAGCGAATTTATTCAACAAACTACATCAAGATTTCATAAACAAGAAGCACAAAGTCTTTCTCAAATATAACACCAACTAAACTAGTTATCACAATGATAAGGAATTCAACTTATAGCTTAAAGTCCTCAATTATAATTCTTTAATCCTAAAAACTACAAGCAATAGTAGCAATACAAAGCCTACTACTAATCACTTAACAATAGAAAAAAAATTTGAATATTCAAGGAGCACAAAGTCTACCTTCATAATTCAAGAGTTCTTTAATCCGCTTAACAATACTTCCTATATCAAGAAATTCAAGAACATATATAAGTCATGAACGTAAGAACATTAACTCATATAAGAGATTCTTTTTAAACACAACACAAAGTTAGGGATCAAATAAAATCACTTTCTTTATTTGCTTGATCAAATTTTCACAACAAAGGTCAAAGTCTTAGTTGGGGCAAAATTTTAGCAGAGTTTTGCTTAGCATAATCCAAGATAAAAATATACAAATGAGGGTCCCCCTTATATATAAGAAAAGTAGAAAAAAATGTGGGCATAGTTGACTAATTCAACTGCATAGTCCCACTTGACTACAACTACAATAGAAAGAAAATATGCAGCTGTGAGAAAACTTGCAACATATAGCAATGCAACTACATGGAAAGAAAATGCCAAAAAGGGACACTTTATTCATTTTTCTCCTCCTCGTTTGATTTGTGGAATTCCTTGAACCTAGTCACGATGGCCTCCATCTCTGCTTGGTTTGGTATCTAGGTAGAATCTATGATCACATGAACATGGGAGGTTATATCCGCAACCTCTACATATTTCTTTTTCCCGTCCTTCAGCATGGATGCGAGGACCTCAAAACTGATTTGGATTTCTAGTAACTTATCAAATGCGCCAAGTGAGAAGTCTTATCTAGTGCAGTGATCCATTAAGGACAGAAATTCCTGTGTGATGGCATCACTAGTAACGAGATTTTGATTGTCATCATACAGATAACAAGGAAGGTCAACAATCTTGGCAGAAATGAGATCAATCTCATCATCACCTTCCTTATGTTCTTGATCGAGCTCTGCTATCATCAACTTTATTGTCTCTTTCCTATAAGATAGTAGCAACAATATTTGGATATATTTTTCCCTTGAAGGAACCACTTTATTTTCAACGAGCATGTCTATTCCAAAGTCCTCCATTTATCTCCAAAGGGTTGTACTTTTTTTAATATTTTCAATCTCCTGAGATAATGAAGTTTTGACACTTTGCATCTAACTTTGGATCACTTCAAAATCCGTCAATAACCCAACTGTTGAACTTAGGAAATGAGACCCTTCTAACTTCAGTCATGCAATCCACTCATCCACCACTTGGCCCTTGGCTTCAGTTTACATTGAGGATCCTATGGGCTCAACTTCCTGGGAGAATTGGGTAACTTTCAAAAGAACATTAGTCAATTGTTCACATTTCTATTTTAATTCATTCTTCTCATCCCTCTCTTGGTCAAGTCTTTGTAAAAAAGTGTTTAAAGCCATGTGAGAATCCATCTGAACACTCTCATGCATCTCCTCCCCAAGCTCTATAGTTTGCATGATGTAATCGTAAGGTTGTATATCATCTTTATTCTTATCTGATGATGGTATCATGACCTCAACATACTTCCTTTTAGAGGCCGAGTCTACTAACACTTAGGAAATAGTCTTCAACTTCTTTGTTCCCTTGGGATTTGGAGGAACCAACTACTCAAAGTCAAACTCATAAGGAGAAATCACCCTTTTCTTCCTCTTAGGTGCTACTACCTCCATCCAAGGTGGTAATTTAGGATTGGTCGGTGGAGTAGTAGCTTCTTGCTAAGTCTCACTTGGTATTTCAGGAGCATAGTGGTTTGAACTGGCAACAGTTGTAGATTTTGTGATTGATATCAATGATGAGGTATCCAGTGATATACTTGCTGATGTAGCAACAATTATTGATGTTGACCCTTCTTCAACTATGGCCACAGAGGAGAAAGTGGAAGGTGCAGTGGAAATAACTTGAGTAGTAACCAGAGGTGGAATTTTTGTTGTAATTGTCGTAGTAGAAATAACTTCAGTGCTTACCAGAGATGGAATCTCTGTTATGACCACCATAGAAGGTAAATTCATCATTTGTTGTTCCGTGAACACTTTCTCCATAGCTTTAGGAAACTCCAATATTGAAGATTCAATGGTGGTTGAAGGAATATCATCCAGGATGGAAAAGTTGGATAATGCAAAGAATTGTTGAGCAGTCTCTGACTGAGTCATTCCCATGCCCAGGTCCTCATCATCAAATTCCTCTTCCTCTTCATCAGAATTAGAATCGATGGAATGGATAATCACTTCTGAATGAGTTGGTTTCTGTGAAGTGGCTGGAACATTAACTTCATCAAGATGTGATGTTTCTTAAACCCATGCTTCCTCTTGTTGAGGAGTTTCACCTTCTTTCATCTCTTTATCTTTTCCAATATCTCTAGTAGTCTGTTGTTCTGGTTCCTTCATGGGTGTCTCATGTACTACTGAAGATGATTCAACTTTCTTGGACCCTTTAATTGTGAACTTGATTTTGGGTCCTTTCCCCTTGGATTGCATTGCAGGAGCCGAGGATAATGCTTATGAATCTACTTTGCCCTTGGTTCTTGTTTCAGTCATAGTTGTCTTACCAACCGGGCCATCACTATTATCATCATCTCGAGAACTAGCAAGAAGTTGTTTCATTCTAAGATTCTTTTTTAGCAACCATGCATTGGTGTTTGCCAAAATAGGAGAGATTCTTTGAGTGATAGATTTACTTTCCTTTTTTGACCATTGCACCAGTGGGAGCAGAGAGTTAGCAATCTTCTTTTCATAATAGACAAGGTCTATTATGCCATCAGTGTCTTCCATGGTCATTGGGATCTTTGCCAAATCCAAGATTTCAATCTGTTCCAAGGTAAGATGACTAAAATCCATCCTTCTTATATCTTCTTCATTTTGATAGTCTGCCCATACATCTTCAAACCTATAGACATGGGTGTAACTTCTCTTGAGCTTCTTCTTCATGCCACAAAAACCAAAATGGTTTCGTGCCTTGAATCTTCTAATAGTATTACATTGCATTTCTTCCTCCATGTTCTTGGCTTTGGGGTTAGTTAGAACTGAGTACCTACCAATTGATTCTGGGAACTTCAACCCAGTCTTATGTGCTTGCAATTACATTTCATGCACATAGATTAGTTGCCAACACAATTCCCTAAGAATGATCTTATTAGAAAGATAACTTGGTATAATGAAGGGTTCACCTAAGAAACATCTGATTCGAATGTAAGTGAGTGTTGGGAACTGAAGTAAAATGCATCCAAAATGACACACCCTATTATATGCAGCCTCTGATAATCTTTTCTTCTGCGGGCTTTTATCAAACATGCACTTCCACACAACAAAGAAGGCATCATTAACTCTTCTAAAGTGGCTACCTTGATTCTTGATCATCTATTGATCATAGTATTCCCAGACAGGCACTAATCTCTTGTCACCTTTAGTAGACAAACCTGGATATTTCCTCATGGAAGTGGTTGCATAAACCAGGTAAGAAGTCATATAAAGTTTCAATGTCACTTTAACTTCTTTCAACTATGTGCAGAGTGCATCACTGCTCTGCTCACCCCAATCAATCCTAGTGGCCCCTTTCCTGATTATATTTATGTAATAACACGTCCATCTTTGAAAGTAGTGAGAGTTCTTTAAACCCTTCACTCTTGATAACATGGTGACCATATCATTGTACTCCTCATTGAAGTCACTCCTATGAAAATACTTGGGCCATCACGAGGTGGTAGAATTTCTGGTAGCAGGGAGGTACACAATATTGATCACTTTCTTGCATTTGACCTCATTTTTCTCATAGTACTCTTGAGCACTTTCTTGAGAAATGTCAGCTACTTCCTCAACTGGAGAACCTTTGAAAACATTGTTGAATAAAACACTATCTAGAGTCATGATGACATTTTGATCAACATCCCTAACCTGTCTTGTATTCAGATCAAAGTGATCTTCTATTGCAAGTACAAAATCTAGATGAGCTGTAACTGGGAAGGATGCATATTTATGCAACTCAGATTTGATCAGGTTTGTTAGGCGAGTAGGAGCTTTCTCAACTTGATCAATAAAATCCTCCATACTGATATGTCCAAATTCTATATCTTTGATCTCCTTGATGTTTGAGTCTACTGAAATTTCTGGATACAAATTCAAGTACTTACAATACTTGCTCTTGATCTTTTTTGTTGATGTTTTACCCGGAGAAGATTCCAACTCGCTCGAAGAAGGCTCTGATTTGTCATGAGAGGGCTTTGACATTTGCAAATGACTACATTCAACACTAAGGATTAGCTTCTTTGATAGTAATCAATATCAATAAAATCAAATTTATCAAGCGGGCTAGAAAATCAAACTTAGAATAGGCTTGGGAGCAAAACTATCAAAAACGGCAGGTCGGGGAAAAAAGTTTGATCTGCACCTTAGGAGCCAAAATTTGAACATCAGACTTTAAAGTCCAATGTGGAAAGATAAAACATATTTACATGCATAAGGGACTTTAAATTTTGATGTGCAAGTTGGGGAAAGTCATAAGTAGATTGGACATTAAAGTCTGATGTGCAAGTTGGGAAAGATCATTAGGACATCAAACTTTAAAATCCTATGTGCAGGTGTAGAACATTGCAAAAAGACCAACACATTAGTCTTTAAAATTTGATATGATGGGGAAGAAAAATTGATTGATATGTCTGGTTTTAAAACCCGACATGTCAATCTAATAATCTCCCCTCGCAAATTGGACTTTAAAGTCCGATATGCGAGGTTTACCCTCTTGCACATCAGACTTTTTTAGTCTGATATGCGAAGAGATCTATGCACACAGCCTGCAGATCGGGTTTTACAACCCATCGTGTAGGCTATGAAAAAGGGAAAAGAAAACTGATTTCTTTGCCCAATATGCCTAAAATTGATAGAAAACCTAAAGGAAGAAGGTGGAGAAGAAGGAAAGAGAAAACGAAGAAAAAGGGAAAAATCCTGAAATAAAAAGAAATAAAATCGAAGCCTACCTCAATCCGCCACAGTGAGAAAAATATTTGATGGAGAATCAATAAATCCACAAGGTCGGTGAGCGAAAATGGAGGAGAAAAGAGGAGGCACGCGCAGACGGGAAATCACAAACACAAATGAAGAAATAAACTCCAAAAATTAATAAATAACACCTAAATTAGCAATTAATACAGTCATTATTTACTAGTTATGCTGTGCATGTTGGATTTTATAGTTTGACATGCAGGAATAAAACCCTTGCAATTCAGACTTTAAAGTTTGAACTGTAGGGGAAGGATTACTTGCAGGTTGAAATTTAAAGTCTGATCTGCAAGGTAAAAACAAACCTTTGCACATCGGACTTTAAAGTCCGATGTGTAATTTCTTTTGGAAAGAAGGAACCCTGTAGGTCTTGCAAATCTTAAAAACTTAGAAAACAATAAAAACAAAAAGTGAAAAGCTAAATGAGATAACCGATAGAGTCGATCAAGCTCTCCCAGAGGTCGTAAGGTATGAAACATACCAATTTCGTAGGGTTGCCTCACTATTTTGGCCATGCTGAAATCGAGGACAACAAAATAGACAAAAGGTAACTTGTTTCACCTAAATTCTAAAGTCAATACTTGCTTAATTGCAAAAGTAGAAGATAGTTGGCTTTGGCATCGGAGATTTTGTCATGTAAATTTTGATAACATAGTAAAAGTCAGTAAGTCTAAATCGGTAAGAGGTTTGCCTTAGTTGGACAAACTGGTGAATTCTCTATGTAAGGAATGTCAGTTAGGGAAGATGACATCCTCAACTTTTAAGAGAAAATATTTCTTAGTAGACCATTTACTAGATTTGGTTCATACAGACCTTTGTGGACCAATAAGGACGAGGAGTATTCAAGGTGATCGATATTTTATGATCTTCACTGATGATTGCTCAAGAATGATGTGGGTCACATTCTTGAAGAACAAAACATAATCTTGTAGCAATTTTAAGGTATTCAGAGCCTTAGCTAGAAAGGAAAGTGGAAAGAAGATAAAGTGCTTAAGAACTGATCAAGGTGATGAATTTACTTCAAAGGAATTCACTAGGTACTTTGAAGACAGTTGAATTAAGAGGCAACTTTCTACACCTAGGACACCATAGTAGAATGGTATTGTAGAGAGGAAAAATCAGTCAGTTGTTGAATATCCTAGGACTATGCTAATACAAGGAAGTGTAGTGAAGACTTTCTGGAGAGAAGCTATTAGCACAACTGTCTACACTATGAACCAGATATTGGTTAAAAGAGGTAAGGATAAAACTCCTTATGAATACTGATATGGTAGATCACCTAATGTCAGTTACTTTAATATTTTTGGCAGTAAATGTTTTATCAAGAGTGTTGTTCACCAAAACTGGTTATCCCAAATACACCTCCAATTGATCTATGAAATAGCCAATTTTAATTTATGAAAACTTCAGGGCTTGGACAACATAACAAGGATCCAAATCCTTCTACTCTTCAGGCTCTGCAAAACCTAGGTGGGTGTACCTTGATGCATTAAGTCAGACCCATTACACACATATGGCAGCATTAATAAATGCAAATAGATCTCATGAGAGGTTCAAAACAAAGAGGGTACTGCAGATAGGCTAAATCTACATTGACAACTCAACAGATTTGAACATGAGATAAGTGGAATAATTCCATGGAACATAAAACAAAGAAAGATATTCTGATTTTTTATTTTAAAATCTCTAAGAATCCCCAAAATTGCAATACCAGTGCCTTATCCAAGGGCAAGAGAGTCATACATCAAACCGTAAATGAAAACCTCTACTACAAATCCATCTTCATCATGAAATATTCCTGCATTAATGCCTTGCATAAATGCATTACTAAGCTTATCCACATAAAATATCAGATCCAGAAACATGAACCCTATTTTATTAATGTTTGCTCACATAGTTTAAAATCTTCCTTAAAGATTACCTACAAACAAGCATTACACTCACAGACACAACTGCTCATGACAAACTTGATCCTCCTTAAGAATTAGATTTGAATAAAATGAAAGTACATTTCAGAGACAAATTCCGTGTGAATTTGTGTATGCCTTACATATACAAGAACCTGCAACAAATAACACCTATAGCTAGAAAATAAAACTCCATTACTTGAAAGAAGATATTACATTGCAAATTTGAAGAAAACCCCGAATTGGAAACCAAGATTATGGTCCCTTTCTCCAAAATATCTGGAACCCTTCTAATTGAGAAGAACTGAGAATATGAAGGAGAGGGAAAAAGATCAGATTTCATCAAAATTTTCCAAGTGTCCCTTTTTCCCTAATTGCAAAAATATCTCATTTTCTTCCTGTGAAAATTGCTCTCAAAATATCTCATGATTTTTTATCCCAAGAGCTTTCCAATGATATATAATACTTTCCATTTGAGGTAAAAAATACCTCCTGAGAAAATTAATTTTGAATGCAAGCCACCATCATTTAAATTTTTCATTTTTCACATAGTTGAAACTATATTAATTAATTTTGAATTTTCACCATTTTTACTAATGACGCCCTGCCATGTGGCAGCATGTGATTCACTTGCGGGGTCCACTTTTCACCACTTGGGATGACACCTCATCCATCAGCCACTTGTCAACCACATCATTGCCACCTGGATCGCCTGCTCATCGCCACCTTAGTGACACCTCATCAAAACTTGCCAGCTGAACTGCCACTTAGACCTACCATGTCATGGGTCACTGGGTCACGATGCTTAACTGGCAAGCATCTCCGCCTTGTGATTTTGCAACCATCGTTGATCTTCGTTGCACTTGCTCACCTATTAATTTTCCATTTATGCACGTGCTTGGTCGCTGATCTACAAAGCTTAACTAGTGAGAACCTTCGCTTCGCGACATGGTGACCACCGTCTGATCTCCTCAACTTGCATGATCTTTATTCCATCCATTTTGCAAAATTTGCTTTAGGATCTGTGCACATGTGGGGGTCCGCCTAGTCACCAGCTACCCTTTTTGCCTTGGGAGTCATGCCCACATGTGGGGTCCACTAGGCATCAAGCTTGCATCCTCCTGTCAAAAGCCTTTAAGCTTTGACATTATAGATGTGTGTGCTTTTGTATTTAAATATCAAAATATCTGCTCACCTAGCTAATGTGGGATAATATGTTTTTTTGCATTTGCTTGAAAATTTCAATGGTGTTGCATTCGCTTGAAAGTTTCTAAGTATTTACCTCATGGGGGAAGCTCACCTTACACCTGCTAATCTGCATTAGTTTGAAATTTTTTGATGGCTTTTATCACATGGGAGAGGGTTTTGGTCTGCAGCTTCTTGTCAAATGCATTTATTTGAATATTAAATAATGCCCCTCCTCCATGATCTACGCTGCCACTCCAACAGATTTACCATGTAGGGAGGACTAGCCTCAAACCTACTACTTTGCATTTAATTAAAAGTTTCTATTACCCCTTTAAATTTGCCACCTGCTGCATTAGATTGGGTATTTCATATGCCAATTGGATTTACTTAAATTTTAATTCCTTTCCAATATGTGCCACACAGAGGGAGGAGAAGACTGGTTTAAACCTTCCAATGGCATTTTCTTGAGGATTGTTTTCAATGGCTGCTATCCACACACCATGGGAGTGGCGACACACATGTCGATTTCTATTTGCTGCTAATTTCATTCTTTTACCAACCATGGCTGGGAACATTGGCACTAAAACCTGCCAATTGCTATTTGCTTGAGAATTTTTCAATGGCTACTCCACACCACAACAGGAGGACTTTGACATTTTCACATACCACTTGCACTTGTTTTGAAGGTTTTAATTTTAAAACACCTTGGTCCCTCTTTACCCAATACAGGGGCATAGGAAGCTTCAAAATTGCCAAACACAATAGGGAGATGCTAGCAAAAGTTGTGGAATTTGCTTACACGTTCTACTTTGCACTTGCTGAAGGGAGTTTCTATGCTCTTTCATTTTTGCACTTGATGAAATGCATCAAGAAATTTAAATTTTCACTTAAACCAAGTTGCCAATTAAACTTGAGCTAACATTGATATACATTACTTTGAATTAAGACCATTTCACCATAAAATTAATACATCGATATAAGCCAGATCGGGTCCCAAAGTGGGCTCGACTAAAAAAAAAAAAATTTCATTTCAAATGACCGTTGAAAAAACCTCAGGAACCTTAAGAATGCCTCTGGAATCGATCAACACCATTTTCTGATCCACATTTTCGCATTTAATCGCAAAGATGTAATTTTCAAACTAGTCAAAACACCTTTCTAGACTTTGCAAACTAATAGGCATGTACTCTGATATACAAACATAAACTCTACCAAGACATTTCTCAAGATGAATCCTGAGTGAAGAAATATTAATGGTCAAAGATGACCAACTAGCTTTGTCAGCACTACGAACCTGATAAAGTCAATGCACAGGGAACTCATGATGTCTTTCTTAAAGATATCAAACGATCTCCATAGACCCTCAAATCTGAAGCATAGGTACCTTGAAGTATAGATCAAAACTTAGAATGCTCAATTTGACAGGGAAACTAATAGGGTATAAATAGTGCACTCATGAAAATAACCACTTTAACTAATGTAGCAATGAAAATACGGAACACTGAATAAGGTGGCTCAAGAAACCCTTTTGAAAACTGATCAAATGGATTGGCAACAGCTTGAAATTTGAAACATAGCTTGTCTTTTATACTAGCAATAGCCTAGAAAACACATTCTAACATGAAATTCACCAGGGCATCTTTTACAAATGTGCAAAGCGAGGCTCTGACTAGCTCTTGAAACATGAACATGCAAACAGTACAAACTGCAAATGGATTAAACTTGCCAAACTGAGAAAATGGATTCATAGGGACTTGAAATTTGGCATGTGGACTCACTTTTATGCATAGAATTTAGTGCAATTTTAATTTCATCATGACAATCAATAGGGCAAAAGTTATAAGTGCTTAAAGTAGGCCACTTAATAAAATCTGCATTTGCACCTAAAATGCACTTTCAGCTCACCCCTTGAAATGGGTACTTGATAAACTAATCCAAACTAAAAAATGAGAGTTGAAGAACACTCCATGGGCCAAATGAAATGTGTAGAACATATTTCCCAAGCCTTACCCTTTGAAAATCAACTGGCTACATTTTACCCTCTCTCTAACTAGGCCACTTGAATGAGATTAGGTGCCTTTCTAAAAATGTGAATGAAATTTTTTGAAATGGGCCTCAAAACTTGACCAAATTTAATGAGTCCCAAAAAAGAGAGGTGACTATGTTGGTAAGTTTGATGCTAAGAGTGATGAAGACACATTTCTTGGTTACTCCACCAAGAGAAAAGCCTACAAATGTTACAACAACTAGACAAAGAAGATCATTGAAAGTGCTAATATCCAAGTGGATGAGTGTCCTAAAAATTAAGGAGAAAGCAAAGAGAAGAAGGAAGATGAACCTTACATTTTTATTTTGGAGCCAGAACTGGTGAAGCCAAAAGTTGGTGAAATGAATGTTGTAACACAAGTTCAACTGGAACAGGTAGATTCTATAGAAGATGAAGATAGTGAAGTGTTGGCATTATGTGAAACGGTATGAGGACATAATGACATTGTATATTGTCATTGATGTCAATATGCTGAAGAGGTGAGAGCCGGCATAACTCTATGAATCGACATTCATGCCAAAGTGAAGCGGTGTGCTTGTTCAAGGTGAACCAGCATATGGTTATGGGAACTGGCACATGGAAGCATTGTATGACTACCAATTGGTAGTCTCAACTTCAGGGTTTCCGGTTTAAGTGCTTCAAGCCTGTGTGGCTCAACCGGTGACATTGTGTGATGAGTTAGCATTGTAATGAAGAATAGATCATGTTGCCACATCAGCCTTGTGTGCATAAAGGATCTTGCATGAAGGAGATTGTTCCTATCTACCTCAAGAATGTGTGAAGTCTGTAAAACGGTGATAACATGTGATGGGTTATCAGCCACCATGAAATCGATGAAAATGGACAATGGAGAATGTCTTGAGATTGGATCAAGACTATTGCAATTAATGGAGTGTTCTTAATGGTTAGGATTGAACCATTTGAATTCCTTAACCTATAAGGTTTAGGGTTTAGGGTTTATGCTATCGACCTATCTATTTTCCTATAAGGTCGATGTTGTGTCTCTTTCTGATGTTGTTGGCAAAAGTTATGTGTGTGTATCCGAGAGAAGGGATACGTAATTATTTCTAGACCAAAAGGAGAGAAGTGATACCTGCAGAGTGGAAGTGCAGAAGGTGAAGAGGAGCTTAAGTGGATCTGCATTGGCATTGAGTGTTGTTACCAAATCATTGTAATACCTGTTGATCTCTAACCACCTCAATAGTTGGAAAATCCCTTAACAGGGTAGCCTTAACCGGCTTGCTGTAAATCCTTTAACAGGGTAATTCAAAGCTATTGAGTTCAAAATACTTTAGCTATTGAGTTCTTAAAATCCTCTAACATGGTAAACTTTAACAGTGTTTAACCCTTAACCGGGTGATCTTTAACAAGATTGGTTCCTAGCAGAATCTTTTGTAATGTCTCTAACCAGACAAGGCTCCTAACAAAGAAAACTTCTAAAGAGTTCAAGAACAACTTGTGGGTATTCATTCCTACCATGGTTTTTGCCAGTTGGGTTTCCACGTGAAAAATATGTGTGTCATGTGTGATGCTTTGCTATTGTCTGTCAAGCATATAATGGTTATGTGTTTTATGCCTATCAATAAAACATGTTGAACTAGTTGTTATTATGATTTGATGGTAGATTACCTATTTATGCATAAGAGAGAAAAGGTAAGGTAGTCTTGAGTTGAGTGAAAAGCTAAGTGAGTAACTAGTTAATGCTTGTCTCAGTCAATCTTAGCTTTACCGGTTGCACTCTGTTTCAAACCAGTGTCACTGTTTGCCAGTCATTTGAAGTGTCTATTGTCAGACTGGCTTAGGACTATATTTTTACCTATACTGATTCACCCCCCCCTCTCTCAGTACTAGGTTAGTACTATTAGTTCATCATTGAGTTATCAGTTGGTATCAGAGTGTCCTTCAAGTCCTCTATGTTATAAGCTTAACCACTTGATGTAAAAATCCCAGTCTAAAGATGAAGAGGGAAGGTCCAAAGTTTAACAGAGAAAATTTTAGTATATGGAAAGACAGAATGAAGATATTCATCAAAAGCATGGGTGCTCAACACTAGAGCTATGTTGCTCCTACCAGTACCCTTACCAATGACCAAAAGAGAGAGATGCAGGAGAACAAGCAAGTCATGGAAGTTGCCATTAGTAGTTTATCTGACATTGAGTTCATTGATGTTCAGGATAAGGTAAATCCCAAAGAGGCATGGGATACTCTTGAAAATATCTATGGTAGTGATGAACATGTAAAATAGGCTAAGGAAGACAGCCTTAAAGGGAAGTTTGAAGATATGCAGATGGTTGAAAGTGAGACCATTCAACAATATGGAATAAAAATCAAAACTGTTGTTGGAGATATCAAGAGTGCAGGTGGTAAAATGGAAGATGCTACTGTGGTAAGAAAAGTCCTAAGATCCCTATTGTCGGTCTATGCAATAAGGGTTGCTGCTATTCAAGAGCTAAGATCAATAGACAAGACTAAGGTATCCCTAGATTCTATCATTGCAAAGTTGACAACCTATGAGCTAAATAGTTTCGATGATAGTGTTCAAAAGACTGAATCAACTTTTAAAGCTTCTACAGTACCATCTAGAAAAGGAAAAGAAGCTAGCACTAGTGGTGAACCAAGACAAGGTAGAGAAATGGATGATGAGGAGATTCTAATGGCATTTGAAGCTCTCCTTTCTAGGAAACTTCCAAAAGGAACCAAAAAATACAGAGGTAAGCTACCTTTAAAATGCTTCTCTTGTAACTAGATAGGACATACTGCTATAAACTGTCCTAATGGCAACAACAAGGACAAACTAGAAAGGTTCAAGAAATTCAAAGGAGGAAACCAAAGATACTATTTTGTGGCAGTTGATGGAGTTGTCATAGATGAAGAATCAGAGGATGAAGAAAATGAAGATATTGTGTTTGTTGTTGTCAAGGAAGATGTGTCTGACAAGAAGGCTCTTGTCTCCCGGTTTGATAATTCCAATGAGTGGATCATTGACAATGGTTGTTCTCACCATATGACTGGTGACCAGAGAAAGTTTCTATCATTGGAGGAGTATGATGGTGGTGTGGTTCACTTTGGCAATGATGCACCATGTATGGTCAATGGCAGAGGGTTCTGACAATGTGTATTGGTTTAATGGTCTTAGACACAACCTTCTGAGTGTTGCCCAGCTGAATGAAAGTGGCCTCACTCTGGAATTCAAGAATGGAGTTTGCAAAATCAAAGGAAAGGATGGTGAATTGGTGTCCACCGGCATGCAGGCCAAAGGTAACCTATTTCATCTGAATGCAAATATAAGTACATGTCTTATGGCTAAATTTGATGATAGCTAGATATGGCATAGGAGACTCTGCCATGTAAACTTTGATAACATTGTGAAGGCTAGTAAGATCAAGGTAGTTAGAGGGTTGTCAGTGCTAAGAAAACTGGATAATACCTTGTGCAGAGAGTGTCAATTGGGGAAAATGTCTTCCTCAACCTTTAAAAGTAAATCTTTCACTGCTAACAACTTGCTTGCCTTGTGCATACTGATTTGTGTGGTCCTATGAAAACTAGAAGTGTGCAGGGTGATAGTTACTTCATGATTCTCACTGATGACTGCTCAAGAATGATGTGGGTCACATTCTTGAAAGACAAGTCTGAAGCCTTTGTAAAGTTCAAATCTTTCAGAGCTTTAGTGGAGAAGGAAAGCGGTAAAAGGATCAAGTGCCTGAGAACTGATCAAGGAGGGGAATTCACTTCCGGTGAATTCAACAAGTACTATGAAGAACATGGCATCAAGAGGCAATTGCCTGCCCCCTGGACTCCATAGTAGAATGGCCTAGTAGAGAGGAAAAACCGGACTATGGTTGAAGCACCTAGAACCATGTTGATTCAAGGAAAGGTAGCTCACACCTTTTGGAGAGAAGCGGTGAGCACTACAGTCTACACAATGAACCGGGTACTCATCAAGAAAGGTAAGGATAAAACTCCTTATGAGTATTGGACTGGTAAGACACCTATGGTTAGATACTTTAGAGTGTTTGTTAGCAAATGTTACATCAAGAGGAGTGAACACTAGAGCAAATTTGATGCGAAATGTGATGAGGGAATATTCTTAGGATATTCCACCAAGAGCAAATTTCTCAAGTGTTTCAACAATAGGACTCAGAGAATTATGGAAAGCATCAATGTAAGATTTGATGAAACCTCTGAGAAAACTGAGGAAACTGGTAGTGAGCAAGTGGTAAATGAACCGATTGTCAGTCAACCAAGTACCAGTAATAGTGTTCCTAAACCAGCAAATGTAGATGTTGATACTGATGGAGATAAGGATGAAGAAGAAAAGAAAGAGGAATCTATCAAGACCATTCCTTGGTATGTCAAGCTGAATCATGATCCTAAGCAGATCAAAGGAGATAAGTATGCAAGAATCCTTACAAGAAGAAAGGTCAGAGAAAACTCATGTATGATCTCTGAATTTGAGCCTAAAACATTCAAAGAGGCACATAAAGATGAAGACTGGATCAAGGCAATGAAAGAGGAACTTGACCAGATAGAGAAAAATGGTACATGCTCTTTGGTACCTAGACCGGAGCATAAAAATGTCATTACCAAATGGCTCTTTAGAAATAAGCTAAATGAGGATGGCATAATGATAAGAAACAAAGCCCGATTGGTATGCAAAGGATATGCTCAAGAAGAAGGAGAAGACTATGGAGAAACCTTTTCTCCTGTAACAAGATTGGAAGGAGTTTGTATGCTTCTTGAATATGTGGCTTTTAAAGGTTTCAAAGTATATCAAATGGATGTAAAATCTGCATTCCTAAATGGTTTACTTGAAGAGGAGGTGTATATTGAGCAACCAGATGGGTTATCCCTATCAGAAGACAGTGACATGGTATGTAGGCTACATAAAGCCCTATATGGACTAAATCAGGCACCTAGGGTATGGTATGAACATCTAAATTCCCATCTTGTGAAGATTGGATTTGAGAGAACAAGTGAAGATAGCAATATCTACTTGAAGTCTGAAGGAGATCAGATCCTGATCTGTGAGGTATTTGTTGATGACATTATCTTTGGTGGAGATGACAAGATGAGTCATGAGTTTGTGGATGAGATGAAGAAAGAGTTTGAAATGTCACTCATAGGGGAGATTAAATTCTTCATTGGACTATAGATCCAGCAGATGAAGGATGGAATCTTTATCACTCAGTCCAAGTATGTCAAAGAGGTGTTGAAGACCTTTTCCATGGAAGATAGCAAATCGGTTGGTACTCCGATTGTGACCGGTTGTAAACTATCTAAAGAAGATGACTTAAAATTTGTTGATGTGAAGGAATATCAATCAATGATTGGTAAGTTGCATTATGTAGTGCATAGCAAACTGGATATTGCACATGTAGTTTGCATTACTACAAGATTTGAGAAATGCCTAAGAGAATCTCACTTGGTTGCAGTCAAGCGGATTCTTAGGTATCTGAATGGAACTGTTGACTATGGATTGTGGTATCCTTATAGCAAGGATTTCAACTTGAAAGTATACACATATGTTGATTGGGTAGGCAATATAGATGACTGGAAAAGCACAACCGGTGGTGCATTATTTCTTGGTGGTAGACTGGTCTCATGGATGAGTAAGAAGTAGAGTTGTATCTCTCAATCTACATCAGAAGCATAGTATGTTGCAGCTTTCATGAACTACACTTAGACAATTTGGATGAAGCATGTATTAAATGGCTTCAAAGTTCCTATTACTGAACTAGTTAGTATATTTTGTGACAATACTAGTGCAGTTAATATCTCCAAGAATCCGGTTTTACATTCTAGAACCAAGCACTTTGAGCTTAAGTATCATTTCCTAAGGGAAAAGGTTCAGAACAAAGAGATTGCACTAGAACATGTTTTCAGTAAGGAGCAATTAGCAGACATATTAACCAAGCCTCTCCCAAAGACTACATTTAGGCACTTAAGAGGTGAATTAGGGGTGTTACCCCTTTAGGAGGTAAACTAAAAGCATATGCTCTACATCAATCAGGTAGTGCATAGTCAAATTTATTTTGGATTGATGTGTTGAAGGATGCTACTCCTCAAGGGGAGCAACATAATGGAACAAGGAAGCCTGTGCCTCCACTTTGGCATTGTTGTCAAAGGGGGAGAAGATGTGAAGCGGAGAAGATATTTGCAGACATTGGGGGAGAAGATGTGAAGTGGAGAGATATCTTTGTATATTTCCATCAATGCCAAAGGGGGAGATTGTTGGCATTATGTGAACCAGTATGAGGACATAATGACATTGTATGTTGTCATTGATGTCAATATGCTGAAGAGGTGAGAACCGGCATAACACTGTGAACTGACATTCGTGCCAAAGTGAAGCGGTGTGCTTGTTCAAGGTGAATCGGCATATGGTTATGGGAACCAGCACATGGAAGCATTGTATGACTACTGGTTGGTAGTCTCAACTTCAGGGTTTCCATTTTAAGTGCTTCAAGCCTGTGTGGCTCAACCGGTGACATTGTGTGATGAGTTAGCATTATAATCAAGAACAAATCATGTTGCCACATCAGCCTTGTGCGCGTGAAGGATCTTGCATGAAGGAGATTATTCCTATCTACCTCAGGAATGTGCGAAGTCTGTAAAATGGTGATAACGTGTGATGGGTTATTAGATGCCATGAAATTAGTAAAAATGGATGATGGAGAATGTCTTGAGATTGGATCAAGACTGTTGCAATTAATGGAGTGTTCTTAATAGTTAGGATTGTACCATTTGAATTCCTTTACCTAATAGGTTTAGGGTTTAGGGTTTATGCTACCGACCTATCTATTTTCCTATAAGGTTGATGTTGTGTCTCTTTCTAAGGTTGTTGGCAAAAGTTGTGTGTGTGTATCCGAGAGAAGGGATACGTAATTCTTGCTAGACCAAAAGGAGAGAAGTGATACCTACAGAGTGGAAGTGCAGAAGGTGAAGAGGAGCTTAAGCGGATCTGCATTGGCATTGAGTGTTGTTACCAAATCATTGTAATACCTATTGATCTCTAACCACCTCAATAATTGGAAAATCCCTTAACAGGGTAGCCTTAACTGGCTTACTGTAAATCCTTTAACAGGGTAATTCAAAGCTATTGAGTTCAAAATACTTAGCTATTAAGTTTTTAAAATCCTCTAACAAGGTAACCTTTAACAGGGTTTAACCCTTAACCAAGTATTATAGCCATCCCTTAATTGGGTGATCTTTAATAGGATCGGTTCCTAGTAGAACCTTTTGTAATGTCTCTAACCAGACAAGGCTCCTAACAGAGAAAACTTCTAAAGAGTTCAAAAACAGCTTGTGGGTATTCATCCCCACCATGGTTTTTCCCAGTTGGGTTTCCACATGAAAAATATGTGTGTCATGTGTGATGCTTTTATCTTGTGATGCTTTGCTATTGTCTGTCAAGCATATAATGGTTTTGTGTTTCATGCCGGTGAATAAAATATGTTGAACTAGCTATTATTATGATCTAATGGTAGATTACCTATTTATGCATAAGAGAGAAAAGGTAAGGTAGTCTTGAGTTGAGTGAAAAGCTAAGTGAGTAACCAGTTAATGCTTGTCTCAATCAGTCTTAGCTTTACCAATTGCACTCTATTTCAAACCGATGTCACTGTTTGCCAGTCATTTGAAGTGTCTACTGTCAGAACAGCTTAGGACTATATTTTTGCCTATACTAATTCACCTCCCCCTCTCAGTACCAGGTTAGTACTATCAGTTCATCATTGAGTTATCACAATGTCACCGATTGAGCCACATAGGCTTGAAGCACTTAAACCGAAAACCCTGAAGTTGAGACTACCAACCGATAGTCATACAATGCTTCCATGTGCCAGTTCCCATAACCATATGTCAGTTCACCTTGAACAAGCACACTGCTTCACTTTGGCACGAATGTCGGTTCACAGTGTTATGCCAATTCTCACCTCTTCAGCATATTGACATCAATGACAACATACAATGTCATTATGTCCTCATACCGGTTCACATAATGTCAACATGTCACTATCTTCATGTTCTATAGAATCTACTAGACAAAGAAGATCGTTGAAAGTGCTAATATCCGAGTGGATGAGTGTCCTGAAGATTAAGGAGAAACCAAAGAGGAGAAGAAGGAAGATGAACCTTACATTCTGATTTTGGAGCCAAAATCGGTGAAGCCAAAAGTTGGTGAAATGAATGCTACAACACAAGTTCAACTAGAAGAGGTAGATTCTGTAGAAGATGAAGATAGTGAAGAACAAGAACCTGAAGATCATGATCATGTTATTCCAAGGTATGTTAGACTCAATCATAATCCTGATTAGATTATTGGAGATAAAGATGCTAGTGTATTAACCAGAAGAAGAATTAGAGAGAGTCCTTATATGATCTCCACTATTGAGCCCAGAACAACAAAGGAAGCTTTTGGTTATGATCACTGGATCAAGGCTATGGAAGAAGAGCTTGACCAGATTGAGAAGAACAATACATGGACCCTAGTACCTAGACCAATGAACAAAAATGTAATAGGTACTAAATGGGTATTCAGAAATAAACTGAATGAAGACAGAGTAGTAGGTAGAAACAAAGCCAGACTGTTATGCAAAGGCTATGCATAGGAAGAAGAAGAAGACTATGGAGAGATATTTGCACTAGTTGCTATATTGGAAGGTGTTAAAAATCTACTTTCATTTTCAGTATATCAGATGGATTTGAAGTTAGCATTTCTAAATTGAACAACTAGGTGGTTATGCTTTGACTGATGGAAAGGATATGGTGTGTAAATTACACAAGGCACTATATGGACTAAAGCAAACAGCAAGAGCATGGTATGAAAGACTAAATTCACACTTGGTGAAGATAGGTTTTTAGAGAACCAGTGAAGACAACAATATATATCTCAAGACTAAAGGAGATAAGATACTAGTTAGTGAGGTATTTGTGGATGATATCATTTCTGGAGGCAATGATGACATGAGTGATGACTTTACAAATGAGATGAAAATTGAATTTGAGATGTCTCTTGTAGGAGAGATAAAATTATTCATAGGTTTGCAAATTCAACAGATGAAGAGTGGTATTTTTATCACACAGTCCAAATATGTGAAAGAGGTATTGAAGACATTTGGAATGGGAGATTGTAAACTAGTTGTAACACCAATTGTTACAAACTATAAACTATCTAAGGAGGAAGATGCTACATCCATGGATGAAAAGGAGTATAGGTCTATGATAGGGAAACTGCATTATGTTGTTTACAGTAGACCGAATATTGCTCATGCAATTGGATTAGTTGCCAGATTTTAGAAGAATCTGAAGGAGACACACATGGTAACAACTAAAAGGATATTTAGATATCTGAAAGGCACAATTGATTATGGATTATGGTATCCATATGTAGGTAACTTTGATTTGAAAGTCTATACAAATGCACAACTAGAGGTGCATTCTTTCTTGGAGGAAGGTTTGTATCTTGGAGCAACAAGAATCAAAGTTGTATATCATATTCAACTGCTGAAGTTGAATATGTTGCAACATATATGAATTGTAACTAGGCAATCTAGATAAAACACATTCTGGAAGGTTTCAAGATGAAAATCTCAGAACCGGTAAGGATTTTCTGTGATAACACTAGTGCAATAAATATTTCAAAGAACCCAATGTTGCATGCTAAAACCAAGCATATAGAGTTGAAATATCATTTCTTGAGAGAAAATGTGTAGAGTAAAGATGTGTTACCGGAGCATGTATCTACTAAGGAACAACTAGCGGATATCTTTACTAAACCTTTGCCTATGGCTACTTTTGAGTATCTTAGAGGTCAGCTAGGGGTTGTTCCCCTACATGAGGTCAAATAAGCTGATGTAGAAGACATCAGTCCCAGAGCTTATTGAAGATCTTGAAGCAGGATTGGTGTAGAGTGGAGCTACTCCACAAGGGGAAAAGCCAGTTGCAGAATAGTGAAGTATGACACTATATGTTTTACTTTCACTTTGGCATTATTGTGAAAGGGGGAGAAAAATTGTATGATTGATAGGGATAAGAACTATAGCCAGATACTAGTTGAAGAAATGGATACTTAGTTGAAGGAGAGTACATGGAGAAATGTAAGCTAGGATTCCTATACATGTGTATGTGCATTACTCTCAATCATCATAATCAAAGGGTGTTGATACTTGTATTGCATGTTGGCATATGATGAGCTGACATGTTGATATGATGATAATGTATGTTGTCATTAATTTCAATAAGTGTAAGTGAACCAGTATGCAAATTGAAAGAAGTTGGTGAACCAGTATGAAGAAATGCAGTGAACCGGTGTCGGGGTTTCACTAAGTGTGACTACCGGTTGGTAGTCTCAGCTCTAGGGTTTTTCCAGTTTGGCAATCCAGCTTGTGCGATGCAATTGATGACATTATGTGATGAGTTATCTAAGAGAAGAGGATGAGATCGAGGCACCACATAAGCTTTGTGCACGTGAAGGATTTCCTTGAGGATCTTGCATGAGAAGATCAATTGCATTAAAATTCTACCTTGAGAAAGAACATTCTTCTTGGTGATATGAGAAGAAAGTGTGATGAGTTAGTAATTCCCATGTGCAATGAAGAATGATACAGATTGTCTTGTGATCTGTTTGAGATTGTATTGCTCTATGCAAAGTGTTTGGATGGTCAGGATTGGACCATCTGTATTGTAAACTTGAGATGCTTAGGGCTTATGCTACCGACCTAATTGTTGTCTATAAGGTTGATAATGTTTGTTTTTGTAAGTTGCTGGAAAATGTTGTGTGTGTATTCGAGTGATGAGATACTTGCCAGACCAGTAAGAGAAAACTGCAGAGTGTGATTGCAGAAGTAGAAGAACTGAAAAGGATCTGCCTTGGCATATAGTGTTGTTATCAAATCAGAGTTTTTACCTATTATCTTCTAACCATTTCAATAGTTGGAAAATCACTTTATCTAGTATCTTTAATAGGATTGTTGTAAATACTCTAACAAGGTGACTCAAGATCATTGAGTTGTTTAAATCCTATAGCAAGGTAAGCTTTAACATGGTATATAGCCATCCATTTGCCAAGTGATCTTAAGTAGGATCGGTTCCTAGCATAACCTTATTGTGAAGTCTTTAACTGGACTAGGCTCCTAATAGAGTGAGCTTCAAAAGAGTTCAAAAACAAGCTCATGGGTATTCATCTCCACCATGGTTTTTCCCATTTGGGTTTCCACATGAAAAATTTGTGTTCATGTGTTGTGCATTTTTCATGTGATTCTTTGTTTGAGTGATTATGCATGCAGAGTTAATGGTTATGGTATTGGTGACACACCACATGCATATGTTTATGGGTGAATTTGTTATCAAGTATTGAATGTATTTGAAGTCTTTAGACTTATCAGTTTATGTTGTCTAAAGTCTTATTGTGTTTAACTGATATTGCCATGGTTAAGTTTAGTAATGAAGACGACCGATTGGTATTGCTTTAACTTGATAAGTTGTTGAGAAAGTTTTTGTTTGTACTGATTCACCACCCCCCCTTAGTACTAGTTAGGGTATCTGTTATTCATCATTATTCATCAATTGGTATCAGAGCTATTCTAGGTCCTCAGTTATATAAGCTTAACTGCTTGAGGTAAAAGATCCTGCCTTAATGATGAAGAGGGAAGGTCCTAAGTTTAATAGAGATAACTTCAAAATATGGAAGGAAAAAATGAAGATCTATATCAAGAGTCTGGGTGCTCAACACTGGAGCTATGGTTGAGAATGCCTATGTTATTCCCACTTGTACTATGACCGATGATTAGAAGAGAGAGATTCAAGAAAATGGGCAAGTCATGAAAGCTCTTATTAGCAGTTTGTCTGATATTGAGTTCATTGATGTAAAAGATAAGGACACTCCTAAAGATGTATGGGACACATTGGAAACTATTTATGGTGGTGATGAGCATGTAAAGAAAGCTAAGGAAGAGAACCTTAGAGGAAAATTTGAAGACATGAGGATGGTTGAAGGTGAGACCATTCAGCAATATGGCATAAGAATCAAGACTATTGTTGGAGATATCAAGAGTACTAGTGAAATGATTGATGATGCCACCATTGTCAGTAAAGTCTTGAGATCATTGTTTCTAGTCTATGCAATTTGAGTTGCGGCTATCTAGGAACTAAGGTCTATTGACAAAACCAAGGTATCCTTAGACTCTATCATTGCAAAGTTAACTGCATATGAGTTGAATAGCTATGATAGCAGTGTTCAGAAGACTGAGTCAACTTTTAGAGCATTTGTTGCACCAACTAGAAAAGGAAAAGAGGAAAGTACCAGTTATGAATACATGCAAAGAAGAGGTATGGATGATGAAGAAATTTTGATGGACTTTGAAGCTCTTCTTGCCAAGAGATTTCCAAAAGGTACTGGAAAATATAGAGGTAAGCTTCCTTTGATATGTTTTTCTTGCTATAAGATAGGACATATAGATGTTAACAATCGTAACAATGACAATAAGGATAAACCAGAGAGGTTTAGAAAGTATAAAGGAGGAAATAGAAGAAATTGTCTTGTTGCAGTGGATGAAGGTGTTACTGATGAAGAATCTGAGGATGAAGAAAATGAAGACATAGTATTTGTAGCTATGAAGGAAGAAGTGTCTGACAAGACAACACTTGTCTCTTGCATTGACAACTTTAATGAGTGGATAATTGATAGTGGTTGTTCTCACCACATGACTGGTGATAGGAGAAAGTTTCTCTCTCTAGAAGAATATGATGGAGGTGTTGTAAAATTTGGCAACGATGCACCATGTTTGGTGAAAGGTAAAGGATCCATCTCACTGAATGGTAAGAGTAGTGTAGATGATGTCTACTCGGTAGAAGGTCTTAAGCATAACCTGTTGAGTGTTGCTAAGTTGAATGATAAAGGACTCATTCTGGAGTTCAAAGGTGGAGTTTGCAGTATAATTGGAAAGAGTGGTGAACTTATTGCCACCGGTAAACAGACTAGAGTTAACTTATTTCAGTTGACTGCCAATATAAGTCAGTGTCTAATTGCTAAGTTTGATGATAGTTGGATATGGCATAGGTGACTTTGTCATATAAACTTTGATAATATTGTAAAGGCTAGTAAGATCAAGGTAGTAAGAGGATTGCCTTTGTTGAATAAACTAGAGAATTCTTTGTGTAGAGAATGTCAACTTGGGAAGATGTCTTCCTCAACTTTCAAAGGTAAATCTTTTTCAAAATAAAACTTACTTGATCTTGTGCATACTGATTTTTGTGGTCCTATGAAAACTAGAAGTATTCAGGGAGATAGGTATTTCATGATTCTTAGTGATGATTGCTCAAGAATGATGTGGGTCACATTCTTGAAGGACAAGTCTGGGGCATTTGGAAAGTTCAAAGCCTTTAGAGAATTAGTAGAGAAGGAAAGTGGTCAAAAGATAAAATGCCTAAAAGCTGATCAAGGAGGTGAATTCACTTCTGATGAATTCAACAAGTACTATGAAGATAGTGGTATTAAGAGGCAGTTGTCTACCCCAAGGACACCACAACAGAATGGCATAGAAGAAAGGAATAATAGGACTATAGTTGAAGTGACTAGAACAATGTTGATCCAAGGAAAGGTTTCTCACACTTTTTGGAGAGAATCGATGAGCACTGCAGTCTATACTATGAACCGGTTACTCATCAAGAAAGGTGGACTTAAAACCCCTTATGAGTATTGGACCGGGAAAACTCCCACTATGAGTTACTTTAAAGTGTTTGGTAGTACATGTTACATCAAGAGAGGTGAGCATTTTAGCAAATTTGATGCTAAAAGTGATGAAGGAATATTTCTGGGATATTCCACTAAGAGCAAAGCTCTCAAGTGATAGAACAATAGAAAATAGAAAATTGTTGAAAGTATCAATGTCACGGTTGATGAATCCCCTGAGGAACCTGAGGAAACCTACATAGAAGAAGTGGAAGATGAACCAGGTATAGCCTTCTGGGAACTAGTTAAGAAAGAAACAAGTAAAGATCATAGTGTTCTTGTACCAGTAGAAGCTACAGAAGAAGAAGAAGAAGAGGTAAGTCAAGAAGAAGAAGAAAAGCTAGCAGATCAAGCTAGAGTCATTCCTAGATATGTGAAACTACATCATGACCTGAAGCAAATCATTGGAGATAAAGATGTAGGGATACTCACAAGAAGAAAAGTGAAAGAAAAATCTTGCATGATTTCTAAATTAGAGCCCAAGACTTCTAGAGAAGCACTTACAGATGAAGACTGGATTAAAGCAATGGAAGAGGAGCTAGACTAGATAGAAAAGAATGCAACATGGTCTCTGGTACCCAAACCAGAACACAAAAATATCATAGGTACCAAATGGGTCTTCAGGAATAAGCTAAATTAAGAAGGCATAGTTGTAAGGAACAAGGCAAGACTTGTATTCAAAGGATATGCTTGGGAGGAGGGAGAAGACTACGAAGAAACCTTTGCTCTTGTGGCTAGACTGGAAGGTGTTTGAATGCTACTTGCATTTGCAGGATTTAAGGGATTTAAGGTCTATCAGATGGATGTGAAGTCTGCATTTTTGAATGGAATCCTAGAAGAGGAAGTGTATATTGAGCAACCAAAAGGGTTTGCCTTATTAGAAGATAGTAACATAGTGTGTAGATTACACAAAGTCTTATATGGATTGAATCAAGCACCTAGGGCATGGTATGAAAGGTTACACTCTCATATTGTGAAGATTGGATTTCAGAGAACAAGTGAGGATGGCAACATCTATTTAAAATTTGAAGGTGATCAAATTTTGATCTATGAAGTATTTGTAGATGGAAATCTTTGGAGGAGATGATAAAATGAGTCATGCTTTTGCAGATGAAATAAAGAAAGAGTTTGAGATGTCTCTGATTGGAGAGATAAAGTTCTTCATTGGTTTATAGATTCTCAAATGAAAGAGGATGTCTTTATTACCCAGTCCAAGTATGTAAAAGAGGTATTGAAGACCTTTGGCATGGAGGAGAGAAAACCGTTTGGTACACCGATGGTGACTAGCTATAAACTGACTAAGGAAGATGATTCAGTGTTGGTAAATGAAAAGGAGTATCGGTCAATGATCAGTAAGTTTAACTATGTGGTGCACAGTAGACCAGATATTGCTCATGCAGTGGACATAGTAGCTCATTTTCAAAAATGTCCTAGAGAATCCCACTTCGTAGCTATCAAGAGGATTCTTAGATATCTAAAAGGAATAGTTGTTGGCATTTTTTATGATTATGTTATGATTGTCATTGATGGAAACACACTTGCATTGAGATAATTTTTGTATGTATAAGTTAAAGCACAACCGGTACCTGTTCCAACTGGGATGATACATTATAGTCCTTAGCCTATTGGCATTTTTTAGAAAGTGATTACTAATATGAAGCAGTATGTTGACCCCAAGTGGTTCGAGGATCTCAAGCAGTACAAAGGATCAATGGGGCATAACACATATTTCCTAGTCTTCATTTTGTCAAACTGGCAACCGATATTTTGTATGAACCGGTAATACTCTGTGATGAGTTACCAACCAAAATTTTGTGAACAGTTACCATCCATCGATTGTTTGACAGTGCCGACACTTTAACGGTGCTTTTTGTGTCGTGTTACTAAATTTGTCTAGATGCATTGAACCTAGGAAATTGTAATGTAATCTTATTGGAACAACATGAAATCAGATTCCTTTATAAGGACATCATGTCTAGGGTTTTAGGTTGTTGTTGTTGTTGATGTTGTTGCAAGGGTTTAAGGTGGTTGATGAGTTAGAGAGAGTATGAATGTGTAGAAGATTGAAGTAATGCTGGAATGCATTAGGAATGAGCTATCAAGGATCTAACCAAGCAATCTGTGCTATTAGCTAGATCACTCACTTATTGATTACTCACATCTTTGACAAGTCTGTAGCCCTTAATCGGGTAGGCCCAAAAGCCTTTTGTAAATCCTCTAACAAGGTGGTTCACATATGTGGATCTAAAATCCTCTAGCAAGGTAGTCTTTAATCAGACTTATCTCCTAGCAGAGATTGAAATTCCTAACAGGATCTATTCTGGTAAAGAACATTGTATGACCTTAACCGGGCTGACCTTAACCGGTTTGGTTCCTATTCTACAGACAATTACTTGTGAGTTCCATCTCACCGTGGTTTTTCCTATTTGGGTTTCCATGTCAAAATATCTTGTGTAATGTTGTTTGTGCTTCTGTGGGTGAATGCATTATTTTCTATTTGGTTTGTATGTGTGCTAACCGGTTTGTCTGCTAAACTATTTTACCGATTTACTATTACTCTAACAAAGTGTTTAAGTGTAAAGATGTTTGGCATACTAATTCACCCCCCCTCTTAGTATTCATCAAATGGTATCAGAGCCAACCTTTCTATAAGTTTAACCACTTGGAAAGAGATATGGGGGAATACACATTGAGGGAACTTACTCATCAGCTCACTCAGTCTGAGCAAGCCTATGATGATCTTATGGTCAAATATAAGGCCTCTCAGGTAAAAAGGAGAGAACATGCTGAAAAGTTGATGGAGCTATCTAAAAATAGTTCTTCTGATGAAGCGGACATGGAAGCCTTGATTCAAGAAGTAGAAAAGTTGAATGAATCCAATTCCAACCTGAAAAGAATTGGAAGGACTGACTATCTAAATGTGACAAGAGCTTGAGAACCAAAGGAAAGATGAAGATTTGGTCAAAGACAAATATCATGAAAACTCTAAGATGAAGCAAGAGATCAGTGCCCTAACTGCTCAACTCCATGCGAGTAAAGTGGAAAAGGAAGACATGCAAGGAGAACTAAACATTGCCTTCTTTGAGAATGAAAACCTGATGGAAACAAATGCTGCTATTTCCAAAGAACTCTCCGAGTCAAAGGAAATACATGTTAAGTTTAACAAGAGCACTGTCAAGCTAGAGCAAAAGCTTGAATCTGCCAAACCTGTCAAGAACACTAATGGACTTGGTAGTTTCGATCATGAGGAAGGTGAGACCTCTAGTACAAATGCTGGAGCATCAAAGAAACAACCGACATCAAAGGATAAAGGTAAGCAAAAGTTTAAACCCGCTTTCTTTAACTATCTTAAAGAAGGACATATTGCCAATGTGTGTAGGAGTAAGGCTTACAATAATTTTCCTTATTTTCTAAATAATAAGCCTAGATCCTATAAATTCAATGGTAACTGTTATGTATGCAACAAGTTTGGGCATAGAGCATTTGAATGCAGGTCTGTTATGAGCAATGTTGGAAGAAATCCTTAGAGGACTCAAGGAGTTGGTCCTGAACCTTTTGTGAACCGGAATCACAACCGGTTTAATGCCTTCAATCATTAGTCAAGAAGTGGTGGCTATCAAGCAGCAACCGGATGGAGAGAAAACTATTTGATCTATCATAATCATGGTCACACTGCTGCAACATGCAGGAGGAAGAATGGCAACATGAATAATGGACCTTGGAGAGCACCTGGAATGGTTTGCTATCATTGCAATAAACCGGGTCACATTGCCAGATTCTGCAAATCAAGATAGAACATATTGGATGATATACCGGTCACTCTAGAAGGAAAGATTGATATTGACACCATTCAAGTAGATATGAACAAAACTTGGAAGAAGAAACAAGCGGTGTTACAAGAAGAACCGATTTCTACACCTAGTGTAGAAATATCGAAATAGGCAAACTAAGCATCAGAAAAGCTTAGGGGGAGCAAACGGCGAAATGTTTCGAACCCCCAGTTTACACCAATAAAAGACCTTAACTAGTATGCGATACTTGTCATTTAGCGGAACACCAAAAATGGTAAAAGGCAAATTAGGGTTTACGCCCTAATGGTGGAGCATTAATTACAGTAGGTGAGGAATATGTTTAAAAGGAATTTTCAAATCATTTCTCACTATCATTTTTTTTGAGCAAAGAAGGTTTTCAAATGTAGAGTGATGAAAAAGTGATTTGTGTTGCGATTCAGAGAAATTTAGGAACCTTGAACAAGATTCAAAAGAAAATTACAAATGGTCAAGAGAAGAACGCAAAGCGGTGATTCAACAACCGACAAAGTGGAAGGCAAAGTGGAATTTGCAAAGCCCTAAATTCTCAATTTTTGAAAGGTATTTCTCAAGTTTTCTATTTTGTCATAGCTTCTACATCTCATGATAGTTCTAGTGCAATTGTCGATTCTATAGATTTCATTCAAAGAAAATTGAAATATAATGCTTTGTCACAAGTACCGGCTGGGGTTATAGTAGAAGAAGGGATTTCAGATTATATACACTGCAAAATTGAAGATATAGGGTCTCTTGTGATCCATTCATAGCTAGGTCTATTCTATGGGAAGGATAAAAAGATCAAACCGGAGTGTAGCATTTTGGAGAAGAAGAAACTTCACAATGCAGTTTACTTCCTTGAGGATTTCACAGATGATCATATTAGAATCATTCTGAGCAGAGTTCATGGTGACAAGATGTACCTGGAGAGAACGCATGATATCACTCCACAAGCTATTCATGTCATCACCAATTTCTGCAATATAGGAGAAGTGCCAATCCTTAGGAAGGTTAGCAAGACGGAAATGTCCAAGCTCACTGGTTCAGTGAGTGACTCACGAGGAATGGTTGTTAATTCCATCAAGGATGACCTCGTGAAATATGTGTGCATGATGATTGGATACCAGATGTTCTCTACCTACAAAATTAACTCTGTGTCTACTACAATGGTAAATGCTGCTTATCGGATGATCAAGGAAGATGCATCATTTGACCTCTGCACTGGTATGCAAAGGCAACTCCTATTGAATCTAAAATTAGTCAAACAGAATAATGCATTAAAGTTCAAGTTTGGTCAGCTACTGGTCAGATTATTCTTTTATTTCCAAGGTTACTTCCTAGGAGTGTGAGATATTCTGTGGTCTATGGATCAACCGGTTACCAAGTAGATCAAAGAAATCCTGAAAGCAATTGGAACTAGTTACCCTAATGTTCTGAATAGGTACTTTGATGAGTTCAGAAGCAAGATGATCCTAAGGATGAGGATATCCAGTGACATTGTCAAGAAGTATGAAGATGATATCTTCTTTATCATCAATGTGGATCAATGCATAATGGAGGTTGTTGAGCCCAGATAGGAAGAAGTGGAGCCTATGGGCTATGAGGTGATGTATGATACACTAGACGAGTATGCCTCTACCCTAATTGCCTCACCCCTAGATCCCAAGGCAAAGAGAACCGGCACCTATCTGGAAAGGGTAGCACCGGTTGTAGAACCTCCTGAAAAGAAAGGAAAGGCATTGCCTTTGACATCAGCACTAGTTACTGCAGCCAGTCCCAAAGTGACCAAGCGGTCACCTGCAAAGAAGAAACCGGTAGGAGAACCTGCCAAAGTGTTCGAGAGAAAAAGGAATTCCTCTCTGGATTTAGAAGAAATTGTGTCTAAGGAAAAACCCAAGAAGACAAGACAAGCAAAGAAAAAGACAAAGAATGAACCAACATCATCAGCACTAGTAAATATTGACATTTCCTCCTACAAACCTTTGACACATTGTCAAAGAACCATCAAAAATATTAGGAGAAAAGTGTTGAATGATTTGATTGATTGTTTTGATGATTTCAATGATGATGAAAAAGAAGAAGTTGAAAAAGAAATCATTTATTTATGTGTTAATGACCGGTCGCCTTCAAAAATTAGATTTGAGACACCAGATTCTTTGTATAATTCCTTAGACAATAAATGGCGCATTGCCATAGAGAAGGAACAAGAAATGAGAGAGAAAGTTTTTGCTGAACATTTTCCTGATGTATCAAATTCAGAACTGTTCGAAGTAATGAATAAATACAAAGGCCTCTTCTTCATGAGGAGAAGAAGACTCATGTTACTAGAATGTAAGGGTCAATAAGTACTCAAGAATACACACACTCTTGCTCTAGAAGCTCTTAAGATGCATCGAGTGGCTGAAGCCAATAGGAAGGTTGAACAAGAACCTACAATAACTAACCAGATGAAGTGTTTGACAATGAAGGAAACCTGGTTACTGAACCCATAGACCCTATTGATGTTGATGCTCTAGATGGAGAGGATGTTTCTCACCATCGAAAGCAACAAGATAGGAGAAGTAGGCAAAATAGGAAGTAAAGAAAAAGGAAACTGAGGACAAAAAGGAGGAAGCAAAGAGGCAAGCGAAGAAGAAGAAAGCAAAAGAGGACAAGAAGAAGAAGGATGAAGAGGAGAAGAAGAAGAAGGATTAAGAGGAGAAGAAGAAAAAGGAAGAGGACAAGAAGAAGAAGGAAGAAGATGAGGAGAAATGGAAACAGGAAGAAAAGAGAAAAGAAGAAGAGAAGAAAAGAAAGGAAGGGGAGAAGAGAAAGGAAGAGGAGAAGCGAAAGGAAGAAAAAAAGAAGAAGGATGAGGAAGATAAGGCAGAGGAGAAGAGGAAGGAAGCAGAGAAGAAGAAGGCAAAGGAGGATAAGGAAGAGGAAAAGAGAAAATAAGCAGAGAAGAAGGCAGAGGAAGACTAGGAAGCAGAAGCGGTAAAGAGCACATAGATGGAGACTCCAAAGGAAACCAGTAGTCAAGATAAACTAGATGACCTCACCAGTCCCATTGACCTCCAGTTTGCAAGTGAAATGGAGCTGCTATAGAGCATTAAGGTTGCTCAAGAACACCTTGAGGTGTTAAGGAGGAAGAAGGAGGAAGATGTGATCCAAGATGCGGTGGACACTCTTACCGATTTGTTACCTAGCACAAACCTCCCCAGTACTAACTCATCATTGGCCCAATTGAAGATCCTATGCATAGTAGTGGATGATCAAGTGCAGCGATTAGAGGAGGTAGCAGAGGCAAATGCCAAGAAAGAGAATCAAAAGGCTCTCAACATTGCCCTGGTGAAGAATCTTAATGAGCTCTAGTCATAATTGCAAAAAGCACCAGAAGGATATAAGGAATGCTCTGGATGAGGGAAATCTACTACTAAGTAAGATTTACCAACCCCATCTCTTCTATAATGATGTACTTGCATAGAAGCAAAAGCTTCAAACTAACTTGCAGTTGTATATGAGTACCTTCAAGCTGCCATATGACTCTTTTACAACTTATGGGAAAACCATTCACCGATTTCACATTCAGTCTGCCAAAATAGAGTTGGAAATAAGCACCCAGACTCGAGATTTGCAAAAACTCCAACTAGTTCTACTTGCACACCTGCAAGTACTTCAGAAATGTTATTTAAATCTGGATGCTTTAAAACTGACTTAGGAGATGAGCATACTAGATGCCATGGAAGAACAGGTCTCCCAGATGCAGATAGAGAAAGAAGTGGCAACCTCCCTACTTGAGTCCTGGTCCTTATCTATGAAACAATTTTTGCAGGACTTTAAATCAATTTTTGACAAGTTTTATTCCTTATTGTCATAAACTCTTATTCTTTTAATACTAATGACATAGGTGTTAGTCTGTAATATTTTGTTTTCATTGTTGGCAAAGGGGGAGAAGTATAAATTTTGAATGTTTTGATGTATACTTTCATGTTATTTCTGTTAAGAAGTAGTATACATTGTATTTTATGCAAAAGGGATAGTGTATATGCTTAGGGGGAGTAATTTTGATTCTGGTATTATTTTGTTGTAAAACACTTAGATGTCAAAATTTCCTAAGTGTTGCCATCAATGCCAAAGGGGGAGATTGTTGGCATTTTTTATGATTATGTTGTGATTATCATTGATGGACACACACTTGCATTGAGATCATTTTTGTATGTATAAGTTAAAGCTCAACCGGTACCTATTCCAAGTGGTATGATGCATTATAGTCCTTAGACTATTGGTGTTTTGCAGAAAGTGATTACTGATCTGAAGCAGTATGTTGACCCCAAGTGGTTCGAGGATCTCAAGCAGGATGAAGGATGAAAGCAGCAGAACACATATTTCCTAGTCTTCATTTTGTCAAACCGGCAACCGATATTTTGTATGAACCGGTAACACAATATGAAGAGTTACCAACCAGCATTTTGTGATGAGTTACCATCCACCGATTGTTTGACGATGCCAACACTTTAATGGTGCTTTTTGTTTCATGTTATTGAATTTGTCTAGATGCATTGAACCTAGGAAATTGTATTGTAATCCTATTGGACCGACATGAAATTAGATTCCTTTATAAGGACATCATGTCTAGGGTTTTAGGTTGTTGTTGTTGTTGATGTTGTTGTGAGGGTTTAAGGTGGTTGATGAGTTAGAAAGAGTATGAATGTGTAGAAGACTAAATTAATGCTGGAATGCATTATGAATGAGCTATCAAGGATCTAGCCAAGCAATCTGTGCTATTAGCTAGATCACTCACTTGTTGATTACTCACATCTTCGACAAGTTTGTAGCCCTTAACCGAGTAGGTCCAAAAGCCTTTTGTAAATCCTCTAACAAGGTGGTTCACATCTGTGGATCTAAAATCCTCTAGCAAGGTAGTCTTTAATCGGACTTATCTCCTAACAGAGATTGAGATTCCTAACAGGATCTGTTCTGGTAAAGAACATTGTATGACCTTAACTAGTCTGGTTCCTATTCTGCAGATAGTTACTTGTGAGTTCCATCTCACCATGGTTTTTCCCATCTGGGTTTCCATGTCAAAATCTCTTGTGTTATGGTGTTTGTGCTTCTATGGGTGAATGCATTATTTGCTATTTGGTTTGCATGTGTGCTAACTGGTTTATCTGCTAAACTATTTTACCAGCTTATTGTTAGTCTAACAAAGTGTTTAAGTGCAAAGATTTTTGGCATACAAATTCACCTCCCCCTCTTAGTATTCATCATAGTTGACTATGGATTGTGGTATCCATATAATGGTGACTATAACCTCAAAGTATATATTGATGCCAATTGGGTAGGTAATGTGGATGATCGAAAGAGCACAATAGGTGGAGCATTCTTTCTTGGTGGAAGGCTAGTCTCATGGATGAGCAAGAAGTAGAGCTATATTTCTTAATCTACAGCTAAAGCAGAATATGTGGTAGCAATTATGAACTGCACTCAAGCAATCTGGATGAAACATATATTGGAAGGTTTCAAAGTACCTATATCTGAACCGATGAATATATTTTGTGACAACACAAGTACATAAATATTTCCAAGAATCTGGTATTTCATGCTAGAACTAAGCACATTGAGCTTAAGTATCACTTCTTGAGAGAGAAAGTTCAAAATAAAGAGGTTGTACTTCAACATGTTTCCAGTAAGGAGCAGCTAGCAGATATATTCACTAAGCCCTTACCAAAGACTACATTTACCTATTTGAGAGGTGAATTAGGGATTCTATCCCTTCATGAAGTCAACTAGAGTTGTGTGCTCCACATCAATCAGGTACTATAGTGTCAAATATTTCTCGATTGATGTGTTGAAGGATGCTACTCCATAATGGGAGCAACATAGTAGAGAATGGAAACTTGTGCCTCCACTTTTGCATTGTTGTCAAAGGGGGAGAAGATACCTGATGTATGGGGAGAAGATATCTGATGTATGGAAAGAAGATATCTGATGATGTAGAATACACTGGTCCATGATGTCTACAGTTGCAATGCTACATTGAGTATTGCCATCAATTCCAAAGGGGGAGATTGCTGGAATATGATGAACCGACATGTTGATATGATGATAATGTATGTTGTCATTGATGTCAATAAGTGTAAGTGAACTAGTATGCATATTGAAAGAAGTTGGTGAGCCATTATGAAGAAATTTAGTGAACTAGTGTCGAGGTTTCACTAAGTATGACTACTAGTTGGTAGTCTCAGCTCTAGGGTTTCCGGTTTGGCAATCCATCTTGTGTGATGAAATCGATGACATTTTGTGATGAGGATGAGATCGAGGTGCCATGTCAGCTTTGTGCACGTGAAGGATTTCCTTGAGGATATTGCATGAGAAGATTGGCTGCATTAAAAGTCTACCTTGGGAATGAACATTCTTCTTGGTGGTATGAGAAGAAAGTGTGATGAGTTACTAATTCCCATGTGTGGTGAAGAGTGAACAATGCATATTGTCTTGTGATCTATTTGGGATTGTATTGCTCTATGCAAAGTGTTTGGATGGTCAAGATTGAACTGCCTATATTGTAAACTTGAGATGCTTAGGATTTAGGGCTTATGCTATCGACCTAATTGTTGTATATAAGGTCAATGATGTTTGTTATTGTAAGTTGTTGGAAAATGTTGTGTGTGTATTTGAGTGATGAGATACTTGCCAGACCAGTAAGAGAGAACTACAGAGTGTGATTGCAGAAGTAGAACAACTAAAAAAGATCTTCCTTGGCATATAGTGTTGTTATTAGATCAAAGATTTTAGTTGTCTTCTAACCATTTCAACAGTTGGAAAATCTCTTTACCAGGTAGCCTTAACAGGCTTGCTATAAATCCTCTAACCATTTGACTCGAGATCATTGAGTTCTTTAAATCTTCTAGCAAGGTAAGCTTTAATAGGGTTTCAACCTTTAACAGGGTATATAGCCATACCTTAACCGAGTGATATTTAACAGGATCAGTTCCTAGCAGAACGTTATTGTAAAGTCTTTAACCAAACTAGGCTCCTAATAGAATGAGCTTTAAAAGAGTTCAAAAGCAAGCTTGTGGGTATTCATCCCCACCGTGGTTTTTCCCATTTGGGTTTCCACGTGAAAAATCTGTGTCATGTGTTGTGCATTTTTCATATGATTCTTTGTTTGAGTGATTATGCATGCAGAGCTAATGGTTATGGTATTGGTGACACACCACATGCATATGTTTATAGGTGAAGTTGTTATCAAGTATTGAATGTATTTGAAGTGTTTAGACATATCAGTTTATTTTGTCTGAAGTCTTACTGTGTTTAATCAATATTGCCATGGTTAAGTAGACTAATGAAGACAACCGGTTGGTATTGCTTTAACTTGATAAGTTGTTGAGAAAGTTTCTGTCTATACTAATTCACCCCACCTCTCAGTACTAGTTAGGGTATCTATTTTTCATCATTATTCATCATTGCCATCAATGCCAAAGGGGGAGATTGTTGGCATTGCATGAAGATTTCATTGATGAACTATAGTTTGTCATTGATGTCAATTGTAACTGATAATGGAGTTGTATTGCAATTGGTAGTGATGTAGTAATGCAACTGGTAGTTCAGTAGTGAAGGAAACCGGTATTACTATTGAAGAAGAGAGATCAACCGATAACCCTAATCGATGGAGCTTGGTGAATCAGTTGTGTTTATCTATGATTGAATGGTGATCAAAGATGATTATTCCACATATGCATGTTGCACGTGATGAGTTTCAAAGTGGTTTTGGCACATAGAGATAGCTATTTTATCCTGGGATTGAGTAAGTGCATTCCATGAAGTGGAAACCATGTGATGAGTTATAGGATCCAATAGATGGTGATCCAAGAGTGGTTGAGGTTGTCTTGAATAATGTGCAAATGATTTCTATGTAATCCAAAATTCATGTTTGAACCGATTTGTTTGTAATCTCTATGAGATCTTAGGTTTTGTGATGTGTTACCGACCTATTATTTTGCTTATAAGGTCAATGAGTTGTTTTTTAGTAGTGTTGGTGATTTTGGTTAAGTGTTTCAGTGTGATTGATTGCCGAACCAGAAGGAGTATCTGCAGAATGTATGAAGGTAGATAGGAGCATAAAAAGGATCTGATCAAACAGAGTAGTGCTATTACCAAATTAGTAAAAACCCTGTTGTTCTCTAACAATTACAACAGTTAAATCCCTTAATCAGGTAAGCTTTAATAGGCTTGGTGTTTTCTAAATCCTTTAACTAGGTGATCCATTAGATTGGATTTGAAATCCTCTATCAAGGTTACTCCTAATAGGGTATTGCCTTTAACAGGGTATTGTAGTCAATCCCTTAACCAGATATGTTCCTAACAAGACATTTTTGTAAAGCTTCTAACAAGGCTTGGCTCCTAATAGGGAGAAATTTAGAAGAGTTTAGAATACTTATGGGTATTCATCCCCACTGTGGTTTTTACCATTTGGGTTTCCACATCATTGTGTCAAGTGGTGATTGGTTTTTGCTGTTATGTTTTGATATGGTTAATTTGTTTAACTAGTAAAGCCACATAGATATGTTAAGATTACTGAAAGTGATCTAAAATGTGCTATTACTAATTTTAGTAAAGTGGTTTGATATTTTGGTTAAGTAGTTTATGATTTTCAGATATGTTACACTGTTATATTGGTATTTTAGTCAACCGGTAAACTTGACAGTGCAATTGCAGTTTATGGTACAGTGTTGAACCGGTTAGTTCGGTGATTGATTTATGAGTTGGGTTTGAGTTTGGTGAAAGTTTTGTTTGTTTTCCATCTACTGATTCACCCCCCCTCTTAGTAGTTGACCGGATCATTATTGATTTATCATATCATCAATCACACCCATTGCATCACATCATACAGGCTTAAGAACATAGCATCCATTCATATCATTGCAAAAATAACATCATAAGTATCACGTATGCATCCATATTGTATTATCCATCATCATACATACACATAGGCATAAATAAGTCATTCATCATATAAGCATGTCCATTATATATATCACCTTCAAAACATATCGATCATAGCATCATAAATTTTCATCACATAGACATCATATTGCATTCATAAATCTTATAAACATCTATGACATACAGAAAAAAAGTAAATGCATCTCATATCAATATTGCATCCATAAAAATCATATAAATCAACATGTAGAATGCATCAGGAATCATCATTGCATGTCATGTCATCAAAAAAAATCAATGTCCATGTACAATAATATCAATACAACAAGGTGGCAATAATCAAGGTACATCATACATGTGTATACAATAATCAAATCCAATGATATCAATACAAAAATGGGGAGTCATGATCGATACATCACATAAGAAAAACACATCATAGAGGGGAAAAATATATGAATGGCTCCCACCAAAATCTATCAGCCTTGTTGTTATACCAGAAGGGCCTGCACTTGAACCATCCCCACTTGGGTCCCTCCTCAAACCTGTAACCCCTGAGCTCTTTGTCTCTCGTTGAGACCCATCATGCTTGGAGCTCTGGTCATATGTCTATGCTGACCTATCCAAGGGCAGTGCTTGGAAATATAAGTTCCTATAATAATCAACCCTCCCTATTTAGTAGACAAGCTCTCTCAAGGTATCTCCACCTAGCCCTTGGCCCGCTGCCTACTGCAAAGTCTTGACAAGAGTCTCTACCCTACCATATCGCTCTATAGTTGTATCTCATTCTGTAGTGAGTTGAGTGACTTGTTCATGTAGCTAAGATATCTATCTTTGTGCCTATGCCAACTGTGTCCTTAGCTAGTCTATAATGCCCTATAACTGTTGTGGTTGTCCCTCTAATGACACCTATGACTAAATTTGCGGCCGAACCTATTAGTAGATCTACGACTAAACCTATGGTTGTGGCCATATCTGACTTGATCCAGGCCTTTGTGTCATCCATTGTGGAACCTATCCTATAATATATACTTGAGGCTGTGGTGGTTGTGGCTATGGTCATGGTGGTGGCAATTGAGGACCCCTAGGTGTTGTTAGTGCCACAAGTGGAGGTAATGTCTATGATGGAGGTCTCCTTTGCACCTGTCCTCCTCCATCTCCTCCATCCCCTCCCCCTTTATCTCTACCTCCTCTCCCTCTCTCCCATCCACCATCTCCTCTACCTCTGCCTCTCCCCCTCTCCCCATCTCCCTCACACCCTCCCCTCCTCCTACCTTGAGATGGCTATGGCTCGTCATCCTCAAATAGTGGATTCAACTCCTTTGGATCTATGAGCCTTGGGAATGGGTGCTCTGCAAAATACTTAGGATATTACCATGTTAGGCCCCCTTCCAAAAAATGTGGAAAGTACTCCCAAGCCTACACCCCAAGTGTCAACATCTCCTCATATGTTGTAACAAAATCAAAGGAAGACCCCCACTCCAACCTCTCCTTGTGTTCCTATGCATACTTTTTCATACCCTATGCACAACTATACTGCTTGTCGACCCATGTGATGATAAAGAGCTCAATGATGTATGGGGTCTTGTCGATTGAATATCTCAACGTAAACACATACAACATCTCCCTCTAGTCCTCTACCCACTGCTCACAACCAATGTAAAGTCACCACATAACTCCAAACAATTCATCCAATACTCTCCTCCAATACTGGAGCTTGCCCACCTTCTGGTGGACAACTCCTACATATGCATAAACATAGGGCCTACCTGGTAGACGTATCCTCTTTGCGAGTGGTCGTGCTACTAGGATATGCTCCCAAGACCAAATATGCAACAAGATGACCCTTGAAGACAATGAAGTCCTCTCATCATATCCAACTTGGTGTAAATCATGATATAACTACACCAACATACACACACCCCAAGCATATCTTGTCTACTCCTCAAGAATCTGATTCAATGTTAGCCCCCATCCAACTGAGAAACCATGTGTTGGAATCAATGGAACACTAAGAGGGGGGGTGACTCAGTGTTCATAAAATTTAATTTTAATAACTTGATCTTACAACCACTTTAAGTAGATGAAGAAAAGTAAGTGCAGAAAGACAAAGTCAAGATCAATGATGCTATAACACCAAGATTTTTACGTGGAACCTGGTTAAGGAAAAAACCACAATGGGATTGAGACCCACAATATTATAATACTTCAATCAAGAGTATAATAATATTACAAAGGAGAATGCACATGCATCCAGACACACTAACTAGAGCTCATTGCTCAATTATAAAGAGAGGGCTACAACCCCCAGAGGATTCGTTGTCCCACAAAAGATTACAAATGATAACTGATTGAATTAGCTGATGGTTAGCATCTACAAATTCCAAAATGCAGTTATGGTTAAGCACAAATAGTCTTTTGCCACTTTTCTAACACACTTGCTCTGTTCTACTATGCACTGTCACATACCCGAGCACAAATCTCTCAACCGCACATGTGATACTATGCACAATCACTCATACATACTTCCTACATCACCATAACCATACTAAATAATCATATCAATTGGACTAATATATCCACATCATCAAATTAGACCAACTCCATTTCGACCTAAAAACTGTATAACATGCAACATGAAATGTGTTACCTAAGTTAGCTTAAATTGATCCAAAAACAACTAAGCGAATCAAAATAATATGTCCACATGATTCCCATATGTCGGCTCATCAACCTTGAACACACAAACAACCATCAAAATTACTCCCCATGATCTGCACAACAAATCATCACACGCTTCTACACCAAAACATTGTTATACCAGAAAAACTGTCTATTGGATCTTCCAACTGTAGCATCCTAAAATTCCACCCCTCATAATTTTGATAGCATTTTGGGCCCTTACGTTATCACTATCATCCCCATGCTTGATTGGGACCTTTTTATCCCTCCCTTATGCAACCAAACTTCCTTTTTCTATCTTACACCTTGCATAGTTCTTGATCTTAGAATAAATTAGGGTAGGACCAGGGCACCACGCCCTAGTCCCCACTAGGACTAGGGTGCCATGCCCTCATCCTCCCTAATGAGGACCTATTTTGGCCCCTAGGCCCTATCTTAGATTTTAGTAAGAAATTACTTCACCATCTCAGCCTATGCTAGAAAATTAAACAATTGACAATGGGGAAGTATATAGGGAGGTGTTTCCTTCATGTTTGGCATAGCATAGTAACATGATAACACAAGAACAAATGATAGTGATCATAAGGAAAGGAAACTAAATTCAAGCATCAAGAATTCAAGCATTCATTATCTAACATTCCTCAAGGCTACATATTTTTCATCTATCTATTGGAGAAATATTACATCATTTATTTGCAAGCATGTGTGTATGTTAAGGTTTTGTCATGTTCATGCCATTTCATACAACATATGTGATTGCATCTAAGAAGAAAAGCATTATCATCATCTATTGCAAATTTGAAGGTATACCTTTCCATTATTTATTTCAATAATTTGTAGTATTTCTTTCAAGGTTGATTCCAAATCGAGGTTTGACTTAGGAAAACCCCTTTCCCAACCTCTTTCTTCTTCTTTTTGTGTGCAGGAAGTAGGTGTGCAACTGTACTTCTAGAATTAGGCTTTATTTGCAGAGACAGAAAAACCATTTTTGACATGTAGAAAGTTCGATGGACCAAGTTGGAGACAACCTGGTCCAGACACATGGTCCCTAGAACTTTTGGTAGATTTCATAGAGCAACTCTGAATCATCTCAAACTTCTTAGATTCAGGCACATGACTAAATCCTAAATTTGTAGCTCACTATTTCCACCTACTTTATCTTCAGTCTTAGCACTCTACTTATTCAACTTACAAAAGAGGGTCAACTACATTCGAAACACAACCATTCTGCTTAGTATTCAATCCTTGCATCATTTAGGATTGGATCTATTAGATTCATCCCCCTCTTTTGAATGTAAAGTTCTCCAACTGAAAATCATCTTAGTGATTTTCTTCTTCCATGTGGTGAATTTGCTAAGCCCCAAATTTTCCAATTTACATTTTGGTGATCTCGACTCCTTACACCATTAATTCTAATTTTTTTTTTCAGATCTGAGTGTATGCAATTTAAAATTTAAATTTTCATTTACAAATCTAATTTCCTTGCAAATTTTAATAATTTAGAGGTTAATTTCACAAAAACCCTAATTTTTAAAGTCAAAATTGAGCTTGTCATTTGCATAATTTGGATTAATTATTTCAGATCCTTACATTCATTCAATTTTGCAAATTCAAATTTTCATCTACAAGTCAAATTTCACAATTAATCTCTATTTTTTTTTAAATTGAGCTTGTGTGTTGTTTAAATTTTGAATTTCCCTCTTCGAATTTGGTTGCTAAATTCAAATTCAAAATTGCAACCTTGGATCAAATTTCAATTTCAAATTTTAATTTTAAAATTAAGTGGTTAATTAAACAAACCCTAATTTCTAAATTTAAATTAATCTTGTGCATTTTCCAATTTTTCAAATCCCAAATTCCAATCTCAGATCTATTTGCAAATTTAAATTTTAAATTAAGTGGTTCTTTCTAAAAGATCCTAAATTTTAAATTTAATTCTCCTATGGAAAATTTCAAATTTAAATTTACAAAAAATTAAGAAGTTATTTTCAAAGCCCTAATTAGAAATTTAAATTTCTTAGGAGATCGCATAAATTTTAAAAACTTGAATAATCATTTTTCTAAAATTTTGAATTATTCAAATTCCAATTTCCAACTTTCAAATTTTTATTTCACATTTTTCAAAATTAAAAAAAAAATCAAATTTGAATCTCATCAATTTAAATAAATTAAGTGGTTTTATTTATAAACACCTAATTTATTTTCAAATAATCTGGATGAACTTAAATTTCATCATGTCAATTATTTTTAGATCTGAGTGTATGCAATTTAAAATTAAAATTTTCATTTACAAATTTGATTTCTTTGCAAATTTGAATAATTTAGAGGTTAATTTCATGGAAACCCTAAATTTCAAAGTCAAAATTGAGCTTGTCAATTGTATAATTTTGATTAGTTATTTGAAATCCTTACATTCATTCAATTTTGCAAATTCAAATTTTCATCTACAAGTCAAATTTCACAATTAATTTTTAATTTTTTTTAAATTGAGCTTGTGGGTTGTTTAAATTTTGAATTTCCCTATTCAAATTTGGTTGCTAAATTCAAATTCAAAATTGCAACCTTGGATCAAATTTCAATTTCAAATTTTAAGTTTAAAATTAAGTGGTTAATTAAACAAACCCTAATTTCTAAATTCAAATTAATCTTGTGCATTTTCCAATTTTTGAAATGCCAAATTCCAATCTCAGATCTATTTGCAAATTTAAATTTTAAATTAAGTGGTTCTTTCTAAAAGATCCTAAATTTTAAATTTAATTCTCCTATGAACAATTTCAAATTTAAATTTACAAAAGATTAAGAGGTTATTTTGAAAGCCCTAATTATAAATTTAAATTTCTTAGGAAGTCGCATAAATTTAAAAAAATTAAATAATCATTTTTCAAAAAATTTGAATTATTCAAATTCCAATTTCCAACTTTCAAATTTTCATTTCACATTTTTCAAAATAAAATAAAAAATCAAATTTGAATCTCATCAATTTAAATAAATTAAGTGGTTTTATTTATAAACTCCTAATTTATTTTCAAATAATTTGGATGAACTTAAATTTCATCATGTCAATTATTTTTAGATTTGAGTGTATGCAATTTCAAATTTAAATTTTCATTTACAAATTTGATTTCCTTGCAAATTTGAATAATTTAGAGGTTAATTTCATGGAAAACCTAAGTTTTAAAGTCAAAATTGAGCTTGTCATTTGCATAATTTGGATTAATTTTTTTCTGATCCTTACATTCATTCAATTTTGCAAATTCAAATTTTCATCTACAAGTCAAATTTCACAATTAATTTTTAATTTTTTTTAAATTGAGCTTGTGGGTTGTTTAAATTTTGAATTTCCCTCTTCGAATTTGGTTGCTAAATTCAAATTCAAAATTGCAACCTTGGATCAAATTTTAATTTTAAAATTAAGTGGTTAATTAAACAAACCCTAATTTATAAATTTAAATTAATCTTATGCATTTTCCAATTTTTCAAATCCCAAATTCCAATCTCAAATCTATTTGCAAATTTAAATTTTAAATTAAGTGGTTCTTTCTAAAAGATCCTAAATTTTAAATTTAATTCTCCTATGGACAATTTCAAATTTAAATTTACAAAAAATTAAGAGGTTATTTTCAAAGCCCTAATTATAAATTTAAATTCTTAGGAGGTCACATAAATTTTAAAAAATTGAATAATCATTTTTCTAAAATTTTGAATTATTCAAATTCCAATTTCCAACTTTCAAATTTTCATTCTACATTTTTTCAAAATAAAAAAAAAAATCAAATCTGAATCTCATCAATTTAAATAAATTAAGTGGTTTTATTTATAACTCCTAATCTATTTTCAAATAATTTGGATGAACTTAAATTTGACCATGTCAATTATTTTCAAATCAGAGTGTATGCAATTTAAAATTTAAATTTTCATTTAGAAATTTGATTACCTTGCAAATTTGAATAATTTAGAGGTTAATTTCACGGAAACCCTAATTTTTAAAGTCAAAATTGAGCTTGTCATTTGCATAATTTGGATTAATTATTTCAGATCCTTACATTCATTCAATTTTGCAAATTCAAATTTTCATCTACAAGTCAAATTTTACAATTAATTTTTATTTTTTTTTTAAATTGACCTTGTGGATTGTTTAAATTTTGAATTTCCCTCTTCGAATTTGGTTGCTAAATTCAAATTCAAAATTGCAACCTTGGATCAAATTTCAATTTTAAATTTTAATTTTAAAATTAAGTGGTTAATTAAACAAACCCTAATTTATAAATTTAAATTAATCTTGTGCATTTTCAAATTTTTCAAATCCCAAATTCCAATCTCAGATCTATTTCCCAATTTAAATTTTAAATTAAGTGGTTCTTTATAAAAGATCCTAAATTTTAAAATTAATTCTCCTATGGACAATTTTAAATTTAAATTTACAAAAAATTAAGAGGTTATTTTCAAAGCCTTAATTATAAATTTAAATTCTTAGGATGTCGCATAAATTTTAAAAAATTGAATAATCATTTTTCTAAACTTTTGAATTATTCAAATTCCTATTTCCAGCTTTCAATTTTCATTTCACATTTTTCAAAGTAAAAAAAAAAATTAAATTTGAATCTCATCAATTTAAATAAATTAAGTGGTTTTATTTATAAACTTCTAATTTATTTTCAAATAATTTGGATGAACTTAAATTTCATCATGTCAATTATTTTCAGATCTGAGTGTATGCAAATTAAAATTAAAATTTTCATTTACAAATTTGATTTCCTTGCAAATTTGAATAATTTAGAGGTTAATTTCACGAAAACCCTAATTTTTAAAGTCAAAATTGAGTTTGTCATTTGCATAATTTGGATTAATTATTTCAGATCCTTACATTCATTCAATTTTGCAAATTGAAATTTTCATCTACAAGTCAAATTTGACAATTAATTTTTATTTATTTTTTTAAAATTGAGCTTGTTTGTTGTTTAAATTTTGAATTTCCCTCTTCAAATTTGTTTGCTAAATTCAAATTCAAAATTGCAACCTTGGATCAAATTTTAATTTTAAAATTAAGTGGTTAATTAAACAAACCCTAATTTCTATATTTAAATTAATCTTGTGCATTTTCCAATTTTTCAAATCCCAAATTCCAATCTCAGATCTATTTGCAAATTTAAATTTTAAATTAAGTGGTTCTTTCTAAAAGATCCTAACTTTTAAATTTAATTCTCCTATGGACAATTTCAAATTTAAATTTACAAAAAATTAAGAGGTTATTTTCAAAGCCCTAATTATAAATTTAAATTCTTAGGAGGTCGCATAAATTTTAAAAAATTGAATAATCATTTTTCTAAACTTTTGAATTATTCAAATTCCAATTTCCAATTTTCAAATTTTCATTTCACATTTTTCAAAATAAAAAAAAATCAAATTTCAATCTCATCAATTTAAATAAATTAAGTGGTTTTATTTATAAACTCCTAATTTATTTTCAAATAATTTGGATGAACTTAAATTTCATCATGTCACTTATTTTCAGAACTGAGTGTATGCAAATTAAAATTAAAATTAAAATTAAAATTTACAAATTTGATTTCCTTGCAAATTTGAATAATTTAGAGGTTAATTTCATAGAAACCCTAATTTTTAAAGTCAAAATTGAGCTTGTCATTTGCATAATTTGGATTAATATTTCAGATCCTTACATTCATTCAATTTTGCAAATTGAAATTTTCATCTACAAGTCAAATTTCACAATTAATTTTTAATTTTTCTTTTTAAATTGAGCTTGTGGGTTGTTTAAATTTTGAATTTCTCTCTTCGAATTTGGTTGCTAAATTCAAATTCAAAATTGCAACCTTGGATTTAATTTTAAAATTAAGTGGTTAATTAAACAAACCCTAATTTCTAAATTTAAATTAATCTTGTGCATTTTCCAATTTTTCAAATCCCAAATTCCAATCTCAGATCTATTTGCAAATTTAAATTTTAAATTAAGTGTTTCTTTCTAAAAGATCCTAAATTTTAAATTTAATTCTCCTATGGACAATTTCAAATTTAAATTTACAAAAAATTAAGAGGTTATTTTCAAAGCCCTAATTATAAATTTAAATTTCTTAGGAGGTCACATAAATTTTAAAAAATTGAATAATCATTTTTCTAAAATTTTGAATTATTCAAATTCCAATTTTCAACTTTCAAATTTTAATTTCACATTTTTCAAAATTAAAAAAAAAAAAAAAAATTTGAATCTCATCAATTTAAATAAATCAAGTGGTTTTATTTATAAACTCCTAATTTATTTTCAAATAATTTGGATGAACTTAAATTTCATCATGTCAATTAATGGACTTGATCTATTTTCTATTTCACATATGATTACGTTTCTTTTTATGTACATTTATTATAATCATGTGTTGGATAATAGCTTCTTTCATTTGATGTTACTTCTTTTCCTTCATAGCACTTGGACATATTGTATTTTTTGGATTTCCAAGTTGATTCCTTTTCATAGATTAGATCTCAAAGATTTAATTTATCATGTGTGATGTGTTTTGGTGATGTTTTTTGGTAAATTCATTTCATATGTAGATCACCTAAAAGATTTTGTAAATCCTAATCCTAGAGATGACAATGAGAAACCTAATACTTTTACCTCTCCTATGATATCTATTGCAAACTAAGAAAGAACTAATACTCCTATCAATGATCTCTCTAATGGAGATCAAGCATAGAAGAGAAACATGTCCCAATCTTTATCTCACACACATACCCTTTCGCAAGGGGGGCAAAGTCAAAATACTGGTGTTTTCATCTGTATAGATCCTCCTTATTCTCCTAGAGCCTATCTTAAACATCAAAGCATTTGTAGAGAAGATGATGTCATTCATTGCATTCATAATCTCTCTCCCCATATAACATTAAGAAAATATGAGGCCTTAGATGATAAGGATCTTCCTTCCCAATCCACCAAAGAGGATATGCATGATGAAAGAAAATAACTTTTTCTCCACAAGATATTCCTTCTTCATCTACTAATCCTTTCATTCCTTCTAAGCATCCTTACACTACACATTTCAAGGAAATTTATTATAATGTTCCCCCACCTTCTCAGTTAAATGATTCTCATAGGAGTGGCTTAAACATAATATCAAAACAAGGCTTTAGAGGACAAGGACTTGGAAAATTTGAACAAGGAATTGGAGTCCCTATAAACCCACCTATGCAAATAACCACAAAAGGCCTAGGAAATGATAATAAATATCCTATGGATGAACTCCTTAGGATTAAAGACTTTAAAAATCATCTTGCAAGACAACAAGCCATTGGCTCTCACAAAAGAGATTCTACTTCAAAAAATCATTTTTGTTCATTTCATCAAACTTTTGATCACTATGTTGATGATTGTGCCGATTTTCATAATTCAATAAAAGAGCTTATCGATAGTGGTAAAATTAAAATCATGAATGAAAATCCTTCTTCTTCTAATAACAACTCTTGTCCTCAATCTTGAAAGAATAAACCTTCATCTATTAATGATCAAGAAAAAATAGCAACTAGAATCTTTTGGAAATTGAAGTATGATAAGAATGTTGTCTTTCCTTTTTTGAAGTTTAGCAATAAACATAAAGAAGGAAATGGATTTTGTCTTTTTCATCATGGTGGTTCTTATTCTCTTGGAAAGTATAAATCATATAAGGAATTTTTTCAAGAACAATATGATTGTGCTCGTATATGTCTTTCAACAGATCTTGGTATCTTTCTAGGTGAAAAGGTAGTGCCTTAGCACTCCTTTCGCCCTCATGTTGCTCCTCGCCCTATGACATAAAATTTAACTTAATTGGAAGACCTTTTTCATTAGAGGTGATGATTCTTCAATTTCAAATATCTTGGGGTAGAAACATGTTTTCCCCTCTTTCTCTCCTCTTTTTAAGTTTTCACTATTTTCTTTGTGATTGCATTATTCATAATGTGATGTCCTTTCTTGCATATCCTTCATGCGAACACATATTTATTCCTTTCATGGGACCTATTTCTTGCTTTAAATGGTGTATCTTTTATGAATAATCTCTCCTTAGAGAACTTTTGTGAACGTTATTCTTCTTCCTCCTTTCTCTTTAGAAATCACCTCTTCTTTTGTGTGGTGTTATTCATCACTTGATGCCCTTTCTTGCATAGAGTTATCCTTCATGTGAGCACATGTTTGTTACTTGGTTAGGACCTATTATTTGATGGAAATGGTCTATCTCTTATGACTAACCTCTCTTTAGAAGATGTATAAATTTACTCTTTTTCCTCTTGCTTGGGGGGCAAGGATGTCTTTTTTCTACCTCTTTATTTATATTTAGCCTATCACTATTCCCTTTAGGGATTGCATTTTTCATGTTTTGATATCCTTTCTTCCAATGGTATGTATCTTATGAATAATCCCTCCTTAGGGTAATATGTGATCTCTCTCTCTCTCTCTCTTTGAAGATTACCACTTCTTTTGAGGTGCATTTTACATAAAATAATGTCTTTTCTTGCATGGGATAATCATTCATGTGAGTATATTGTGAATTTCCTTATTCCTAATCTCTCCTTAGAAGATTGTGTAATTCTTCTCATTTTCCTTACACTTGGGGGGTAATGATTTATTTCTCCTCCTCTCTCTCTCCTCTTTACCAATTTACTTTTCCTTTGTGGAGTGGTGTTTGTTCATGATTTGGTGTCATTCCTTGTGTGAAGTTATTTTTTTCTCAAGGATTATCTCTTATACAAGATGTGTAAGTCCTTGGATACAAACTCTTCTTCACTTGGAAATGTATATATATCATTAGCTTACTTCGCACACTGGGTCAAAAGTGTGTCATCCTTCATAAAGAATCCCTTTCACCTAGAAATAGGAGGAAGGTATGAATTTTTGTTCCCCTTCCCTTCTTTTGGTAGAAGATGTTATGTTTGTTAAAGATAGCTCCTCTTGGAGGTAAATTTCTTTTGAGAAAAGATATCTCCTCCTCCAAGGATCTCCTTTACACTTGTTGCAAGATATCTCTTTTTCAACTATCTTATCCTTTCTTGAAGAGTATTCCCTCTCTAATTTGGATTTATGACATTGTTTCCTAAAGGATGTCTCCTTGCTATTGAAGGTAAGGTATCCTTGTCTCTAGCTTCCTTAAGACATCAACATGGAACTATATTGACATATTAAGGGGGGGCACCCACATCAGTCCCTTGTATAGAATTGTACTATGCTCTTGCATATCATTTTTGCATGTCTTAGACGAGGTCTTCATTCTCAGAACTAGAGTAAAAACTCTTAGAGTGAGATGCTTCACACTCAAAACTAGACATAACATGTAATATATGTCTTAGACGGGGTTACACATCACGAAAAACAACAAAGTTTTAAACAAGATGGCCTTGAAACTAGGCATGTATCTTTGCCACTTTGCATTTAGACATTTGCACACAAAATTGCCCCTTGGCATTTGTATTTACATTACATATCTTAAACAAGTTGAAGCACACTCAAAAATAGAATAAAGAATCTTACACAGGGTGTTGTACACTTGCACACATGCATGAGGATGGGTGGAACTAGTTAAAAACAACTAGACTATTCTTACTCTCCTCCCCATATAGTTCACCTAGATAAAAACATCTAGGGGAAAGTTGTCGATGTCCTTTCCCACCATAGATCACCTAGATAAAAAAATATAGGGTTGAGTATTCCATGCCCTCTCTCATCATTCTTCTCATGGATCACCTAGATAAAAATAGTCTAGGGGTGAGTAGTCTATGCCCTCTCATAATTTTTCTCATTGATCACCTGGATAAACACATCTAGCATGTATTCATGCTCTCTCTTCTTCCTCTCATTAACTCATAGTTTTTCTATTGATAGTTTATGAATGATTCTTTCTTTTCTATTTTATGTGATCACTTGTGTTCATGAGATGTCATTTTTCAATAATAATATTAGTTGTTGAGACATTTTGACACCGAGGTCTCTTCCACTAGTTGACTTTAGGTCTTGTTTTTGGTCTTTATCTTTTGATTCTTGTGTTCCTTTGTGTATATGCCTTTGTTTGTCATTTTTGTTATTATTCATCCTTTTGTTTTGTGTGCCCTTGCATATGTTTGAGTGAGTTAAAGATCCTAAGATTGGGGGCTTAGTTCCTCCATTAGGGCTTCACTAGCTAGGCAATATTATATCACATGCATTCATATTGGTGGATTTAATATACCAAAAATGAGGGTACAGTAAATTGCCTATTGGTGCAAATAGGGAACTTTTTAATTCTATCTATGAAAAAATACAATATTTGGTTAAAATAGGGGGGCTTTTAATTCATGTTGTGTATTAGGAGGGGGTGACAAAAAAGGATTTTAGGGAAATAGTTTTTGAAAATAGGGGGATTATTTAGTATGCCATGAATGCACATGCTATAACCCATGTTTACTAATTGAAGTCCCCGTGAGTTCCTCGAAATTAGTGATATCTTATACTAATGATTTTTCTCCACATTCCTCATCTTTTTCCTCATCTCCTTGTACTTTACCATGAGTATTTGTGTAAGCTCATACTCTTGCTAAAGTGGGGGCTAAATGTACCATCCTAAAATTGCACCCCTCACAATTTTGATCGCATTTTAGGCCCTCACCTTATCGGTCTCATCCTCATGCTTGATCGGGACCTGTTTATGATTCCCTTATGCAACCAAACACTCAAAGGTTTCTGTTGGAATTCTAACGAACTCAGGCATTTTTGTAAAAAAAATCAAATTTGATCACAATAAGCCTTGTCCATCAGAAACCTTTGTCGGAACCTTTTGACGCTATTTTTATATGCATAGAAGCCTGTGATCAGGGTAGAACATAATGATGAAATCTATTGGTAGGACTTACACTAGTGGTGAAGGGAACATTTGGTCTTACTGATAGCCGATGAGGCTATCGGTAAAACATACACTGATGTAGACCTAATGTCCATCAGAAAACTAATGAACTCAAGCATTTTTGTAAAAAAATTCAAATTTGATCACAATATGCCTTGTCTATTGGAAACCTTCTTCATAACCTTTTAAATCTATTCATATGCATAGAAGCTTGTGATCGAGGTAGCACATGTCAATGAAATCCATTGACAAGACTTACACTAAACGTGAAGGGGACCTTTGGTCTTGTCGATAGCCGATGAGGCTATCGGTAAGACATACACTGATGCAGACTTGATGTTCATTGAAATTCCGATGAACTTGGGCATTATTATTAAAAAAAAAAACATAACGCGGGTTCATTTTAAAAGAAACCAAGCACAGGCCAGGAGTGTCGTTTGCCAAAGTTGAAGTTGCTCTTGCCTCCCTCCCCTCCCAGAGAAATCTCTCGATAACCGCACACTCCTCAGGTGAGGTTTTTTTTGCAATCAAGGGTATGCACTTCTTTTCTTAAAGAATATTGATTCCATGCATAGTAGATTACCTTTTCTTATTTTGTTTTTATTTGTGTCAATGTGTCTTAGTTATTTTTCATAATTTTGGTCTGCTTCCCAAAGATTGTCTTTGGATTCTTACAATGTCCAATAGCCATTCATCCCCAACTGAAGACATTGTTGGAACTTGCAAAAATATTGCAAAACTATGTAATTTATTGCTTGAAAACCCTAAGCTCTAAGTCAATGTTAGTTGCAATTCACTTTGTCATAGATTTTGGTCATAGTCCCAAGCTGAAATTTTTGTGTTTTATAATAATAAGCGGGTTCTGAAATTATCACATTAATAATCTCCCATTGGTTTTATGTGTGTTCTCTTATCAAAATATTACAAGGTTATTGTCCACTACTCTCAAATGACTGAGTTTGGTGTTTTTCTCTTTATTTTTGTTATTTATTGCATTCAAAATGATCATGAAACTTTCTCTCTATCATGGTGATTATCAACTCATACTATTCCTTTCAGTAATGATGATAAAGCTTCTTTGACCTTTATGACAACGAGGTCCTATCTATTTATTTCCAACTATTATTCACTATAAACTGTCTTCTTTCTTGTACAATGACCTTTAATCACTATAGTCTTCTCATTGAATAAAAGGTGAATGGCTTTAAATATGTCATCTTTTATTATCTTCTATTATCATCCCTTTGAAAAAAAGACTATCATTGTGAACCTTGCACCAATGTTGAATGTCTTGTATTTGAGTGTTCATGGCTTCTCCTATGATTATACAATTGTTGTTGTTGATCTTCAATGAATATCATTTCATCTCGTAGGATCATGGGTTTATCAAACTGAACTTTGTTGATTGCATGATCATGATGTTTGTCAAGTATGTCAACTATCTAGCTTCTTGCTTTTTTTTTCATTTTGTATTGCCTCTAACTCTCTATTCTTTGTAACTCTTATTCTTATAGATATTGACAAGATATCAGTATGTGTGATCTCTCTCAATACCCTCTTTTCCTTCATGATTGAACATCATTTTGGATTTATTAAGTTCTTTCTCTCTACTCTAACTGCCATTTTTGCATGTGTATTCAATATTTTTGTACCATGCTCTCATACAATGATCATCCTTGCTTGAGAGAAAACTATCCTTATCTTGAAAACACAAATGATGAATATCCTCTTTCATCAATGGTAATTCTTTAATATCTTATTATAGCCCTTGAAGGTTGTGATTGCTAACTATTTTTTGCGATGGTAAAATTCATATAAACAAGTAAAGAGGGCATCAAATAGTTAGATCTAAGGATTTCCATCCCACCATACATTGTCCAAGTGGTTGTACAACATAGTTGACCAAGACCATATATTTTACGCAAGGATAGAATCTAAAACCTAAAATTTCTAAGGCAAGACCTTTTAGCACAAAGAAAGGGGACATGAATATGCCATCTATTGACTCCTACAACACCAAAATGTAGCAAACTATTTTCTTGTTTTTTTTTCCTTTTACTATATAGGCTTCTTGTTTTGTTTAAACTTAGAGGCTATGAATAGTCTCTAAAAATCCAAAATCCACTCAATTTATCAAACAACTCAATAATGTTAAAGTGTTTGATAAAAAATTGTATTTCAAGGAGTACGTTGTATGTAATGAAGGAAAAATGCATAAGAACATACCGTGTTGCAGACACAATTGAAGTCACGATTCACCATGAATAGGCAAGTATATATATAAAAACCATTTAAGCTCCTTTATATATTAGAGGGTGGAGAGTTATTTGACGTTCATTTGAGGGTGCAGAGTTATTTGACATTCCACAGCTTTTGTCTGCTATAGGACTTGAATCAAATATTATGTGTCAGAGGACACTTGTTTCAAAGTTTCTACAACCATTTCAATGGAACCATTTCTTATATTGGTTGTGAAGAAACAGTTCGTGGGCTTGTCCATGTTTTTGTTGCAATTTGTATAATAATTGGTAGAAATAAAAGTATCACAAAAGAGTAGAGCAACGACAAATAGAACAAAGATATACACAGTCACCATAGATTTGATCTACTTCTTGGTTATTCTAAAAAAATTTTAGACCTTTGGTTTTCCTTCGCACAAATAAAATATAATGTCATCTTCTTTAAATAAAATATTTCTAAGGTAATAAAGTTGTTTTCTTTCTATTCATCCATGCAATTCCTTTGTTTAGAATCAATTATAATATAAAAGGAAATTGCATTTGGATTGATGTTAACACTACTTCAAGATACATTTTCCTTAGTTTGCAAATATGAAATTAGCAACTAAAGTATGAATGATTGGAACTAAAACCTTTTTAAAAACTTTGTTGTAAATTCATAGTGCTTTTTGTATGTTCTAAATACTCCTTGTCTATATTTTTCATTGCATTTTAGCATCTCACTATTATTTTTAATGTCATTCTTTGATTTTTTTGGCCATAATATTTAATGGTAACCTTCTATTGGTTGTCTTGAAGAAGCATTGTCTTTGATGGTACTTGTGTTACTCTGAGTTTGGCTTGAAGAGTCTCCTACAACATATGAACCTTCTCTATTTAATGGCATTGCTCATATAGTTATCTCAAGTCACAACTAACTCTTGAAGGGTTCATAACTGCACCAAGACTACTAGAACTACTTCAAAATCCCTCCACTTTGTTAGGCCTTGAAGTGATGTTTAAATTGTTCAATAAAATGATGAATTAAACCCCTTTAGTGGTTGCATGATAGAGTCTAACTATTCATATGAACTTCAAAAAGTAAAAATGGTTGTAACTCATTTTAAGTAAACAAAACTTGTTTACCTATTTGGCACTTTCAACTCATATTAAGATATCATTAGAGATTCTGAGAATACTCTTTGATGGCTCATGATAGTGATATGGCTACTAAATAAATAAATTTCAAGTCCCTCTTATGCCTTTGAATTGATTCATGATGATGCAACTGAGCATTAAAGTATTTGCATGATATTTTGATTGATCACTGAGCCTTCTAGTATACCTTCATCTAGGCTATTGACTGATCAAAACTCTTGCATCCCACTATTACTCTATTTTAAGCTACAAGGTCATTTTTCTTATCCTTCATCACATTATGACTTATTTTCTCATTGTGCTTCCTCATTATTAAAGCTTTCTCTATTTATTTTGCTTCTTTTGTTGAGCTTTGTCATGGCCTTTGTCCTAACAAGCTTTTAGACAAATCTTGAGCTACTGCTATAATAGTCCAAGGAAAGCTTGCAACTACTCCTTGGTTATTGTGTATGAATGTAAATGCTTTATCTTCATTAAGCACAAATATCATTATTTTCCTCATGCAACCTTATTTCCAACTCATTGCTTTTTTAAAATCTTTCATTGCACTTTTTCTGAGATTTCAAATCACTATATTTTCTAGGTTTATGGCATCTTTTGCTTGACCTTGCACTTCCTATCATTGAACTACCCTATTAACAACCCCCATGTTCATTTGTTTCTCTGATAATTCTCATTATATAGTGATTGTCTTTGTGATATGGATTATGAGGTTGTAGCATTTGATCACTTTTGGTAATAGTATTGTTAGTATTCTGACATAGTATTTCATTTTTAGTATTTTTTCTTCGGCAGAGACTGTTCTTTTTTTCTATTTGATAGCTTGTACAATATTTTGTGATGGATTATAGATTGTGTTTGTTCCTTGAAACTGAAACCTTGAAGATATTTATTGAAGGTTTTGTACTTAAGTCTATCAACTCATTGTAATAGAAGTCTCAAAAGATGCAAGGGTATTCCTTACTATTCCTTGGGTTCTTATGAATGCAACCTTGCCATTTCTCTATGTTTAATTTTTAATAGGTGTTCTTGAGGTCCAAAATCATACTTCAAGATGCTCTTTTCATGGTGTATGCATAGTGTTGCTCTGTCTTTATTGTGGCAAATTTGATAGAGAATTTGTTCTTATCCTCTAACCAATCCTTCAATCTCAACCCTTCAATTTAGATTCGTTATCTCTCTTGTTGCACTTTTGCCATCCAAATCATATACATGTAGCTTCTTTAATATTCAACAAATAATTTTGTAAAACCAAATATTGTTGAAAGCAAATAATATGTTATATTTATATTGAAAAGGTTTTCCAAATAGTAAAGTCATTATAGGGTATGTGCACAAAGATAGTGGTCAGAAAATTGGACACCACCTTAAAAAAACATGAAAAGACAAGCAGTGTGTACGTAGTACTAAAATTTGAAATCACCATGTACACACTTAGGTTTGTTGCTCCTGAGCCTAAAGAAAGATATCGCATATGCGCTATTTTTCAAAAAGTGAGCGTGTACGCAATTTTTTAAGAAAAGTGAGCACATACGCGCTCATAAGTCCTAAAAAATTGTGTATGCGATACCTATCATTTTTTATTTTTTAAAAAGGACTGGGACTTATTTTCCCCATGACCACTGATAACTCAATGATGAATGAATAGTACCAAACTGGTACTAAGAGGGTGGGGGGTGAATTAGTACAAACACAAATACAGTCCAAAACTAGTTTGATAGCAAATACTCCAAATGACTGGCAAACAGGGATACTGGTTGAAACAGAGTGTAACCGGTAAGACCTAGAACAACTAAAACAATCATAAACCAGTCACTCACTAAGTTTTCCTCTTAGCTCAATGCTATAGTACCATTACACCCTCATGCATGAATAGGTAAACTATCATCAGATCTTCATAGCAGTTAGTTCAATATGTTTTATAGACAAGCATAAAACACAGAACCATCATATGCTCAATAGGTAATAACAAAGCATCACAAGATAAAAGCATCACACATGACACACATATTTTTCATGTGGAAACCCAACTGGGAAAACCACGGTGGGGATGAATACCCACAATTTTCTTTTGAACTCTTTAGAAGTCCGCTCTGTTAGGAGCCTTGTCCGGTTAAAGACATTACAATAGGTTCTGCTAGGAACTGATCCTATTAGAGATCACTTGGTTAAGGGATGGCTACAATACTCGGTTAAGGGTTAAACCCAGTTAGGGTTACCTTGTTAGAGGATTTCAAGAACTCAATAGCTAAAGGATCTCCAGAGCTCTATAGCTTCCCAGAACTCATTAACTTTGAGTTACCCTATTAGGGGATTTGAATCAAGCTGGTTAAAGCTACCCTGTTAGGGGATTTGTATCAAACTGGTTAAGGCTACCCTGTTAAGGGATTTCACAACTGTTGAAGTGGTTAAAGATCAATAGGAATTACAATGATCTGGTAACAGCACTCAACGCTAATGCGGATCCATTTTGGCTCCTCTTCACCTTCTGCACATTCACTTTGTAGGTATCTCTTCTCTCCTTTGGTCTGGCAAGAATCACGTATCACTTCCCTTGGATACATACACACAACTTTTGCCAACAACCTTAGAAAGGAACAGAACATTGACCTTATAGGAAATAGATAGGTTGGTAGCAAAAAACCTAAACCCTAAATCTGTTAGGTTAAGCAATTCAAGCAGTTCAATCCTAACCATTGAATCATATTGCATTAAATGCAACAATCTTGAATTGATCTCAAGACATTCTCCATCATCCATTATCCACCGATTTCATGGCGGCTGATAACCCATCACGCATTATCATCATTTGACAAACTTTGCACATTCCCAAGGTAGATAGGAATAGTATTCTTCATGCAAGATCCTTCACGCACATAGGGCTTACATGGCAACACAATCTATTCTCCATTATACTGCTAACTCATCACACAAAGATCACCGATTGAGTCACATAGGCTTGAGGTACTCCAATTAGAAATCCTAAAGTGGAAACTACCTACCAATCGATAGTCATACAGTGCTTCCATCTACTGGTTCCCATAACTGCAGGCCGGTTCATCTTGAACAAATGTACCGCTTCACTTTGGCATATATACCGGTTCACACATATGTCGGTTCTCTCTTCTCACATATCACATATGCCAGTTCACTTCATATCACACACACATATGTCGGTTCTCTCTTCTCACATATCACATATTGACATCAATGACAACATACAATATTATTATGTCCTTATGCCAGTTCACATAATGCCAACAATATCCCCCTTTGGAATTGATGGCAATATACAAAGATATCTCTCCGCTTCACAACTTCTCCCCCATTTTCTATAGATATCTTTTCTGCTTCACTCCTTCTCCCCCTTTGACAACAATGCCAAAGTGGAGGCACAATCATCCCTGTTCCATTATGCTGCTCCCCCTGAGGAGTAGCATCCTTCAACACATCAATCCTAAAGAAATATTTGACTATGTAATACATGACTGATGTGGAGAATATATCTTTAGTTCACCTCTTGAAGAGGCAGTATCCCCAATTCACCTCTTAAATACACAAATGTAGTCTTTGAGAGAGGCTTGGTGAATATGTTTGCTAACTGCTCCTTACTGGAAACATGTTCTAGTGCAATCTCTTTATTCTCAACCTTTTCCCTCAAGAAATGATACTTAAGCTCAAAATGCTTGGTTCTAGAATGTAAAACCGAATTCTTTGAGATGTTGATAGAACTTATGTTATCATAGAATATACTTACCGGTTTAGATACGGGATTTTGAAGCCTTCCAATACATGCTTCATCCAAATTGTCTAAGTGCAGTTCATGAAAGCTACAACATACTCCACTTCTGCTGTAGACTGAGAGATACAACTCTACTTTTTACTCATCCATGAGACCAGTCTACCACCAAGAAAGAATGCACCACTGGTTGTGCTTTTCTGGTCATCCACATTACTTGCCCAATCAGCATCTATGAACACTTTCAAATTGAAATCATTGTTGTATGGGTACCACAATCCATAGTCAATTTTTCCCTTCAGATACCTAAGAATCTGCTTGCTGCAACCAAGTGGGATTCTCTTGGACTTTTCTGGAACCTTGCAGTAATGCCAACTGTATATGCAATATCCGGTCTGCTATGCACTACATAATGCAACTTACCAATCATTGATTGGTATTCCTTCTCATCAACCAGTGTGGAATCATCCTCTTTTGTCAATTTGCAACCGGTCACCATTGGTGTGCCAACCGGTTTGCTATCTTCCATGCCAAAGGTCTTCAACACCTCTTTGACATATATGGACTGAGTGATAAAGATTCCATCTTTCATCTACTGGATCTATAGTCCAATGAAGAACTTAATCTCCCCTATGAGTGACATCTCAAACTCTTTCTTCATCTCATTAGCAAACTCATGGCTCATCTTGTCATCTCCACCAAAGATAATGTCATCAACAAAAACCTCATAGATCAAGATCTGATCTCCTTCAGACTTCAAGTAGATATTGTTGTCTTCACTTGTTCTCTCAAATCCAATCTTCACAAGATGGGAATGTAGGCGCTCATACCATGCCTTAGGTGCTTGCTTTAGACCATATAAGGCTTTATGTAGCCTACATACCATGTCACTGTCTTTAGATAAGGCAAACCCATCTGGTTTCTCAATATACACCTCCTCTTCAAGTATACCATTTAGGAATGTAGATTTTACATGCATTTGATATACCTTGAATCCTTTAAAAGCTGCATATGCAAGAAGAATACAAACTCCTTCCAATCTAGCTATAGGAGCAAAGGTTTCTCCATAATCTTCTCCTTCTTCTTGAGCATATCCTTTGCACACAAATCTAGCTTTATTCCTAATCATTGTGCTATCCTCATTCAGCTTGTTTCTGAACACCCATTTGGTGCCAATGACATTTTTATGCTCTGGTCTGGGTACCAAGGACCATGTACCATTTTTCTCTATCTGGTCAAGTTCCTCTTCCATTTCCTTGATCCAGTCTTCATCTTTATGAGCCTCTTTGAATGATTTGGGCTCAAATTTAGAGATCATACATGAGTTTTCTCTGATCTTTCTTCTTTTAAGGATTCCTACATCTTTATCTCCTATGATCTACTTAGGATCATGATTCAGCTTGACATACCGAGGAATGGTCTTGACAAGTTCTTCTTTCTTTTCCTCTTCATCCTCATCTTCATCAGTATCAACATTCATCGGTTCAGGAACACTATTACTAGTACTTGGTTGACTAACAACCGGTTCCTAGAAGGTTGCAACTGGTTCATTTACAGCGTGCTCACTACCAGTTTCCTCAGTTTTCTCAGAGGATTCATCAACTCTTACATTGACACTTTCCATAATTCTCTAAGTCCTATTGTTGTAACACTTGAGAGCTTTATTCTTGGTGGAATATCCTAGGAATATTACCTCATCGCATTTAGCATCAAATTTGCCCTGATGTTCACTCCTCTTGATGTAACATTTGTTGCCAAATACCCTAAAGTAGCTAACCACAGGTGTCTTACCGGTCCAATACTCATAAGGAGTTTTGTCCTTACCTTTCTTGATGAGTACCTGGTTCATAGTGTAGACTGCAATGCTCACCGCTTCTCTCCAAAAGTTGTGAGCTACCTTTCCTTGAATCAACATGGTTCTAGTTGCTTCAACCATAGTTTGGTTATTCTTCTCTACTAGGCCATTCTACTGTGGAGTCCGGGGGGCAGACAGTTGCCTCTTGATGCCAAATTCTTCACAATACTTGTTGAATTCACCAGAAGTGAATTCCCCTCCTTGATCAGTTCTGAGACACTTGATCCTTTTACCACTTTCCTTCTCCACTAATGCTCTGAAAGCTTTGAATTTCACAAAAGCTTCAGACTTGTCTTTCAAGAATGTGACCCACATCATTCTTGAGCAATCATCAGTGAGAATCATGAAGTACCTATCACCCTGCACACTTCTAGTTTTCCTAGGACCACACAAATTAGTATGCACAAGATCAAGCAAGTTGTCAGTAGTGAAAGATTTACCTTTAAAGGTTGAGGAAGAAATTTTCCCCAATTGACACTCTTTGCACAAGGTATTATTCAGTTTTCTTAGCACCGGCAACCCTCTAACTACCTTGATCTTACTATCCTTCACAATGTTATCAAAGTTTACATGGTAGAGTCTCCTATGCCACATCCAGCTATCATCAAGCTTAGCCATAAGACATGTACTTATATTTGCATTCAGATGAAATAGGTTACCTTTGGTCTGCATGTCGGTGGCCACGAATTCACCATCTTTTCCTTTGATTTTGCAAACTCCATTCTTGAATTCTAGAGTGAGGTCACTGTCATTTAGCTAGGCAACACTCAGAAGGTTGTGTCTGAGACCATCAACCCAGTACACATTGTCAGCACTACTCTTTCCATTCAGAGAGATGGACCCTTTTCCTTTGACCATGCATGGTGCATCATTCCCAAAGCAAACCACACCACCATCATACTCCTCCAAGGATAGAAACTTGCTCCGGTCACCTATCATATGGTGAGAACAACCACTATCAATGATCCACTCATTGGAATTATCAAATCGGGAGACAAGAGCCTTCTTGTCTGACACATCTTCTTTCACAGCAACAAACACAATGTCTTCATTTTCTTCATCCTCTGATTCTTCATCTGTGACACCTTCATCAACTGCCACAAAATAGCTTCTCTAGTTTCCTCCTTTGAATTTTCTGAACCTTTCTCATTTGTCCTTGTTATCACCATTGGGATAGTTTATAGCAATATGTCCTATCCAGTTACAAGAAAATCATTTCAAAGGTAGCCTACCTTTGTATTTACCGGTTCCTTTAGGAAGATTCTTGGCAATGAGAGCTTCAAATGCCATCAGAATCTCCTTGTCATTCATTTCTCTTCTCTGACTAGGTTCCCCACTAGTGCTAGCCTCTTTTCCTTTTCTGGATGGTATAGTAGAGGCTTTAAATGCAGATTTAGTCTTTTGAACACTACCATCAAAAATATTCAGCTCATAGGCTATCAACTTGGCTATGATGGATTCCAAGAACACCTTAGACTTGTCTATTGATCTCAGCTCCTGAATAGCAGCAACCCTAATTGCATAGACCGGCAACAGGGATCTCAGGACTTTGCTTACCATGGTGGAATCTTCTATTTTCCCAGCTGCACTCTTGATTTCTCCAACAACTGTTTTGATCCTTATTCCATACTGCTAAATGGTCTCACCTTCAACCATCCACATGTCTTTGAACTTCCCTCTCAGGCTTTCTTCCTTAGCCTGTTTTACATGTTCATCACCACCATAGATATTTTCAAGAGCATCCCATACCTCTTTGGGATTTACCTTGTCCTGAACATCAATAAACTTAATGTCAGATAGACTACTAATGAGGGCTTCCATGACTTGCCCATTTTCTTGTATCTCTCTCTTTTGGTCATCAGTGACAGTACCGGTAGGGACAACATAGACATTCTCAACATAACTCCAGTGTTGAGCACCCATGCTTCTGATGAATATCTTCATCCAATCTTTCCATATACCGAAATTTTCCCTGTTAAACTTTGGACTTTCCCTCTTCATCATTTGACTAGGATCTTTACCTCAAGCGGTTAAGCTTACAACATAGAGGACCTAGAGTGCTCTGATACCAATTGATAACTCAATGATGAACGAATAGTACCAAACCGGTATTGAGAGGGGGGGTGAATCAGTACAAACACAAATATAGTCCAAAACCGGTTTGATAGAAAATACTCCAAATGACTGGCAAACGGGGATACTAGTTGAAACAGAGTGTAACCGGTAAGACCCAGAACAACTAAAACAATCATAAATAGGTCACTCACTAAGTTTTCCTCTTAGCTCAATACTATAGTACCATTACACCCTCATGCATGAACAGGTAAACTATCATCAGTTTTTCATAGCAGTTAGTTCAATATGTTTTATAAACAGGCATAAAACACAGAACCATCATATGCTCAATAGGTAATAACAAAGCATTAGAAGATAAAAGCATCACACATGACACACATATTTTTCACGTGGAAACCCAGCTAGGAAAAACCACAGTGGGGATGAATACCCACAAGCTACTTTTGAACTCTTTAGAAGTCTGCTCTATTAGGAGCCTTGTCCGGTTAAAGACATTACAATAGGTTCTGCTAGGAACCAATCCTTTTAGGGATCACCCAGTTAAGGGATGGCTACAATACTCGGCTAAGGGTTAAACCCGCTTAGGGTTACCTTGTTAGAGGATTTCAAGAACTCAATAGCTAAAGGATTTCCAAAGCTCTATAGCTTCCCAGAACTCATTAACTTCGAGTTACCCTGTTAGGGGATTTGAATCAAGTCGGTTAAAGCTACCCTATTAGGGGATTTGTATCAAGCCGGTTAAGGCTACCCTGTTAAGGGATTTAACAACTATTGAAGTGGTTAAAGATCAACACAATGATCTAGTAACAACACTCAATGCTAATGCAGATCCGTTTTGGCTCCTTTTCACCTTTTGCACATTCACTTTGCAGGTATCTCTTCTCTCCTTTGGTCTAGCAAGAATCACATATCACCATTTCCACACAAATTACAAAATAGGGAAACTTTAGGGATATGTGTCTTTAATACTATGTGGGTGGGTTATCGTACGAAGTAGTGAAAAATAAAAATATTAGTAAACAATAAATATGTGCCCTTTTTGTTGATCCTAAAACTAGTTAGTCATTACCTCTTAATGCAAAGAGGTTTCCCATACATTGGTGTACCAATGCAGGTGAAGAAACTTTTTTGACAGAGGTGGTGGATGGTATTTGATGATCCACCTTATAATAATTACGAGGTGCCATTGTTTTTTTTGAGAAAAAGTATACTGTGATTTTATCATCAATATGCGGTCAAACTATTTTGACATGAGATATTTCCATGGTAGAGGTGGCAGCTCTACCCAAGATAGAACTAGAGCCCATAGGCAATTAGCCCCGGAGAGTCACCGCCCCCTAGCACCCAAACCCAAGGTGCATTAGGTTGTCCCAGTAGAGCTGAAAGAGTTGATGGAGCTACAAAATTTTCAAGTGGCCACAACATTGACTAGTGCCATAATCCAGCATGGGACATAGTTAGCACACCCTCTTGTACTAGATGATGAGCCAATAGTTTCTTCAGGTGGCAACAAAGAGACCGTTCAGCATGTGTGTGTCAGCTTCTTAGGGATATGCTCAAGGATAGATGCACGACCACTACAGATGGATCCACATCTCATTCATGCATGATTTGCTAGAGTAGATGTCAGACCCACATGATTGAGGATGTGGCACTAACTGAGGAGTTGATGGACATGTTGTTTGGCCATCAGCCGCAGACACAAGTCTGTTGAATTGAATTAATAGCATTTTATTTATCAATCACTTTAAATTTGTAATTATATAAATGAATTTTCATTTATACATTGACTTAAACTGATACAAATAATCTGCATTTTAGGATGCAACAATGGTATCCCATACTCCTCCCATAGTTACTATAGCTGCAACTTCCATGCCTGAGGTATAAATTTTGTAACATGTTACAATAGAATAGTACACTTTGAATTCAAAAAAATTACAAGATATACTAATTATCTTTAATGTTTGGTCCAATTTTTGGTTTGTAGGTGTTGACATGGGACCAAATGTCCCAGATTGATGACATCACACTCTCAGCAATTGATTTTGTCCTACAAGGCTATACAGTATCATATTTTGCACATCCTATTTTATGTATTGTTTTGATGGAATATGCAAGTCATTTTATTTCAGATTTTTAAAATTATGTTTAATATATTATCTGTAGTAAAATCTCATGTTAATTTTGGTTTTTTAGGGTACCCCCTCGACATCTAGACCTCATCCTAAGCAAAATAATTCATTGAAGATGCCAAAATGTGGGGAGAAGGTAAGTGAACACATTTTTAGTTGTACAATTGTTTGAAAATGTTGAAATTTTCTTAGTTGGTAGATTGATTAGTGTTTTTTGTCTATTTTACATGTACAAGGACCATTGAGCTATGCGGATTTGTTGAATGTACCTGATTCACTCATGGACCGAGAGAGGATGGAGGTATGTATCTCTACTTTGTTTTCTTGATTTCATTATTATATGCACATGTACATGTGAACTTGTGATTAATTATAATCTTATAATTATTTTATATAGGAAATATCCATAGCTGCTTCATCAATCCCTCCTCTATGCACTGGAGAAGCATCTCAGGATCCGGTAAACTTTTTTTTGATATATTACATTAATTGTTTTTAACCTACAATACTTATCATTATATTAATTGTATTTAATATTTGATCATTTTTTGTATAGTTAATAGCGACAATTTTGTTAGCATTGATGATAGTCCCAAAGATACTGAGAGGGGGGGGTGAATCAGTATCTAACTGCTTAACAAAATATTTAATCTTATTAGGTATTTTGCATTCCAAAATAGTGTGCCAGTAAACAAGAATTAATGTAGTAAATATGAATAGTAAAGACAACATAGAAAGTATACCATAACACAAGATGTTTAATGAGGAAACCCGGTGTGGGAAAAACCTCGATAGGATTTGTGACCCACAATCTTCACTCACTAGCCAATGAATGGATATTACTTACAAGAGGGGCTTGCACATGTAGGAAGGCCAACTGCTTAGAGCTCACTGCTCAAATAACTATTTGATGATGAAGAGTATGTCAGTGCCATAAGATTGCAAGGTTTCCATCAATGACAACACCTTTGTCGGCGCCATAAGATTGCAAGGTTTCCATCAATGACAACACCTTCAATCACCTTCAATTCTCATTGGAGTGTGCAATGCCAAAAAGTTCTCCATCGATGGTGAGCCATCCTTAGTCCATTGGAGAAGCATATTAGGCACTGGTACATCATTATTCTCTATATTATAGCTTTTTTAAGTGTTTTTGATGTATTTATGTTAGTAAATTATATTAATTGTATATTTAATCTACAATAGGCCCCTTCACGGTTAGGCCATAATGTGGATCCTTTTAAGTTTTTCTTCAAGAAAAATCCTAAGAGTGACAAGGAGAGGGAGAGAAAGAGAGAGAGAGAGAGAGAGAGAGAGAGAGAGAGAGAGAGAGAGAGAGAGAGAGAGAGAGAGAGAGAGTGAGAGAGAGAGAGAGAGATGATGCACAATGGGTTTTGTACATTGAGTCAAATGCTAAGTCTATCAAGGAAAGCATAGCCTCTAGAGCTCAAACTGTGGACCTTGGGATTATTAGGTCTATTGTTCATCTAAATGGTGACCACTACATGGAAGACCTAATTGCAAGAAAACAATATAAAGTAAGGGAGATAAAGTGGGTAGGGAGAGAGAAAGAGTGGGGAGGGATAGAAGAAGAGAGAGAGGGATTAGGTATGGAGGAAGGGAGAAGGGGAGAGAGGGAAGGAGGGAGAGAGAGAGAGAGGGAGAGAGGGAGAGATAGAGAGAGAGGGGAGAGAGGGAGAGAGAGGGGGAGAGAGAGAGACAATACAGATACACTCCCAAAATTTAAACAAAAGTAGTGCGTACGTGTTGTTTTAGCTTTATTACCGCACACACACTGTTTATAGTAAAGATAGTGAGTACGCGCTTCTTATACCATAGGTACCCCATACATGCTTTTGGCTGTTTAGGCTTGGAAATAGGCCTAGATGGCAAAGCTATGGGTTGGAAGTTTGATTTCCCTCCATTTTCCTCCTTTTTGACATGTTTTATTTTATCAACTTGGTTTCTCGACTTTGTCATCATCAGGTTTACACTTCATCAAGTGGGTACTTCTAAAATTTCCACCATATTTTCACCCATCTTCTGAGCTTTCTAACCATATATTTTTTCAAAATTTGAACAATAATAACATATTATTATTGAATTTGTTTTACCAGTCTCTCCATAGTTCTCACAAAAATACGTGTATCATCTTTTTAATAACTTTTGATCTACTTATTCAAATTTTTAAAAAAATATATATTATTTTAGTGCACTTTATTCTTTACAATTTAAAAAAAAATTGTATTTTTTATTTTTTTAGTGCAAGTTATGTTTCACGCATGAACAGGTACCTAATTTTCAAGATATGCTCAGTTGGAAAAATCATAAAAAAACAAATACTAAACAAAAAAATACAAAAAAATACACAACTTCTAGAGCTCACTCTTAACTATCTTTTTGCTAAAGGATTTGTCAAAATACTAAATTTAACTATGACTTTTTTGATGCGCACGTTAGACACTATGTTATGTTTTTCAGAAAAATCAGGGTCTATTTTCGTGCATGAAGGATTTGACCCCCTTAATCTTATCCAATTTTGAAAATGTTTAGTAGTTTGGATACTAGATTCAGAGTACTACAATATTTGTTCTTTGATTATCTTCATATCCTGAGTGGATGAATTTCAAATTTTTCCTCCAAGTTCATATTCACTTGATTTCTGAAAAAAAGTGTCCACTTATACCCCCCTTTTTTACCACCATCTTTGTGCACTTACCCTATAATTTATAATCACTGATATTATTGGAATTGGTAGTCAGAAATATGAAATGAAACTTTAATTGTTTTGCATGTAATTATGACTTGGACGTGCGTGTTTCTTCTGTTGCTTGTCAATTATGAAATATATTCATTTTTAGCCAAATCAGTTACAATTTATTTCTTTTTACTTGTTTTCTGCCTTATTTGTTTAAACTTAAAATATATATTTAAAACTTGCATTGTGTATGAACAATTTTGCATCTTAATAGGTAATGACATGTACCATATATTTAATTGGATCATGAAAGTTTAATTATTTTGTGCATAATTATGACTTGGACCTACTCGTTTCCCCTCTTGCTTGGCAGTTACACATTTTCAGCTCAATTAGCTACATCATTTTCCTTATTACTCATTATTTATTGAAAGTAAATACTTAGAATATGCTTCTTGTATCAATCGACAGGTAATGACATATATAAAATACTATTATTCCATGCAGGATCTATTTAAATTTAAGCTCAATAATTAGTTGATTGTTGTTAGTCAAAAGTGTAATCAGAGGCTTGAGTTTGCTTGTTTCCCTATCCACTGGTTGAACATGGAATCTTCTTAAGTGTCTTTCTTCAAAGCCAAAATACATGAAACAAAGAAGCTCATGTCACAGGATTCAACCATGACTACCCCCAGTACCAATGTTGTAGGCAACAGAACTAAAGATTCACACCCTTCTCATCCACCTTTGAATGAAAAAAAAAATTCATCCATGTCTCGGAGGTATGTTGTTGCACATCCTTGGCATGATCTTGAGATTTGTAATGACCATCTGCTTTTTGCTCATTTCTATTTATATGAACATCTAATTAATACTCTAGCTGAAATATTTACACGTTAAGATGTTTGCATATACAGTCTTATTTTAGTAGCATTCAATTATAGGGTGATGTTGGATGGTGTGGATAATGTCACAGGTGTGTATGCTAATGATAACTCAATGTTTGCCTGCTATAATTCATATGTATGAATAAGTTAAAGGCTAGGAGTATTTACACTGCATGTGTACCATTATCTTCTAATGGTAAACACTTTGGTTTCCAATAAACAACTTTTATTGCAAATCTATATGGGAATCCTAGAATCTAAATCCCTCATGTTATCCCTTGATTTCCAATAATTGTCTAGTTTAAAAAAAATAGGGGTGTTCTTTGTCTTGTGGTATCTTCACATATTCTTTTCAGACCAGGAAGGAAGTGCATTTTAATGTTGTTTCTCATGTACCTGTAAGATAGAAGTTATTGGTAATTCACACTTTTGCTTTGTTTTTATATTTGGATACATCATTTTAACCCCTTTATGTTGAACATTTGGATGCAAGACCTAGAGCTCCTACAGTTTTAAATTGTGTAAGTACATATTGCATTGTGTAACTTCATTCTTTCTTTCTTTACTCTTTGATGTTGTATGCCTTGCTCCTGTTAAAATTCTTTGGTAGATGTTATTCTTGAATAAATGATTTTTTAAATAAATCTACTTGAAAATATGCTCCACAAACATGTTTTTGGCTAGAGAACCTTCCCATCATTCAATGTTTAAGTTGTTACTTGATCCTGGCGGTAGACACAGTTATTTGCATACTTGGCCTATGAAATGAATCTTAGGATTGAATTAAACAATTGAACTTTATCACCATACTTTCATTGCAAATATTCATTAAGAAATTGATATTGATATTGATATTCAAAGGTTGATGTTTGGTCACTAGCTAAATGTTTTTTGTTCTTTGATATTTAGGACACTAAAATGTTTTCTTTGATACTCTAGGTTGTGGAGATTAGTAAGGGAAGTAAAGTGAAGTATGAACTAGACAAAAAGACTAGTCTAATCAAGGTAAGCTTGTTTTCTTTGTGAGTTGAAAAGTTAGGTTATTCTAGTTGCTCCTTTCTTTACATTATTGCTCTTCTAGTTGATCAAATTACTTGTGGTAAGAGCATTTTCGAATTGGTTTGAATCGACTGAAGATAAAAATGGGAAAGATATTTACATCAAAAAAATTCCAGAATTTAATTCTTTGGAATATTTTACCAAGATCTGTAAAAATTAAATCGATGGAGAGGATTTGCAGACTACGGTTATTAGTTATCACAAGAAATTACCATGGTCGACTCTTCAACTTGGATTCCAGGTTAAAGAATTATCATTCTTGCATTTGAAAGAACATTAGTTTGATTTTCATATTTGAAAATATAATTTTTTTTTAATTTTTATATATCTAAAATTTTTATAATTAAAATTTTCTAGCAGCCCTAATATGGTTTTTATTTATCTGCAGGTTGATTTGGTAGCCGCTATTCACATTGCTGATAAAGAGTAATTCTTGAACTTGATTTTATATCTTGTCTTTTTTTTATGAAACTGAATGTGTTTATTCCCAATTTTAATTAGATTGTTTGGGAGACTTTTAAGTCCATGTAGGGTAAGCTTGAATGAATGAAAGATTTTTAATGATGTCTACTAGAGATTTAAGGGAGCGAGAGACACAAAATTAATACATTTTTAAATTCTTTTTGGATGTCAGCTTTTTCATTATGAATTTTGATCAAGAAACACATTGTTTTGTGAAGGCTTGTCTTATCAAATAGCTAGTTCAAAATGTCCACCTACAAATTGTTTTTGAACCAAATAAGAATATCCTCTTAAGAAGCACACTCAATGATGAAGTTTCATTTGATTTCAACCAACCCTTCATTACAAAAGGTGCAAGTTCTTTTTCCCAATCTTCCATGGGGACTGTCCATCTACCTATTTCACATCTAAGATGATAAGAACTGGTACTCAACTGCATGATTAAAATGGAAAGACGCAATTTATTCTAAATTCAATTATGAAACAAAATATTCTTTATTCTTAAATAAACTCATAATTCTTTTAATAAGTCTATTTTCTTACACTTTTCCATCCTAAGCTCTAATTGTTGATTCCAATGATATCATAATAAACACAAGATTTTTATAAATAGATAAAGATTTTTCATTCAATAGGAAATTGTAGTAGCATCTTAATCCTATCTACATACAATACTTAGGCCTTTCTAATGCCTTATGTTCAAATAGCAAAACATAAAGAAAAGGATGAGATGCATCCTTTGATCTGCAATCTAGGCTATGTTCAATACAATCTTTAGAATGAAGACGAGAACAAGATTCAACTACTTTTTCCACCCAACCTTGAAGTTTACACCTCCCCAGAATTCTTGGTCAATCAAGAATACCCGACCCTGCACAAATTGCTTAGCAAAAAGAGTTCGATAGACAAGATATAATCTGGTTCGTGCCTAGAATAATACATGCATTTTCAATTTTCTAATTCCATAAAGAAACAAGCCTGATCAATCAAGGATATGGTAGAGAGAATAAATAAATCCATCTATTTCAATGGTCAATGAGCTACTCTGCCAAGTATAATGCTATGCACAACAATAAGATGTAGTTTGGAAAAGAAAGCTATTTTCTCTATGATTCCACATTCGGTACCCATCTTGGAAGGTAACTTTCCCAACAAACTCGAACATATCTAGCTTCCTAAGTTCATATGATACCAAAGATAAATATAAAGAAGACAATCTTTCGTTTACATATAATAAAGCTGAACAGAAAATAATCTTTCATTACAACTATTTATATCTGACAAGGAAACAATCTTTCATAGATAAACAAATGTATATCTGAAAAGAGAACAATCTTTCACTCCTATTTTTATTTTCAAGTAAATTAAGACAAGAATTAAAATAAGAAGGTGTAACACATGAATGTATAATTATATATAAACAAATAGAATATGAGTACACATTCTTTCTTCAAATAACATATTAAATTTGATACTTGTAGCGTAGAAATTAGGAATCATCAAAACATAAGTAGATCAATCAAAACGTTAAACATGATAGCTCAATCAAAGAAATACTCATTGCAATGAACCTAATTCTAAAGCACATTCAATAGAGGTATGAAAATGAAGCATTCAAAAGAAAACATTATGCAAACCAGATGTAAGATTGAATACTCCTTCCATGCGGCTCCATTGTTGTTCTTTCCTCTTCAATGGGTTTGTGGATCTCACCTACAAGTGCTCACGTCGGGTTCACCATTTAATGTAGCGTAGAAATTAGGAATCATTAAAATAAGTAGATCAAAACAAAACACAAGACAATCAAAGCAATATCATGAGAATACTCATTGAAATGAACCTAATTCTAAAGCACATTCAATAGAGGTATGAAAACGAAGCATTCAAAAGAAAACATTATGCAAACCAGATGTAAGATTGAATACTCCTTCCATGCGGCTCCATTGTTGTTCTTTCCTCTTCAATAGGTTTGTGGATCTCACCTACAAGTGCACACACAATTGAAAGCAAGATTGATGAAAAACTCAAGAGTACTAGAAATGAAAGTTGGGTAGTTTGATAGAAATTTGGACTGAAGGATTCGAAGGGATTTGATTGAAGAAAACATCCAATTTATAGAAGAATTGGATAAATGAGCAAATTAGTATGAAAGAGATTTGAATAGAAATTCAAATCAATAATAGCAAAATTATGACATATCCATGACAAATTGCTATGCAAGGCTTATGACAATTCATGACAAATTTCTATGTCAAGAATTTATGACATTTTATGACAAATTCATGACAAATTCTATGACACATTTCTATGTCAAGAATTTTATGACAATTTATGGCATTTTATGACAAATTTCTATGTCATTGCCATAAATTTAGGAAAGAAATAGGAGAAAATTGAATTTGGATAAATTAGAAAATTAGGAAATTAGAGAATAATGAAAATAGGAAATTAGAAATTGAAAGAAATTAGAAATTAGGATTTAGTGAATTAATTAATAATTTTTCATTTATTAATCAATTCACAAAGAGGAATAATTAGACAATTAAATGAAGATTTAATTGTAATAAGGAAACTTAGGATAAATAAGTAATTTATTTAATCCTAAAGGAAGAAATGACAAATTAGGTTAAATGATTGAATCATGAAACCCTAGAAGACGAATTAGAAATGCGAGGATGATAATTAGGTCTATAATTGACTTGATCATGTTTTGATTTGATAAATGACCAATGCGACAAAATGATTTGATTGATAGATGCGCCAATTGAGACAAATAACGATCGATGACAAATCGGTTGAAAAATGACAAAATTGACAAAATAGATTGCAAGATGACAAGATTAGACATGACCACGATCGATGACAAATCGATCGCAAAATGACAAGATTGAAGGATTGATGATAAATCGACAAGATTGATAAACCGATCGCCAAATGATAAGATTGAAAACAGGACAAAACCCTAATTAGGATTGATGATGTCCAAAATGATAAGATTGATAGGAGGACAAAACCCTAATTAGGATTGACGATGTCCAAAATGATGACAAATGAATACGCACATTGATGCGACAGGGTAAAATCGATCAAAATCATGACTGAATATTGTTGTCGACAAGATCAAATTCAAGGATGAGATGATTGAAGAATATAGAAGAATGACTCGATGTTCGCAAATGATAAAGACCAAGTGCGTGACATAGGAGAAATGTTAATGCGATGCAAAAACCTAAAATGAGGCAATGCGCAAATGTTAAAGTATGACCTTGCAAGCGTTGACCATTTTTGGGTGTCTACATTTTGCCCCTCTTTGAGACAATGCGATTTTAAGCGTTGTTTCAAAGAACAATAACGAAATGCCCCAGACAATAATAATGACATATGAAAATGCCCCAAACAATAACAATGACATATGCATGCCCCCTCGAGGAATTGGCCGGAAACATGCAGAAAAGAGGCCAATTGATCGATAAAAATGACAGGATCGAACGGACTGACAAGCGGAGATCGGATGCATGACAGACAAGTAATGTAAGGTGCACAAGATCGCGACCAACATAAGATGGAGAGGACACACGTCCATCTATGCAATGACAAAGAGCTATAAATGAGACCAAGAGGGTGAAAATGACTCATTTGCAGTAGCGAAAGAGGAGGATTTGTTGCTCTGGACAAGGACACTTGCAGACAGATGGCGAACATTCCAACGGCGGATCACCTTGGAGAACGTGTATGCACATTCAGATGACCGAAGGATGCAGGAGCAGCGGTATGTATCTCGAAAACCCATGTTTTGAATTTCATGAATTTTGATGGCTTACGGGACATTGCGGGGCCCACAGGGGATACCAAAATGGTCTCTTGCGCTTGTGTAGGCTAAACCTGCGCTTGTGTAAGGAGTTCTGCGCTTGTGTAGGAAGACACAAGCGCAATTCATCTAACACAGGCACAACTTCTCAAACACAGGCGCAAGTTGGCATAAAATCCTTAGTTTTGACTTGAAATTGCATGCAAATGACCTGACAGGGGGTGGGAAGGATAGGATAGGGTAATGTGGATGAAAAACACCCTGATTTGATCATGAAAATGAAGACATGCAACCCATAGGAACAAACCCTAAAACTGACAAAATGATGCCCCAATTGTGATGCAGAGTCGACAATATCCATTGATCGCACGGGAGAATCGACCGGACTGTTTCATGCTACGACATAGACTCAGGAGCACAGAGAGAGACACATTAGCTAGACTGGGATTGTATTACATCACATAAATGCCCGAGATTAGGGCAAACACAGGATTGCTTACCGCATTGGCAGAGCGATGGCATTCGGAGACTTCCTCATTCCATTTGGCGACTGGCGAGGTGACGGTGACTCTAGAGGATGTATGGCGCATCCTCCGCATTCCTATACATGGGGAGATGATAGAGTATGACCCAGTGACAGGGAGAGACGCGTTATGCAGACTGTTTGAGTGTGACGCAGATGATCTGGACATTGTCGAGAGGGAGATTCGCTGGGAGACTATGGCAGGGATGAGGAGGACAGAGGGAGCACCTAGTGACAGAGGCACGTGCTCCGTATGACAGACAGTAGACATCATGTAGTTTTCCATTATGTAGTCAGCCGGCGGGCCATACTTAGGACAAACAGTCCGATTTTGTACTTCGACATTATGATGATATGTGATATGATAGGCATCGATATGATGGATGCAATATGTTATGACTGATGTAGTGATTTTGCTATGTATGGATGACTTATGTACTGGTTTATGAACATGTATGAATGCATTGTATGTACTTTTTTTGATGTATTTATAATATGAAATGTATAAAATGCGTGATGTAATATGTAATGGAATGCAAATGCATTGACCAAATGTATGCAGGACACAATATGGTTTTGGATATCGGAGCACTAGACCGAACTGACTATCCGACCGGACGGAAGAAGTGTTAGTAAGAAGAAATAAGACAGAGGACAATTAGAGAGGATGAAAATTTGCTTTCAGTAATGCACTTTGTAGGTGAGAACCTTTATTTTTATTTAGCAAAATGGATGCGTAGCATCATGGCATTGAAGGCCAGAGATGAAATGCAACCCTTTTTGCGAAAGACAGACACAACATAGACAAACGACAATCACAATCAAAGAAAGAGACCATGAGCCATCCCGGTCACTCTAAATCACTCAGTGACATCATCGAGAAACATAGGGACATGATCGAAGCCAAAGATAAATCAATAAAAAGATAAGACTCACAAATTCAAGCAAATCAAACAAACATCTTGATCTTCATTGTCAAAAGTTGAACGTGTTGATAGGACGATCATGCTGTCTGGTTTCAGGAAATGCGGTACCCCGTCTAAGACAGGACACAGTCTGGTTTCGAGTATACCACACCCTGTATAAGACCCATGATAATGTGACAAGGACAAATGATTGTGATGCTGATATTCGATTGATAAGACAATTTGGATCAGTTTGAATGCTTGGTTTGAGTTGAAAAAGTTCATCTATTAATGCGTGATTTCAGTTAAAGCACAATGTTTGATTGCAAATTGTTGGACGTATACGCAGTGAGCTGTCGATGCACAAAGGGAATAATTTATTGCAGAATGTTTGTTTTGTTTTTGAAGTTTTACAATTTTTTTGTGTTTTCAATTTTTTCAGGACTTTATATGATTTTTTATGAATTTTGTTGATGACATTTTTCAATTTTTTTAAAGATTTTTTCAGGACATTATTTGATTTTTTTGAAATTTTTTCAGGACATTATTTGATTTTTTTGGAATTTTTTCAGGACATTATTTGATTTTTTTGGAATTTTTTCAGGACTTTATTTGATTTTTTTTTTGGAATTTTTTCAGGACATTATTTGATTTTTTTATGATTTTTTTTAGAGATTTTGCCCCCAGTGTCTAGCAATGCAAGGAATATGACAAATGGATAAATAGGCTTGCTGCAATGATGGTGGATAGAGAGAAGACAAAGGCCTTTTATCATGGAGACAATATGGATGCAATTTCCAAGGACTATGACGTGATGGGACAAGAGACTGGATATGACAATGTATAGCAGTGATATGGCATGAGGGACATGTCAAGAGGTTTTTTGAAAAATATGTTTAAATTTTGCGACCTTATGTCAGATCAAGATCAAGGGACAGAAAGAGTGTATGGATAGTGATAAGATATGGATAGGATAAGCAAGACCAAGAATGGATAAAGGACATGGATAGAAGGTCAGGATAGGCTAAGGGATAGTGGCAGAAAGTTGCAATAAGACAGGGAATATGGATGAAAGGTTGTAATAAGCAAATGGATAAATGACCAAAAGCTATGATAGACTAAAAGTTGCAAACAAGATGCATGATGCTCATGAAGATCGTCAGCCTTGTCAAGATCAAAAGGTGGAAAGGGAAACTGGACATGAGGGACAATAGGATATGAAGGGTAATGACATGGGTTCGATAGAATAATGGAACAATGAAGGACAAAAGGATATGAAGGAGGAAATCTACCCCCAAGTGTGGTGTGCAAGAAGTTCATAAATTACGCATGACGCCTGTTTGCCAGGTTTTCATCACGGTACTTGCCCAAGGCACCTATTTGCCAGGTTTTCACCAGTGGACGAATTATTTTTGCTTTACTTTTTTTTCTTCTTTTGTCTTTTTTTTTTTTTCACTTTTTTTTTTTTTTGTATTTTGACTTTTTCAGAAGAAGATGGGCACATGATATGGGATGGAAGAAGGACTCAAGTGTCTTTTTATTTGGATAGTAGCCTTGAAAAGAATGGACCATGACCTTTAAAAGTATGCTCAAAGACGTTGGTAGGATAAGGACATGGACAATGAGATGAAACTAAGGCAATGATTTATGCAAAGGATTGGACGAGAGGGATGGAAGGATGGAAAATATGCATTGGATAATGGATAGGGTATTGGAAGAATTGGGCTTGAGTGGATGGAAATGAAGGCAAGATCGACATTGGCACACACCTTGAGGGGTGATGGACTGATGGAGGAAAAGTGGGTGTTGGATATTGAGATTTTGATGGAGGAATAGTGTGGGATTTTGGGACATAAGGGCCCAAAATTGATGAAGGAGGTGATGGAGAAATAGACTTGGAATGTTTGGATGGAGGAATAGCAACTTTGGATGCCAAGTTGGATATTTCTTTAGGCTTTTGTGCTTCAAGGAGCTTCTTGGGAATCCACATGGTTTTTGATTTTTCATGCTTTTGTGGTTCCTTGGAGTGCATTGCTTGCACAAGGGATTTAGGAACCCATATATATTTTGACTTTACTTTATTTTGCTCAGTGGGCCTTTGTGGCCTTTTGTATTTTTCTTTTTCTTTATAGATCATATTGCTCTTTGTTTTGACATGTCGATTAGATTGGACATGTTGATCCTTGAATACATGTGGATTGCTAGACTTATGACTTTTATGCTTGGCATCCAAATTTCTTGGAAGAGGGAATGAATGTCGGTGTGGATGGGAAGGATATGGAGGCCTATGGGATGGATGGAAGGTTCTCCAAGATGTGTGCCTTTGCTGATGTTGCATAGGAGATGGAGGGATATAGGGACCTAGAATGGATGGAAGCGATGATGGGGGAGGTGGACATTTGGATTTTGACTTTGAAGGAATACCAACGCCTTGAGTGTGAGCTCTATAGCCATGACCATTAGTATATTCTTTGATATGGAGAGATTCTTTCTCGTGAAGGTCTACTCCTTTGCCTTTATCAATATTTTGACTAATAGGATACTCTTTGCTTTGGGAAGAAGACGCGAGTCCATTATGAGGTGGATGTGATATGAGAGAAATAATGAGATCTTGAAGTGGATTGGATTGCACCAAAGTGGAAGAACCCATTGTGCATGTCGAGGGTTCATGAACATCTTGCACTGACATGTTAGAATCATGAAGGGGATTAGGATCATGAGGGGGACTAGGAGTGTGTAGTGGACATGGCTCTTCAAGAGATGGAATGGGAGAAATAATGGGATCATCAAAAGGAATGCGATCTTGGAATGGATATGCGGGATTAGGATGTGGAGATGGAGGAACAAGTGGATCTTGTGGAGGATCTAAAGGAATGATAGGGTCTTGTGTTGGAAATGAATTTGGAAGGATACTTTGACCTTGACAAGGAGGAAGATCATTGGATTCCTCTTTAAAATTGCTTTTCTCTTGACTTTTAATGGGATCATCGGAAAGGATGGAAGGGATATCTTGATCTTTCTTAGGAAGTGGAATGTCAATAGGATTTGAAAGAACATTTTTTTCATGAAATGGAAGGGGATCATTTGGGATTGGATGGACTAGGATATCTTGATCTTGCTCGGGGAATGGAGTGTCAATGGGACTTTGGATATGATGGACAAGAATAGGGGAATCATCATGAGTGTCTGGGGAAATGGGATCCTGGTCAACAATTGGATGGGATGATAAGGTTTCAGGATCTTGATCTTGATTTTCCTTAGGACACGTTTCTTCATGCTCTAAACTATCCTCTTGACATGAGGTTGGACTTTGGATATGCATGGAGGATTTTGGCAAGGGATTAATGCTTTGGGATGAAGGAAAGGCAATTTGAACATTTGTAAGATCAGACATTCCAATCATAAAGCTTTCTTGCATCTTAGATTTGGATCCACTTTTTGGTATTCGAGGAATCACTTCTTGTTGAGGGACACCTGTCATCAACATTTGTGTGGCCTTCATTTGATCTGGTGTTAAAGGTGTTGCATTAAACAATGGATTGTTTATTATTTTGAGTGTGGACTTTTGAGGAATAGTCACTGTCAATGCCTTTGAAGCACGTTTACTCATCAAGGTGGGTTGGAGTTCTTGTTGCACATTTTCATCATTTGGATGTAGAGAGAAACCTAACAACTCACCGCCTTGTTGTTTTTGCACATTAATTTGCTTACTTGAGGAGGTCACATTACTCATCATGTCAAGATATTTTTGTGGGAACCTCTTAAAGAGCTTATTCAAGAATTTATCCATCTTTTTTGTCAACTTTGGATCCTTAAGGTACATAACAACATCATCAGAGACATCAAAATCGGATGAAGAGTCTGGTTGGACATTTGGATTTGTTTCTTGGTGAATGCCTTGATCTGAACCAAATCCTTGAGATAGAGTTGGTTCTTCATACAGTGTTTGTGTTTCCTGTTGCAAGCTGGACTGATTCCAATCGAAAGGTGCATTTCCTCTTGGAGTTGGTGGGACACTCCCTTGTCCTGGTTTCATCGGTACAAACAGTGGTCCATATAATGGTGGTGGTCCAAGTTGAACCATTCCATATGGTGGTAGAGATGTGTTTGATGAAACTTGCATTGTTTGACTAGTTTGAAACTGCGAATTTGCTATGTTATCCATGGGTTGATACATTGATTCACTCATCTTCTTAGATCTTGATCTTATCTCAACAGGCATGTCACTTATGCAAATGCAATTTTTTTTGGAATTTTTCCAAGACAATATATGATATGCAACTAAATGCAAACTAAATATATGAAAATGCCATCTATGTTTTTGGTTGTTTTTGAAGATTTTGACAAACTTTTGAAATGCAAATCTAAGAGATGGACCTTTAGGAAATTGAAATGATGTCTAGACCGCAAAGGACAAAAGGACCAAGTGACAAAAGGACAAATTGACAATGTCTCACCTATATGCTTGGATACTAAGCTAGGTTTGACGAAATGATATTGATGACAAAAAGGACAAAAGACTTGATGAGGTCTAGACTTCTTAACAATGACTTAGGGTTTACCAAAGATTTGGATTGCTCAAGTATGACAAGACCTAGGTTTGATACTATATGCAAAAGGACAATTAATATGCAAATGATCTTAATATGATATGACAATGACTTAGGCTTAATGAAGAGACTTGGGGTATGCAAATGCCAATGTATGACAATGGTATGACTTTAATGTAAGAGGACACATGCAAATGGATGACCCTTATTGATATGCAAAGGAGTATGACTTAGGTGAAACCTAACCTTGGCAATGATCTTACAAAATGCAAACCTAGGATGAACCTAAATGTAAGTGACATGAATGTTGAGACAAGATTTTGACAAATGTTTGACAACCATGTTTTAGGAAGATGATCTTTGAATCTTGTTGAACTTTTGTTGGATGAATGTCTCTTGTGCTTAATCTTATGTTAGATCAATTTGCTTTGCTTTTTTGAAATGGGATGCAATTCAACTTTTGACAATCAAATAATACAAGATATTGCAACTCAGACTCAAGACACTCATGCTCATTTCCACATTTCTTATGGTAGGCAAGGACATTAGGTACTTGAGAGGTAGACTCATTATGAGATTCAAGGAGAATACATAGATGCTTGACCCCACGGGCTCCCCTCCACGGCACTCACTTCTCAGGGCAGCCAAGCATCAGTTCCCATGGAATCTCCCCATGGCAAACTTAGTATCTCTTCCAAGTATCCAAATTTGTCCTTCTCAAGCAACTAGAAGTGTTTTTTGGCCTCTAAAAACAAGGTTTGTAGTAAGGATTTCTATTAAGCATTACTCCTTGATGTCATGCAAGCATGATTGAGACATTAAGCCCATCAAGATACCAAACAAATGTAGTCGCGCAAGCGCGATTTAGACCAAGAGGCCCTACTTAGATGTTGATATGAGAAAGAGTTCAAGGGTCATCACTTCCCAAGTAACTACAATTCCCACGTAACGCTTCCTTCAAAGCTTTCGCCCATCAGGTATTTTTTTATAGTGAGTTAGAATGCCAAGGAATTCTAGCCGTACTCACTTTGGGTCGTTCCCTTCTCACGATTATCACTCGCTTGCTAAAGCAAAGTGGTCGGGAAGGCAGGCCCTCTAATGGAGACAAACAATCAACCACACAAGCATGGTATTGAAGATCTGGATTTCTGATCACCCTAAGAAGGATGAGAGCATACTCTCCTACTCCAATGTCATACTTAACAAACACATCAAACAAATGTTCATTCCCACCTACTTATAAATCACTAAGTGCCTAATTAAAAATCCCAAACACACAATTTGGTTGTTTCTCCAAGGCAACCTGCAAAACACATGTCAGAAGTTTGATTTGTTGTCTTTGACCATCGAATCTGCATAACACATGTTAGTAGTTTGATTTGTAGTCTTTGCCATGTGTAAGCCAAGATCCTGCACAAATAATCAGTACCAAAATCCAAAACACAAATGATCTGATTTATGAAAACTATCAAAATTTCAGTCCACTTTGAGAAGGCATAACTTTCTCATCCTAGCTCCAAATTACAAACCGTTTAATGCGTTAGAAAGGTATTCAAATAATCTAGAACCAAATTTCGGAAACATCGAAGATGTCTCTTCATGTTTCTTCAAATTTTGGAAACATCGAAGATGTCTCTTCATGTTTCCGCACACAACATTTGTCCAAAAATGCACTGAAGACCCTCAAAATTGCAATTTACTAAAACATAGAAAATTTTTCAAGTAAAAACTGCATTTTTTACCTCTGTTCTGGACTTTACACAGGCGCAAAAGTTATGACACAGGCGCAAGATGTCTGACACAAGTGCAGAATGTCTTGACACAGGCGCAAGACTCTTCAACACAGGCGCAAGATGCTTCACACAGGCGCAGAAGTGTCCAGAATGCACTGCACGGCCCTGTTTTTGAGTTTTTGACCTGCAAATCAGCTTAGAAGCACTCCAAAACACAGTAAAATGGTTAGAAGGTTAGTTTTCACATTGGGTTCACCATTTAATGTAGCGTAGAAATTAGGAATCATCAAAACATAAGTAGATCAATCAAAACGTTAAACATGATAGCTCAATCAAAGAAATACTCATTGCAATGAACCTAATTCTAAAGCACATTCAATAGAGGTATGAAAACGAAGCATTCAAAAGAAAACATTATGCAAACCAGATGTAAGATTGAATACTCCTTCCATGCGGCTCCATTGTTGTTCTTTCCTCTTCAATAGGTTTGTGGATCTCACCTACAAGTGCACACACAATTGAAAGCAAGATTGATGAAAAACTCAAGAGTACTAGAAACGAAAGTTGGGTAGTTTGATAGAAATTTGGACTGAAGGATTCGAAGGGATTTGATTGAAGAAAACATCCAATTTATAGAAGAATTGGATAAATGAGCAAATTAGTATGAAAGAGATTTGAATAGAAATTCAAATCAATAATAGCAAAATTATGACATATCCATGACAAATTGTTATGCAAGGCTTATGACAATTCATGACAAATTTCTATGTCAAGAATTTATGACATTTTATGACAAATTCATGACAAATTCTATGACACATTTCTATGTCAAGAATTTTATGACAATTTATGGCATTTTATGACAAATTTCTATGTCATTGCCATAAATTTAGGAAAGAAATAGGAGAAAATTGAATTTGGATAAATTAGAAAATTAGGAAATTAGAGAATAATGAAAATAGGAAATTAGAAATTGAAAGAAATTAGAAATTAGGATTTAGTGAATTAATTAATAATTTTTCATTTATTAATCAATTCACAAAGAGGAATAATTAGACAATTAAATGAAGATTTAATTGTAATAAGGAAACTTAGGATAAATAAGTAATTTATTTAATCCTAAAGGAAGAAATGACAAATTAGGTTAAATGATTGAATCATGAAACCCTAGAAGACGAATTAGAAATGCGAGGATGATAATTAGGTCTATAATTGACTTGATCATGTTTTGATTTGATAAATGACCAATGCGACAAAATGATTTGATTGATAGATGCGCCAATTGAGACAAATAACGATCGATGACAAATCGGTTGAAAAATGACAAAATTGACAAAATAGATTGCAAGATGACAAGATTAGACATGACCACGATCGATGACAAATCGATCGCAAAATGACAAGATTGAAGGATTGATGATAAATCGACAAGATTGATAAACCGATCGCCAAATGATAAGATTGAAAACAGGACAAAACCCTAATTAGGATTGATGATGTCCAAAATGATAAGATTGATAGGAGGACAAAACCCTAATTAGGATTGACAATGTCCAAAATGATGACAAATGAATACGCACATTGATGCGACAAGGTAAAATCGATCAAAATCATGACTGAATATTGTTGTCGACAAGATCAAATTCAAGGATGAGATGATTGAAGAATATAGAAGAATGACTCGATGTTTGCAAATGATAAAGACCAAGTGCGTGACATAGGAGAAATGTTAATGCGATGCAAAAACCTAAAATGAGGCAATGCGCAAATGTTAAAGTATGACATTGCAAGCGTTGACCATTTTTGGGTGTCTACAATACTAACATGTTTTTTCTATGACTTATGAATTCAACTATCTAAATTCAATAAATTTTCTACAAAAAGTATTAAATAAGATGATATTTCGTCATGCATGTACCTATATGCCATTTTCAAATGAAATATCTGTTGGCATTTTGGCACTTAATTGTCATTGATGGCAACCGACATGATGGATATTCACATGAGTGTGAGCATAAAGAATGAAGGCCTATCAGTAAGGCATATACCGGTCTGAAGGTTGGTTGCTTGTTTATGTTGAAGAGGTAGAATGTGAAAGTTGTCACAAACCACTCAAGTGAAGATGTGCTATAGGTATAGTGTGCTCTACCAGTTAACAGAAGAAGAAAGTTCTACTATCAAAGGGATGTATCGGTATGTGTTTTCTGGACCGACTGTGTGTTGGTGGGCCACATCTTGATTGTTTTGATGCCATGTGGAGCAGAGGTGGCAAACATGTTGTGGTAGGTGAAGCCCCATCAATAAGGTCGTTGAAACAGATAATCACCATTAATGAAACAACCACAAATCACAAGATTGTAACTAATCATTGTGGCTCGAGGAAGAACGAATGACAGAGGAAGATCATGGAGTAGTTGGCACTTGGATCAATTGAAAGGAAATCCAATTTAGGAAGACCTCAAAAAGGAAAGAGCTAAAGTGTTTTATGTGTTGATAGATTTCAAGGTAGAAGATCATGTTCAAGATTTCTATTTCCAGAAAATGTGTGTTGGATAATGGAAACCATGTATAAGTGCATTCTTGAAGGATAAGTGATTGATTCAAGATAGGTTGAATTAGCTCTCATGAAGATCATGTCTGGAAGAGGAAACCCTAACCGCTCGGGAGTTTGAATTACTTTCTGGTAGGAAATCAAAGGATAAGAAATGAGAACTCAAGACAGAATACGTTTTTGGTATGAAGAAGAAGAAGATAATAAAGAGTGAGTAAGGAGAAGAATTTCTAAGCCTTAGAAAGATCTCCAAGAAATTTGCAGTGTGCATGAGCAAGCATACCGGTGAGAGGATTCTATCAACATAACTATAGTCTTGTAGTTGAGCCTAACCGGCAAGGTGTGGCAGAGTGGGTAGCATTCAAGTGTGACATGGTATATTGAGAGATAGTGTGAAAGAGGGAGAGAAAGATAATAGAGGCTGAGAATCAAAGACAGTAATCTCACAACTGGCAGTGTGAGATTCAGTGGAGGAGAAAAGACTATCAATCGGCAGTGAGTTATTTGATCAAAGAGTTGCAGAATTCATTTGCAACAAGAAGTCTTAATTATATTCTAATATTATTTCAATATACATTGCCAAGTTGAAGCTTGGTGTAGGGGTTGGTGCTCTTTGGGTTGGTGCCCTAAAAGTGCAGGGGTTGGTGGTCCTTGTGTAATGCCAGCCAAAATACCCTAAAAAAACTAAACAATAATATACAAATTGAGATAATTTTTTTTCTTAATTAACATCTAATAATAACTAGTGCAACATATAACATCTCCATCTATTTACATTCATTAACCAATTAACCAATATGAACATACATCATTTCTCATTTCATCAAATAACGCAAGCAAAAATAACACAACATCAATAATCTTTCTCTAGGGTACTTTAACATCATTGCTTAATTCATTTCCACAATAACATACTACACACATGATAGGTATATTTCACCTTCATTAATGCATCCTATTCTAATTCTTTAACCATGAGATATGAAACCTATAACATTACTCATTCCTTATGATATGCATAATTTCCTTTCTACCAATGTATCTATGTGAATCATTCCTATTTACTAGATCCAATTAACATCTTTTAACACATTCACTTATTAATCTACGAATATTCCTCTGTCAAGATTATTTAACATTCTAACTAGCATCTAAACATTCCATGAAATAATATAACTAATCCATAATGAAATTCCATTCTATTCCAACTATAATCCACTTATTTCTATGATTCATAAGATCACATCTCTACAATAGTACAAATACAATATGCCTAAATGCCAATTTCCAACTACAATTCATCTTACAAATATGAGTACATTAAATACATAATGAGCATAGCTCTTTCTATTATAAGAATCCATCTACTACATACAAGAATGTTATATTACATGCATTATATCTTATCCATTACATAAGTCTGCTACAAGGTACATCCATAGTACATCATGAAGAATAATCCACATCCATGCAAGAAGAATCCAAGAGAACATCCCAATGGCTAAAAAGCACCAACCTCTCAACCATGTGGAACCAAAGGAACCACCCCCCATGCTAGGAGATGACACAAGGTCCCAACACACACTCAAAACCTAAGCTAACACTCTAACCAAAGAGACTAACCATACAAGGACTCTCAAGAAAGAACCCACACAATACAAAAAGAATGAACTCCCAAAGGTGTAAAACTGATCAAGACATAAATGCATCCAATAAACATAATCATAAATCATAAAGGGGAAACACATGTAGGAGTGGAGTGTCATCACATGTCATCCTCATAACATAATAACATAATAACACAAGGCACTATCCTGATGGACATGTGGAGCCATCTCAACCTATGAGAGACTAAGGGAGATTAGCTTACCGTCTTCATGACCTTCTCATGCTTATCCTAAAACATCCTCCTTGGGACTAAGTCATGAGGCACAAATCAATTTATCATCTTATTAATTAATCTAACTACCCAACCCATCAATTATTAGGTTATCACTTATTTACAAGCATGAAAAACTCCAATGTGCCTTGGTGGTCTAGACTTCATGCATCCTTACAAGGAACCTCATGCAAGCATATCTCTCATGACCCTGGTCATCACAAGGAAGCCCACTCCTAACATGGCCCAGCAATAAATCACAAGAGGCTCTACCAACATAATTACATGAAAATAATACTCAATACAGCCAACAACTTCCACACATACTCTTACAACATAAACAAGGCTACAACAACATCAATATAACAAAATGAGCCTCTTGGCTAGCAATAAACAAAGGTATATCAAGCCATCAAATGCTGCCATCAAATAAAAGATAACATCACCGTAAGGCCTACTCACTTGCTGGTCCAAAATAGCATAGTAAACATCTCAATCATCCATGGCCTATCCACATGGAAGAGAGTCTAAAATATTCGCAATGCATAGAGAAAACAAATATACTCAAAACCATCAAAATGCATCAAAACAAATCAAACCAAAAACTAGGAAATATAAACAGACCTCAAATAAAGCCTCTGGTATGAAAATTAATTCAGGAAAATACCTCAAAAATGACCAAAACTGAGAAAATACAAAACACAGATAGGTTAGCGCTTTTGCCCTGCAGGACAACGTTTCTGCCAAGAAGAACAAAACTTCTATCAAGAAGAACAATGCTTATGTTTCCACAATCACACATATGTATCTTGAGACAGTGCTTATACTGCGCAGAGAAGTGCAAATATAATACAGAACAACGTTTTTGCACATTAAGACAATGCTTTTGCAGAAATAGTGCTTTTGCACAAGACTTACAAAAAACTTAGAAAACTTTCGGGTAAAATAATAAAATCCAGACTTTACAAAAGGGCTTGAAAAACATATGAAAAGAGATTCCCAGAAACAAGGAATACATAGGTATAAACACACCAAATATCTAAGACTATAAACCAAGATTTAATCAAATATCTTTATGGCATAAAACAAACAGTGTTAGGTCTCGAAGACAACTGAGGTGGGGGGGGTGAATCAGTTGTTAAACAAATTCAAACCAAAAATAACTTAACCAACTTAATGCTTAATACTGGTGAACTAGTCTTTTATGTCGGTAGACAGTTTTATTAGTTAATTGCAATACCGGTAAGGATTAATGCATGAAACAAAAAGACAAAGTTATCCACAACACATAACACAAATTTTTGTACGTGGAAACCCTATAAGGGGAAAAACCACGGTGGGAAACCTTACCCAGAATTAGATGATACTACTATAGGTAGTAAGTGTATACAAATGGGGTCTGCACATGCAGAAAGGCCAAGTGCAAAGAGCTCACTGCTCAAAAACAAAATAGGAGTCACACTGACTACAATTGGATGGTTAAATCCAATAAGAATGTACTGCTTAAATTAGCATCTTTCTATGCTAGATTCAGTACCAGTGTAGTTCTGATTGTCTTCACAAAAACCCTCCTTTAACCCTCAAATGATGTCTATGTGTATAGCTCTTCTTATTCTCACATATACCTTCACACAATTCTTTTTCGCATTCCTCACTTGATCTTACAAATAAGATCTTACATTTATACCATACCCTAAGACCAATTTTAGTAGGTTAGCTCTAAAGGTTAATACAATAAAATCAATTTACAAATAAATTAATGCCCAATGCAATAACTGATTCAACATTTCGACTTAATGCATTTACAACAATAATAAGTCATCTCCATAGTGTGTCATGCTGATCTGGGAAAGATAAACCTGTCGGTGTAACCTAGACCTATTTGTCGGTAACAACAAATATGCAAATATGAATATGCCAATTAACAAACCTTCAATACAAAGTGTCCAAATGATGTCTTCGACATAGTCATGTGATTTCCATATCATTCCAAGCGTCAGTGATCATTATATCCTGTCGGTGTACCAGATACCGATGGTTGTTCATAAGTCATTTGCTTGCTGGTGAATCTTGCTGATTCTCCAAAGTGCCAGAGTTGATAAGTGTTTAGTAGGTTTTGACATCAATGACAAAACCATGCCAAAATACCAACAATCTCTTGCTTTGTCATTGATGGCAACACAAGATGGAAAAACCATCAAAGTGCCAAAACAGAAATGCCAAATACCAAAAAACAACAATCTACTAAAAAAGATCATAACCAGAAATCAAAATACAGATACAGAGAGTAATAATCTGTCTCAAAATAACAATCTCTCCACCTTTGATATCAAATGCCAAAGTAAAAGATACGAAATACCAACCAATTCAGTATACCAACTACTCCCCTTGAGAAGTAGCTTCCTCATCAAAGTCGGAATAAAATATTTCTCTATTAATTCTGTCGGTTGATGACAACCATCAACTATCTAAGTTTCTACTGGTGGGGGTATGACCCCATGTTGATCTCTAAGATTTTCAAAAGTCTCCTTAGGCAGAGGTTTAGTGAAAATATCTACAATCTGCTCTTTAATATTCACATAAACTAGTTTTATCTCTTTTGCTTCAACATGTTCTCTTAGAAAATTTAGTTTGATAGAAACATGTTTGGTTTTAGAATGTAATACCAGATTCTTAGATATATCAATTGCTACAGTGTTATTACAACAAATAGTAATAGGTTCCTTGCATTTTACCTTTATGTCCTTCAACATTTGCTTAAGCCATAATACTTGTGTGCAGTTAGTTGCTGCTGCAATATATTCTGATTCTGCTATTGATAAAGATGTACAACTTTGTTTCTTACTTAACAAAGAAACTAGTCTTCTTCCAAGAAAAAATTCTTTGTCGGTGGTGCTTTTTCTATCATCCACATCTCTTGCCCAATTTTCATATGTGTATGCACGTAGTTCAAAGTTTTCATCTCTAGGATACCATAATCCAAGAGTTGAAGTTCCTTGTAAGTACTAGAAAATCCTTTTTACTGTTGATTCATGATTTTCTCTAGGATTACTCTAAAATCTTGAAACAATACATACTGCATTCATAATATCAGGTCTGGTTTGTGTCAAATATAGTAAACCTCCTATCATAGATTTGTACCTTGTTGGATTTATAGGTGTAGATTCATCCCTTAGTGATAGTTTGTCATTTATAGTCATAGGTGTGCTTACCAATTTAGAGTTCTCCATCCCTAATTTCTTTAGTAACTCTTTCAAGTACTTGGATTGACTCAAGAATATACCTTTATTAGTCTGAGAAATCTGCAATCCTAAAAAGAATTTTATTTCTCCAATCATAGACATTTCAAATTCTTGCTGCATTTAAATAGAAAAGTCTTTACATAATCCATCTTCTCCTCCAAAGATTATATCATCAACAAAAAATTCTATAACGAAGATGTCATCATTAGTCACTTTATAATATAAATTACTGTCTGCATTACCTTTAGAAAAACCAATTTACAAAAGATACTCATCTAACCTTGCATACCAAGCTCTTGGAGCTTGTTTCAACCTATACAATGCTTTCCTTAACCTGCAAACCATATCTTTGTTGTCTGTCAAAGAAAATCCATCAGGTTTTTCAATGTAAACTTCTTCTTCAAGATCTCCATTCTGAAATGCAAATTTAATATCCATTTGATATACTTTGTAGTTCTTGTGTGTTGCAAAAGCCAAGAATAATCTAACTGCCTCAATTCTGGCTACCGCTGCAAAAGTTTCATTATAATCAATTCCTTCTTTCTAAGAATATCCTTTACACACTAGTCTTGCTTTATTTTTGATTACCTTTCCATCTTCATTAAGTTTTTTTCTAAATACCCATTTGGTTCTAATCACATTTTTATCTTTAGGTCAGGGAACTAATGTCCAAGTGTTATTCTTGTCAATTTGTTCTAATTCTTCTTCCATAGCTTTAATCCAATATTTATCTTCACATGCCTCATTAACAAATGATGGTTCAATTTGAGAAATAAGACATACCTCTTCATTTGTCAATCTTCCTCTTGTCATAACTCCTTTATACTAGTTTCCAATTATCTAATCTTCAGAATGATTCGGTCTTACATACCTAGGTGTCTTTGTTTGTTGTTGTTCCTCAGTTATAGTGGAATTTTCAGATGATACCGGGGTAACTGGATCTTCATTCTATACTGGTGGATTTAGTGTAGGTTCATTTGTCAAAATTTTTGTTGCCGGTTCAAACTCTATATACCTTGAAGTTCCTCTGAATTGTTCATCAATCTTCACATTTGTACTTTCAACAATTTTCTGCAATCTTTTGTTAAAACATCTATATGCTTTACTCTTAGATGAATAACCAAGAAATATTCCTTCATCACTTCTAGGATCAAATTTGCCAATATATTCATCTCTTCTGATATAACATTTGCTTCCAAATATTCTGAAATATTTAAGAGTAGGATTAATACCAAACCATAGTTCATGAGAGGTCTTACCAGTTTCACCTTTGATGTGAACTTTGTTGAATATATAGACCCTTGTACTTACTGCCTCTCTCCAATATACATGTGGTAGATTTGCTTCTGATAACATACTTCTAGCTGCATCCAAGATGGTTTTGTTTTTCCTTTCAACAACTCCATTCTGTTGTGGTGTCCGAGGAGCTGATAGTTGTCTTCTGATTCCATTCACTTCATAGAATGTATTAAATTCCTTAGATGTAAATTCTCCTCCTTGATCTGTTCTAAGACATTTGATTTTCTTATCAGCTTCATTTTCTACCATAGCTTTGAATAGTTTGAACTTTCCAAGTGCTTCTGATTTTTCTCTGAGAAAAGTAACCCAACACATTCTAGAATAGTCATCAATGATTAGCATGAAATATCTATCACCTTGTCAACTTTTAGTTCTATTTGGACCACATAAATTAGTATGAATTAAATCAAGAGCATTATTGGATTTTTCTGGAATACTTTTGAAACTATCTCTAACTTGTTTTCCAAATTGGCATTCCTTACATACTATATTCTGAGGTTTGACAATTTTAGGTAAATCTCTAACTGCCTTAGTGGTACTGGTTTTTACCATACAATCAAAATTTACATGACAGAGTCTCTTATGCCATAGCCAACTTTCATCAATATGTGCAATCAAACATGTCTTTTCACTGTTACTCAAATGAAAGATATTACCTCTAGTCTGATTACCGGTTGCAATTTCTAAACCAGTTCTATTCATGATTTTGCATTTACCATTTTTGAATTGTAGCTGAAATCCTTTCTCAACTAATTGACCAACAGTCAAAAGATTATGCTTCAAACCTTCAACATAGTAAACATTGTCAGTATTATGCTTACCATCAAGAGATATTGTACCCTTTCCTTTGATCAAACAAGCTTTGTCATCTCCAAATCTCACTAAGCCTCCATTATATTCTTGAAAGTTCAAGAATTTACCTTTATCTCCTGTCATATGATGTGAGCATCCTGAATCAATGATCCACTCATCCTTTACTTCAATTTTAGCTACCAAGGCCTGTTCTAGTATTTGAGCAGTAGGTGTTGGTTGATCTTCTATTATAGCAACAAAGACCCATCCATTGCCTATCGGATCCTCATCAGAATCATCAGTCACTCCTTCATCAGTACGATAACAAGATTTGTCTTTATTCTTCTTAAATTTGTATCTTTGATATTCAGGGTTAGGCTTGTATGTCCTTCTAGCTTCTTCTCTTAGTCCAACATGTCTATTAGGGCATCTTGAAGCCATATGACCAATCTTATTACAGTTAAAACATTTAAAGGATGTTTTACTTTCATACTTACTTCCAATTGGACCTTTAGGAATTTTCCTTGCAAATAGTGCTTCAAGTTCTCTTGCATAAAAGGCTTTCCAATCAGACTTGTCAAATGATGGTGCAGATTATGTAGATTCTTTAAAAGCTAAATTTGTCTTTATAGTAGCAACAGGACCAAATTCCTCAATTTCAAAGGTTGAAAGTTTTCCAATCAATGTATCCCTAGTTACTGATGTATTAGGCATTGTTCTTAACTCATTTATAACAATGACTTCCATTTTATATGCCAGTGGCAATCCTCTTAAAACTTTTGAAACAATTTCATCCTCACTTAAAGTTCGTCCACAACATTTAATACTCAAAACAATTTCATTTACTCTTTCCATAAAAGCAGAAATCCTTTCATCTTCTTCCATTTTCAAATATTCATACCTGACCCAGAAGCATTCAAGTTTTGCAATCTTGACTATGGAATCTCCTTCATTTAGTGTTTCCAAATGATGCCAAATAGCTTTAGTAGTAGACCTATCTGATAATCCCATGATTTGTTGATCTGATAATGTGCTCAAAAGTGCTTCGCTTGCTTTGCAATCATTTTCTTCATCTTTAGTCAAGTTAGGTGGATTGGGCTAACTCTGAGTAGGAGCAGTATAGCCAATCTTTGTAACATCCCAAATGTCCTTTCCAATGCAATTTAAATGTTTCTCCATTTCAATCTTCCATATGCCATAGTTGGTTCCATCAAGTTTAGGATTGTCCTTCCTAAAATAGTTAGTAGACATTTGGATCTCCTCAAGCTGTTAAACTTCTGCAAAAAGAGGACTAAGCTCTGATACCAATCGTTAGGTCCTGGAGACAACTAAGAGGGGGGGTGAATCAGTTGTCAAATAAATTCAAACAAAAAACAACTTAACCAACTTAATGCTTAATACTGGTGAACTAGTCTTTTACGTTGGCAGACAGTTTTATCAGTTAATTGCAATACCGGTAAGGATTAATGCATGAAACAAAAAGACAAAGTTATCCACAACACATAACACCAATGTTTGTATGTGGAAACCCTGTAAGGGGAAAACCATGGTGGGAAACCTTACCTACAATCAGATGATACTACTGCAGATAGTAAGTGTATACAAATGGGGTCTGCACATGCAAAAAGGCCAAGCGCCTATACCTCATTGCTCAAACACAAAATGGGAGTCACACTGACTACAATTAGATGGTTAAATCCAATAAGAATGTACTACTTAAATTAGCATCTTTCTATGTTAGATTTAGTACCGGTGTAGTTCTGGTTGTCTTGACAGAAACCTTCCTTTAACCCTCAAATGATATTTGCGTGTATAGCTCTTCTTATTCTCGCATATACCTTCACACAATTCTTTTTTGCATTCCTCACTTGATCTTACATTTATACCATACCCTAAGACCAATTTTAGTAGGTTGGCTCTAAAGGTTAGTACAATAAAATTAATTTACAAAAAAATTAATGCCCAATGCAATAACCAATTCAACATGTCGGCTTAATGCATTTACAACAATAATAAGTCATCTCCATAGCGTGCCATGCTGATCTGGAAAAGATAAACCTGTCAATGTAACCTAGACCTATTTGCCGGTAATAGCAAATATGCAAATACGAATATGCCAATTAACAAACCTTCAATACAAAGTGTCCAAACAATGTCTTCGACATAATCATGTGATTTCCATATCATTCCAAGTGTCGGTGATCAGTATATCTTGTCAGTGTACCAGATACCGGTGACTGTTCATAAGTCATATGCTTGCTAGTGAATGTTGTTGATTCTCCAAAGTGCCAGAGTTGATAAGTGTTTAGTAGGTGTTGACATCAATGAAAAAACCATACCAAAATACCAACAAATAGAACCACTACAAAATAAACAAATAATCCAATGAAGACAACCCCAAACAATTACAACTGAAGGACTCACAAAGGGAAAACCAAACTACTCTCATACAAACAAGGATAAATCAATCAAAGATCTTCCAAACAATTTTCATAGAGCCGAGAAATGCCATACATAGGAAAAACAAATATATATCTCCTAGCAACGATATAAAAACTCTCATAACATAAAGTTTCCCTCCCAAATATTAACCTTCAGCAATAATAAAACTATAGAGTAAAGTAATATTTCGATCCAGACCCAAAACAATGCAGACACAATGCATACACAAAGAATCCATTGAAAGACAAAATGCAAAGTGAAGAACTCCAACCTGCAACTTGAAGTAATAGATTGAAGTTGAAGAAGAGCTTCCACAAGCCAAACCAAATCCAATCCAAGCTCTAGCCAAAACCAAGAGAGAAGAAATCCAAAACCAAGAAGAAAACTTGCTGGAGAAATTTCCAAAGAAGAGCCAACCAAGCCGAAAAACCTCATGGGAATGAAAATAAAAAGCAACAATAATCCAAAACCCTAGCCTCAATCTCGACCAATCAAAATATTCCATTTTGGAGTATATTTTACCAACCCACCATATAATATATTTTATTCACCCATTTTGAATTTAACCAATGAGAGTGAAGGGTAGGTAAAGTAAATAAAATATACTTATCCAACTAAGTGGGAATGTTTTATTTTTATTTAATTTAATGTGTTCATACACCCCACTTAGGAATAAAAGTCAAACTATTAAATAAACACAAGCTGTAAATAAATAATCCAAATGGGGATTAAAATCAAATAAACCAAAAACTAATAAAATAAATTAAAGAACCAAATAAATGTAAGATCTCAAATAAATATCAAACCATAGAAGGTCAAATAAATAATTAAATAATCAAATACCATTAAAGATTAAATCACAAATATTAAATAAATATTACACAACAATAAGGCTTATCAAATATTAAATAATCATAAAATCAATAAATGTTAATTATAAAATAAATATAAATACCAAATAATTAAATACTCAAAACTTATAAATTAAATAATTTAAAATAAACATTACCAAATATGAACTACACATCAAGAGCCACATTTTTACTCTAACATAATCAAGTAAATCAACCACAATAAACTGAACTCACAATACCAAAAGACCAAACTTACTAACTGACATGGCAAATTGTGCCAAGATGCTGACTACTCATGGTGAACAACTTAGACCTAGAGTATGTGAGGGGAACTCATGCCATCTCTGAACCACATAAGCCATTGGAACTAAAGACACGCTCAGACCTGTGAAGCCAAGTGGAGTCGATGTCTTGTACCTACAAAATCCTGCAACCACAAAATGACAATACCATATATACATAAACACATATAGAACAATCAAGTGATAGAGAATTATGACAACACATCCTGCTCACAATGAGTGATGTGGAATCATCTCTACCACGAAGACAGTCAAACAATAGTCAAACACATCTCATTATATGATATCATGAAGTAGGGTTAGCATAATCATAATCATCATCAAAACCATGATAAATCTAATCTATCAATAATCTATTATATAGTGAGCATATAAAATCCATCGAGTACATATATCATCAAATCAAATGATCAATCATGATAGTATGAACATCCATATAGATAATCAAAATATCATATGTCCAATAGAGTCTAACATCAATCATAAGTCACTGAAGCACATGAGTAATCATCATCCAAATCATCAAAATATAAAAGTCAACTCTAGTCAAAATAAGTCAAATCAAGGGTGGACACTACACCTTGGGTTGGTGCCTTAAATCTTTGTAAGTCAGTATTTTACCATTGAGGCTAGATTGGAGCAGTAGACTCCAGCAACTTTTCTTACCAAATTTTTACCCATATTAGGGTTTCCTCATAAACTAATGTTGTGAGTTACATTACTGTGAATGATCTTTTTGGCTTTCTTTTTTGTTCTACTGGTATGACTGTTTAGTGGTTAAGTGAATAGCTGATATTCTGAAGAGAGTTCAAAAATAGGAAAAGCTTAGAAACTGCTAATTCACCCCCCTCTCAGTGGTATTTTGTGTTCAACAATTGGTATCAGAGCCTAGGTTCCTAGTTATCTTCAAACCTTGGGTAGATTCTGGACTTTGAACACAATGGAAAGAAGTGAGTCTACTTCCTCAAAAACCCCCATGTTTTATGGATCCAACTATTCCTTATAGAGCAGAACAATGGAAACTTATATCTCCTCTCTTGGTTTTGATGTGTGGATGTCGATCAAGAATGGGTATGTTGTTCCTAATGCTCCTCCCACTGATCTGGGTGCAAAAAAGGAGTATGAGAATAATGCAAAGGCAAAACATACTATCTTGAGTGGACTGTCTGATAATGAATTTGTCAAAGTCATGCACTGTGTTTCAGCAAAGGAGACTTGGGACAAATTGCAGAGGTTGTTTGAAGGAGATGCAAAAGTTAAAGAAGCCAAGCTGCAAACACTAAGGGGCCAACTTGAAAGCATCAAAATGAAAGATGATGAAAAGATTGCAGATTATCTTCACAGATTTGATGAAACAGTGAATACTATTAGAGGACTTGGAGAAGAGATTGCAGATGAGATTCTTGTCAAGAAGATACTTAGATCTCTCACTCCTAAATATGATACTAAGGTGTTAGTCATAGAAGAAGCCAAGGATCTAAAGACTTACAATGGATGAGTTATTTGGCTCTCTGATAGCCTATGAGATGAGAACAACCAATGATACTTCCTGAAGGAAAGAAGCAACATTCATGATCATCTAAAAGGACAAAGAAGATGCTACTCACAAATAATCTAGTGAAGACTTTGATGCAGAAGTAGAAAAATTTGTCAGGAAGCTCAAAAGAGGATTTGACTGATACAAAGGAAAGCTACAACTTAAATGTTTCAACTGTGGGAAGGTAGGACACTTCACTGCAAAATATCGTCACAAAGAACCCAGTGGAGATGAGTCAAGAGAGCTTAGAAGATTTGATGGCAAAGACAAAGAAAGGAATGACTACTGACATGGAAGGAGAGGCTAGAGGAACTAGAACAACCTATATACCATTGAGGATGACACAACAGATTATGAAAATGCATCAGAAGATGGTTACCATGAGAACAACAGAAAAATCAATCTCTTCATGGCGCTTGATAGACCAGTTGATGAAGATGAGGAAGATGAAGATATTGAAGTTGAAGTGGATTTAGAGAGATAACTTATCAGTGCACTTGAAGAATTGAGTAAAACAAGAAGAGAACTCAAGAGGGTTAAGCTTGTTATAGTAGATGAACAAGTTCTCTTGAAGTAGTCTCCTGATGAGTCCAGTCAAGTCATATCTGACTTGAAACTACAGCTAGAAGAAACTAAGAGGATTTGTGAAGCTACAACCTCTGATCTGACAAACAAAGAAAAGTAGCATCAAGAGTTGGAAGCAAAAATAGTAAATCTCAGAAAGGATCCTGAAGAAAGTAAGGAAGAAATAAAAATAAGGAGCAAGTATGAAGGTAGCACTGAGGCCTTAGACAAGATGTTAAGAAAACAAAAGCAATCCAAAGACACTGGTGGCTTAGACTTTGAAGAAGGTCAAAGTTCAACCCACAAAGATAAATCTAGCAAAGAAATAATGTTGACTTCTTCAGTTAAAGGTAAAGAAAAGAAGACATTCAATGTAGGCAAGGATATCGACAAAAAGACATATGCAGATGTTGTTGGGAATCGTGACTCAAATCGATATGCAACAATGAACCGGAGGTCACACTTCCTGTACCAACATGCAGACCCAAGGAGAAATGCAAGAATTGACCATGAAGGAATCACCAAACTCAACAACATGAAGGGAAGACCCTCAATGAGGCAGTTCTATTCAAGACCAAGACAACCTAACTGGTATGTTTCAAACTTTCATGGTTACTATTACTGGTGTAACAAATTTGGGCACATATTAGCTGACTATAGATTAATCAATAAGCACTCTATGAGTTATGAAAGTAGAAATCCATTTAATGCACTCCAAGATATGAATGTTATCTACTATCAGTGCAATGGATATGATCATAAGAGTTTTGATTATAGGAAGAGTAAACTTGCACCCTACAATAATATTAGGGATGTCCCCTTAAATAAAAATGTAAAATGCTATAACTGTCAAGAGTTTGGACACATAGAAAAGTTATGCAAAAATAGGAAGATCAAGTAGATAAAGGAAAATACAGATCAAGAGTCGGTAACTGAACTTGAGCTCAATATAGGAGCTGATAAGAAGAAGGAGATCAAACCAGTTTGGGTTGAGAAAGAAAAGGAAAAGGAAGAATCAAGTCTCATAGTACAGACTGCCTTGCATACTGAAAGGAAAAATCTATGGGTGGTAGATAGTGGTTTCTCAAACCATATGACTGGTGACAAAAAGAATTTCATTAAACTTGAAGACTGGAATGGTGGATCTATAAGGTTTGGAGACAATTCCTACATCAAAATAAAGGGAAAAGGAAGTCTAAGCATTGATGGAAAACTAAAGGCACATGATGACGAATAATGATGAACAACAGATACCCTAACTGGTATTGAGAGCAGGGGGGGGTAAATCAATACAAAAAAAATATTTCCAACAACTTATCAAGCTAAAACAACACTAACCGGTTGTCTTCATCACTGAACTTAACCATGGCAATACCGGTTAAACATAGTAAGACTTTAGACAACATAGACTGGTAAGTCTGAACACTTCAAATACATTTAATACTTGAAAACTACTTCACCCATAAACATATGCAAGTGGTGTATCAACAATGCCATAACCATTAGCTCTGCATGCATAATCACTTAAACACAGAATACTTAATCATCACATGAAAAATGCACAACTCATGACACACTGATTTTTCATGTGGAAACCCAAATGGGAAAAACCATGGTGGGGATGAATACCCACAATGTTTTTTTTGAACTCTTTTGAAGCTCGCTCTATTAGGAGCCTAGTCTAGTTAAAGACTTTACAATAAGGTTCTACTATATACTGATCCTATTAAAGACTACCTGGTTAAGGGATGGCTATATAGCTTGTTAAAGGTTGAAACCCTATTAAAGGTTACCTTGCCAGAGGATTTAAAGAACTCAATGAAATTGAGTCATCTGGTTAGTGGATTTACAGTAAGCCTGTTAAAGCTACCTGATAAAGTGATTTTCCTTCTGTTGAAATGGTTAGAATACAATAGGTAAAGCTTTGATCAGATAACAACACTATATGCTAAGGCAAATCCTTTTCAGCCTCTACTCTACAATCAAACTCTGTAGTTTTCTCTTACTATTCTAGCAAGTATCTCATCACTCGAATACATACACAAAATTTTCCAACAACTTACAATAACAAACATCATCGACCTTATAAACAACAATTAGGTCAGTAGCATAAACCTTAAACCCTAAGCATTTTAGGTTTAGAATACAAGCGGTCCAAGCCTGTCTGTCCAAACACTTTGCATAGAGCAATACAATCTGCATCGTCTATTCTTCACTGCACATAGAAATCAGTAACTCGTCACGCTTTCTTCTCATACCTCTAAGAAGAATATTCATTCCTGAGGTAGACATTTAATATAGTCAATCTTCACATGCAAGATCCTCAAGGAAATCCTTCACCTACACAAAGATGATATAGCATCACGATCTCATCTTCATCGCTTAGATAAATCATCATAGAATGTCATCGGTTGCATCGCACAAGCGAGATTGCCAAACCAGAAACACTAGAGCTAAGGCTACCAATTGGTAGTCACACTCAGTGAAACCTGGACATCGGTTCACTGCATCTCTTCATACCAGCTCACCAACTTCTTCCAATTTGCATACTGGTTCACTTGCACTTATTGACATCAATGACAACATACATTATCATCATATCAACATGTCGGTTCATCATATACCAACAATCTCCTCCTTTGGCATTGATGGCAATACCCAATGTAGCATTGCAACTATAAACATCATAGACTAGTGTATTCTGCATCATCAAATATCTTCTCCCCATACATCATATATCTTCTCCCCCTTTGACAACAATGCTAGAGTGGAGCTACAAGCTTCCATTCTCCACTATGTTGCTCCCCCCCTGGGGTAGTATCCTTAAACACATCAATCATAAAAGATTTGACACTGTAGTACCTAACTGATGTGGAGCACACAAATTTAATTGACTTCATGAAGGGACAAAACCCCTAATTCACCTCTCAAATAGGTAAATGCAGGCTTTGGTAAGGGCTTGGTGAATATATCTGCTAGCTTCTCCTTACTAGAAACATGTTCTAGTACAACTTTGTTATTCTGAACCTTCTCTCTCAAGAAATGATACTTGAGCTCAATGTGCTTAGTTCTAGCATGCAATAACAAGTTCTTTGAAATATTGATTGTACTAGTATTGTCACAAAATATACTCACCGGTTCAGATATAGGTACTTTGAAACCTTCCAATACATGTTTCATCCAGATTGCTTGAGTGCAGTTCATAAATGTGTTGGCATATGCACACTCCAATGAGACATTGTATGTGATTGAAGGTTTTGTCATTGATGGCAACCTTGCAATCCTATGGCACCGGCAAAGGCATTATACCGACATCAGCAAATCACACTCTACACCAGCACTCAGGACACGGACACTAGCACAGAAGAAAGGAAGTATACCGGCACAGAGGCTGACAGGATTTTGTTAGGTTATATTTTGTTTATTATTGTAAAACTTTGTAAGCTGACTTGGCAAATTGTAAAATGACTCTTATATATAAAAGAGATCATTACACACATTTGATATATGAGAAGGAAGCAATTAAGGAAAAATATTAAGAAGACCTATTATACAAAATATAGGTTAAGGGGTATATGTAAAGAACAGAGCAGGAACCAGTACTGAATCTGGCATTGAAGATGCTATTGTAAAGCAGTACAAGATATGGGATTTGTATAATCCTCATTGTAAGTCAGTGAGACTTCCCATTGAGAAGTGAGCTCTAGGTAGTTGGCCTTCCTGCATGTGTAGGCCCCTATTGTAAGTAATATTCTGTGAGGCCTCACCTCGAACCAGTCTGACATTCAGTGGATTTTATATTTAGACTATGATGGATACTTTATTTTGATGCTTTTTGAGACTTAGAACTTACATGATTTCAGGATTTGGATAACATTGCTATGATTTGATGATTTTACTTATATGCTTTTGTGATAGAACACTACTTGATTGTTAGATAAGATGATATTGCAATGATAGATGTCATTATTTAAATTGCAGGACTTTTCTATGATAATAGAACTATGATGTATGGTTAAGTTTATATGAATTGGGATGAAATTGTTTATGAGAACTTTGCTTGATAAAAGATGTATTTAATCTGTGCTGATGAAAATTGTATGCAAGTAATGATATGTATTGTTATATTATTGAATTATATCATATATGGATATTTGGAAGTACTAATGTGTAAATTGAGATGCGCAGGAAATTTACCATGTGACCATGGAAAATTACGGAGAACCAAACCTAGACTTATGTATGTTCGTAAGCCAGGGGTTGTCTATTTAGAGAGACAACACCCCGTTTGTGTTGTATTTTATTCGTAACAGTATATGCTGCATGAGTGTTAAGTGTTATTTAAATTTATTGTGTAAAAACCACAAGAGACAATTTCATGTTTTATTTTTGTAAAGGTGTTTTATTTGTGTCACTTGACACATGTGTGGATTTAAATTTAAATGTTTTATTTTGTCTCTTGGTGGGAAAGTGTTTAATTATAGTTCTTCTTAAATAAAATAATGTGTTGTCATAAATACTTTGGGAATATAATATTTGGGGTGGTCAACTTATGTTTGACCCGAAAATAAACTTCAGAGGGGTTTAAAATGGGTTAAATGAACACCTAGGGGTAGTTTAATAGGGTTTCCTAAAGCCCATAAGGTATACCTAAGGGTTAGGGGTAATTTTAGGCAAGTTTCTACTTTATAATGATCTTTTTAATGCTTTAAAAATTGGCTTTTTTGAGTTGTACGAAAATTGAAAATTTAGAAGTTAAATCTAATTTAGATTTTTCTTATTCGAATGGGAGTCTTTTTGCATTTTTGCTTTCTTTCCCTTTTGGTTTTTTTAGAAACTTGTGAGAACTCAGAGAGTGAGCTTCTTAAGCAAGATTTTGAGATTTTGAGGGTAATCACCCACTCTCCATTTTTGGAGACGAGAAATTTTGAAAAGAAAATAAGGTTATGGAATAGAAAAATTGATTAAGGGTAGAAGGAAAAAGGATTCGTGGATTGGGCAGCTCTCCATCAAATATCATAATACCTTTGGGCAGATTAAGGTTGGTTTCAGTTATTCATTAAAATGTCTTCTTCTTGCTTATGTTTGGAAGTTTGTTGGTGTAAGAAATCTGTGTTTCTTGAATGTTTTTGTTGAAAAATCTTTTGGTATTTTTGCATTATGTTTTGTGTTGTGTTTTGGGAGTTTCCTCAAGACCTCTTACTCTTGGGAGAGAAGAGGATCTTGTGGGTGGTAGTAGTGACAACCCTCGAGTGAGAGACTCTCTTTTGAGAGCGATCACAAGGGATCTTTGTGTGACCCTTGTTGCATGGCCTGTTTGTGCAATGGGGGCCATAAGGAGGGATATAAGGCTAGAATGCCTTTGGGGGGCATAAGGAATAAGGGGTTGAGATTCTTGATATATTTATTGTGCCATGAGGTGGCTTCTTGTTTATTTCATACTTGCAGTTCTCCTTAGGGTATTGGTCCACTACCACCCTTTGAAAAGATCATCACCAAAGTGTGGTGCTGTGAAGCCAAGTTGGGAGTGTGTTTGAAAATCTGTATGCATTGCCTTCTATGTGTTTGCCTGTATGTTACCCATCTAGGAATTGGTTCTCCGAGCTCGGGGGTGGCTACCAGTTAGCCTAGGTTGGGAGGTGAGCACTCCGTGGTCATATTTGTGTTTTCTATTATGCAGGAAAGTCAGGACAAAGAGAATAGGAACCATGAAAAGACACAGAAGATTATTGTTGAAGATACTTAAATCCAGATGCAAATATTTGTTTAAATTTGTTATAGAAGTATGCCCTCATTCATAGAAATGAGAGGCAAGTTGTAATTCTTGAAAATAGACTTGAGTTTTATTGTTGTAGCTAAGCAAAGAAACATCCTGTAAATATGCAGAATATCCTAGAGTTGTAAAAGCTTGTTTTATTTCTACTTCTGTTTGGGTTTCAGAAAAAGAAAAGCCTCTTTGAGTTGCATGTAAAAGCTTCTTTTGTATTATGGAAAAATTAGTTTCAAATAAATATTATCTATATTCTACTTGTTGAAAAGTATGAGTTATTTTGCTAAAGAATTCTAAGTATTAAAAAAAATAAGAGTATTTTAAGTAATTGTTTTATTAGTGGAAAAATCAATGAATGTGTTTTATTCAGAATAGTATGAGATATTTTAAGAAAAAAAAAAGTGTTAGAATAAAAGTTTAGCAAAAGATCTACTTCTATTTCTTTTATCAGCAATTAGAATAAATAAATAAAAGAGCCTAAGTTATATATCAATTATATATATATATATACTTAAATGTTTATTTGTGCACATGTAATTTTGGATTTACATAATGTGTTTCCCATTGTTATTTTGTTTAAAATTTTGTATGTAAATCTCATTAAAAAAATATATATACATTTTTATATTTATTCACCCTTAAAACTTCTATATATATAAATTTATATAAATATAAATATATATATATATATAAATATATATATACATATATATATATATATATTTATATATAATATATTTTTTTAAAAAATAAATTAAAAAAAAAAAAAGGAAAATTTGGGTTCCACGTGGGCCCCACTGTGTGTACGCACAGTGAGGGCCGCGCGGCGCCCACTGTGTGAACACACAGTGCGGGCCGCTCGGCTCCCACTGTGTGGACACACAGTGCGGGCCGCTCGGCTCCCACTGTGTGGACACACAGTGGACGGCCGTGGCCACCACTGTGTGGCCACACAGTGGTGTGAGCCGCTAGCGGCGCCCACTGTGTGGACACACAGTGGTGCCGCAGTGCCCACTGTGCGCCCACACAGTGGCACCTCAGCCCTCCCTGTCGCCTTCTTCGAACCTGCAACAAAAATGGCCACCATTTTTGGGGTTTCGGCCCTGTAAAAAAAATATACTCAGTGATAAACAAAAAAATGGATTAGACCTTAGCCCGGGTAGGACTAGGGTAAATAAAATAAAATATTAAGATAGTTTTCAGAGTTATTAATATGTGTAAGAAAATATAAAACCCTAATTAGGGTTGGGAAGCAGATTAACTATTATCTTGGGGAGATAATTCTAAATGGATTAAAAATAATGTAAAATTTTATATATATATATATATATTTATATATTTAAATATAAATATATATATTCTGGTTATAAATTGGAGTAAGTTTTAATAAAGTTTTAAATATTTAAATGTTTTTTTTAATAGAGTTTTAAACATTTAAATACCTCCGTAGGATTACTCATAGGAAGTAAGCCTAGCCTTTATAGTTTTAAATGTATTTAATGTAATAAATACTTAATTATGTCCTGGGTAATTTAATTAGAGTATTTAAATTTTAAATTGGATGTTTAGACTATGGTCTTATTGGGAATTGAATTAAATTTCCTCTCCTATTTTCTTTAACGTGATGGAATTAATAAACCTAATGACTAGGCATCTCGTGGAGATAAAATTAAACCAGATAGCTTCCACAAATAAAATTAAACAAAATTTCGATGCTTGGTTCTTTTCAGAATTAGCTCGAGTATAATTATGGAAGTTTCAATAACGCTTGTCGTGTGAGCGAACTTGTTAATCAATTAATTTGTATTTTAAAAAAAAATTGTTCCGCTTTTGCCCTAGATTTTGGGCATGACATATTCTCTTATTGGCCAGTGAGTGAATATTGTGGGTCACAAATCCCACTGAGGTTTTTCCCACACCGGGTTTCCTCGTTAAAACCTTGTGTTATGGTGTGCTTTTCATGTGGATGTTCTTGACTTTGTTTATTGCATTATTTCTTGCATACCGGTACACTATTATAATATGTTCTGCATGCTTTAAGTTAAGAAATTCTAATTACCAATTAGATATTGATTCACCCCCCCTCTCAGTATCTATGGGATTCCTAACAATTGGTATCAGAGCCTGGTTTCTCTATTTTCAGAAGCCTAACAACTTGAGGAAGATCTTGACACCAGTAAAGATGGAAAACCCGATAAAGCAACTGGAAGGAGCTCTTACAGACTATGATGCAGAGAAATTAAAAAATATCAAACTAGAAGATGATTTAAGGGCAACTCAGGATATCATTTAGGCACTTCAAGAAAATTTTACTGTTGCAAGAAATAAGAGAATTGAACTTTGTGAAAAATTGCAAAATGAGAATGATGAAAAGGAATCACTTAATGATATGATAAGTAAGTTGAAACAAGAGAACATGACAACAAAGAATGAGATGTAGGATATGACTATGAGATTTTGCAAAGAAATTGAGGATAGGAAGAAGAATGAAGAAGAATTGACCAGAAGACTAAGTGATGCAGCAAATGAGAACACAAGACTTAGCTATGAAAATAACATGTTGAAGATAGATCTGATGCATACTCAGAATGACTCAAATGAACTAATGAGAGAAAAAGAAATCTTAGAAAGAGAACTGGAAACTATAAATCAACACAAAGAAAAATTCAAGAAAAGCTCAAAGGAACTTGGCAACTTGCTGAAGAATCAAAAACCTAAAGGTGACACTTCTAGAATTGGCTTTGAAGTTGGTGAAAGCTTCGGTACTACAAATACTCAGGATCACAACAAACCAGTAAGACAACCCAATGCTTATAAATTCAATGGAAAATACTTTAACTGTAATAAGTATGGTCATAGAGAAAATGAATGTAGATCTAGAAATTATCAGAATATCAACACACCCACCAGTCAATGTTCTAAATGCAAAAAAGTAGGTCACAACTCTGAAAACTATAGAATGAATGTGAGATGTTATGTTTGTGGAAGATTTGGACATTTATCTAATCAATGCAGAACACAAACCAGCATAGGTTATGGGAAAGCTATTCAGAAGAATAATGTAACTTGTTATACATGTAACAAGATTGGGCATATTGCTGAATTCTGTAGAAGTAAAGGAACACCGGTAGACAACAAAAGTCCTAGCTTGAAAGGTAAAGAAAAGGTTGAAGAGGTTAAGTGAGAATTCTCAAAACAATGGATTAGAAAAGATGATCTAAATATTGGGAATACTCCTCCACCAGTAGAACAAACCAATACTTCACTGGCAGGACAGAGTGATACTTCACTGGCAGGACAGAGTGATGCTTCATCGAAAGGATAGAGAAGTGCTCCACCAGTAGGAAGTTCTTCATCTAATTGAAGAAATTTTCCTTGAGGGTTTGGAAATCTAATGACACATGTGCTATTATTCCCTCGATTAGAGATAAGAAGTTGGAAATTACTTATTACCGGCAAACAATGTTAAGTGAATACTTAACCGACATGCAATTAATGTGGTAGATGGCAAAAAGACACTATAAAATCAAGGTTTTGGCTCCATTTCATTTCACTGAGATTTCAAACTTACGAAGAGCGCAAAGATTCTGAGCTAAGGCATTAAGAGCAAGAAGCAAGAACACTCCAAGCAATCATCCATCCTAAAGACAGTAAAAAGTATTTAATCATGGCATCCACCTCTGCAATTGAATATATAGCAAATCCTATTGTTGTTGAAGTGATAAAAAAACCTAGGCCCATATTTCAATTAGTTCCTGAGATAGAAAAGAAAGATGATACCTTAGGTGCTTTTTCTCAAATTCCTAAGGGAGTTGTTTATGCTGAAGACCCCAGAATGTACATCCTTTGCAACATTGAGGAACTAGGAGATGAAGAGATTAAAACCATGTTTAAAACTATGATATGTGATAAAACTGACAATGTAAAAGATGAACACAAGATCATTGAGACCCTAGGATTTACAAAGATCCTTAGCATTCCTGAATTCCCCAAGGATGTAATTAGGATAGTCTTAAGCAGGGTGCATGGTGAATTTTTCTAGTTAGATGCAGTCCACAAAATCACTAAGGAAGCTATGAAAGCTATCACAGGGTTATCGACCACTGGTAAAAGGCCAAATAAAACCAAGAAGGTATCCAATGACCTAGTTACAAACCTAACTGGTGCAACATTTGACAAGAGGTCCCTAAGAGTTAATGATGTAACAGACATTAATGTGAGATTCATCAACATGATATTAGGGTATAAAGCTACTCATGCAAATAGACTCAATTCAGTTTCAAGTTTATGCATTAAGAGTGCTTATGATATGGTCATAGATAATGCAAAAATTGATATATGTGAATGGTTAAAGGATGAATTAATTGACAACCTTGGAAAGATTAAGAAGGACAAGAAAGGAACTTTCAGGTTTGGAAATCTGTTAGTATGTCTGATGCTACATATAACAAAATAGGTTCCCGGTATAGGTTACAAAGAATTTGGATATGATATACCGGTAGGCAAACAATTAATAGAACTATTCAATAACATGGGAGAAGACAAGGAAAATAATATTCATGACTTCTTTCAAGCATTAAAGGCCAAAATGAAGAAAAGAATCAGGTTATCACAAAAGATTGTGGACAAATACAAAGATGAAATATGCTTTGTAATCAAGAACAATGAAACTTGGATGGAAGCAGTCATACCTAGGACAGTTTGGGTAACCAAGATGGGCTATGAAACAGATGATCATATAATAGAAACATATGCTAAAGCACTTCTAGAAGCCCCTAGAGAAACTAAGGAAGAAATATTTGGTAGTGTAGAAACTATTGAAAGCCAAATACAATCAAAGAAATGAGTGAAAAAGGTTGAGGCAGTTGTGAGGAAAGGTTCTAGACAAGCAAAAGACATCAAAGAAGATGTATTGAAGAAAACCAGTATAACAGAGGATGAGTTGGCAGCTCCACAACCTGAAAAATCACCTATCACCAGTAGGTACTTCTTCGGGGAGTGACATGCCTGCAACTTTCAAAAGAGTTGTAAGAAAAAGAGATCCCTCACCGGCAACCACACCCTCACCCAGGAGGACAAGACAAAAGCAACAAGAAGTGAGATCTTCGGTAAGAAAGGCTACACCAAAGAAGAAGAAGAGGACAAACAAAGACTTGGCCCCTCTTGATATACTACTAAATGAAATTACCGAGGAGGGTAAATTGAAGAACATAGAGAAAATATATGACACCTTAATAGCTGATGAAAAAGAACAAGTTGAAAACAGTGTTATACTACATATGGATATGTATAAAAAGTTTTTGATGGAAGTAGTCAATGAAATTCCAGATGAATTATTTAAAAGACTAGAAGCAAGAAGACAAGCAGTAATAGAACTAGACAAGACAATAAAAATTGAAAAAATACCTGCTGTATATCTGGTAAACTCACCCAAAGAAATTGATGACCTAATTGCTCAAGCCAACCGGACAATATTTTCTACTACACACCGGCACATTGCTTTAATGGTTGGAAGAATTAATGAGGTAACTGAGGAGATAGAAAATGGATGGGATATATTCCTAGTTGAAAAAGAAAAACAAGAAGAGTACAGGAACCCCAAACCCATAAAAGTTTATTAGAAAGCTAGAGACAAGGGTAAAGGTAAAGTTGGTGGACCACCTAGTATCAAGGTTAGAGACAACTTACCCCCACCTCCTTTGATTACTCCACTGGTAAAAATAACAACTACAGATGATCAACCATCAGCTGAGAGTATGGATGTAGATGATAATAATCCTAATCCTAAAGTCTTATATACTATGGATGTTGATACTCAAAAGATCAACATAGTGGTTTACAAAGATACAACTGATAAGACTGAAATGGCTAGTGAGACTCTGGTAGCTAAGAAAATTGATAACACATAGGAGAAACTGATAGAAAATAAAGAGAAAAAGGTAGAGACTCAGACACAGACTGAGACAATGCAACATACAGAGAAACAAACAGAGCAAAAGGCTCTAGAACAGCAACAACAACAACAACAACCGGAATAGGTACATATGGAAACAGTGCCACCGGCAACTAGTGAAGTAGAAAAACCATTGCTTAAAGAAATGCAGACACAAACAGACCTACCAGAGGTCAATACAAGCTTGGTTACTTCCACCGGTACTCATATTGTAGGTTCATCATTAGGATACAAAACAACTAATGTGACTGAAGTACTATTAGATTCAATCAAGAAAATAACTGATTGCAGCTCACAAGCTTACAAGGCAATTGATGATACCATACCAATTTTGAAGGTAATTGCTCCTAACTATAATATAGACAATAAAGATTCTTTAGGACAACTTGATACACTATGTAAATATATCATAGAAAACATTGAGAAGATAAAGGAAGAGTCACTAAAGGATAAGGTAGAAATTGAAAAACAAAAATTCTTTGATGAGCAAATAAAGAAGTATAACAGAGATTTTGACACACTTCTACCGGAATTATGTAATTTGTTGAAAGAGTACAAAACTCTGTACAAAGATACCTGTAAAACAAACTTTTTGACTACAGATATAGACAAGAAGATGAGCAAGGTACAAGATGAGATCAATAAACTTGTGGATAATTTTGTTAACTCATCGGATACACTATAAGTTTTTGAAGAGAAGATAACAAATTTTGAGGAAGAACTACTTAAATTGGAAAGAGAGAAAGAAAGAATAGTGAATAAGGCAAAGCATTTGAGATCAAAACTAAGTCCAAGATTGGACTATCTAGCATCTCTACGGAAGGAAATATCTGAGGCACTAATACAGGGAAAGAAAACACCGGTAGAGCATTTGCAACATCTCACCAGTATAGTGAAGAGAACAAAGGCAGCAATAAAGGATAGCAAAAAGTTTATGGATGGTATAAACTTGATTTTGGGAGAACTTTTTCAAATTGTAACCACCTAGTTACAAGGTTGAAACTACAAACTCTACTGACATCTTGACAACCTTTGTCATTGATGCCAAAGGGGGAGTAGTGGGATGAGAAGATTCAAATCACAGGAATCATATGCTCAGGGGGAGCACACACATTTTTGGTAACATTTTTTGGACTTCACATTTTTGGATACATCTTTTGAAATTTCTCATGAGTGTTGCCATCAATGCCAAAGGGGGAGATTGTTAGCATATGCAAACTCCAATGAGACATTGTATGTGATTGAAGGTTTTGTCATTGATGGCAACCTTGCAATCCTATGGCACCGGCAAAGGCATTATACCGACATCAACAAATCACACTCTACACCGGCACTCAAGACACCGACACTGGCACAGAAGAAAGGAAGTATACCAGCATAGAGGCTGATAGGATTTTGTTAGGTTATATTTTGTTTATTATTGTAAAACTTTGTAAGCCGACTTGGAAAATTGTAAAATGACTCTTATATATAAAAGAGATCATTACACACATTTGATATATGAGAAGGAAGCAATTAAGGAAAAATATTAAGCAGACCTATTATGCGAAATATAGGTTAAGGGATATATGTAAAGAACAGAGCAGGAACTGGTACTGAATCTAGCATTGAAGATGCTATTGTAAAGCAGTACAAGATATTGGATTTGTATAATCCTCATTGTAAGTCAGTGAGACTTCCCATTGAGGAGTGAGCTCTAGGCAGTTGTCCTTCCTGCATGTGCAGGCCCCTATTGTAAGTAATATTCTCTTATTGGCCAGTGAGTGAATATTGTGGGTCACAAATCCCACCGAGGTTTTTCCCACACCGAGTTTCCTTGTTAAAACCTTGTGTTATGGTGTGCTTTTTATGTGGATGTTCTTGATTCTGTTTATTGCATTATTTCTTGCATACCAGTACATTGTTATAATATGTTCTACATGCTTTAAGTTAAGAAATTCTAATTACCAGTTAGATACTGATTCACCTCCCTCTTAGTATCTATGGGATTCCTAACAAAATGCTGCCACATATTCTGCTTCAGTTGTAGACTAAGAAGTACAACTCTGCTTCTTGCTTGTCCAGGAGACTAATCTTCCACCAAGAAAGAATGCTTCACCAGTTATGCTCTTTTAGTTGTCTACATTACCTACCCAATTGACATCGGTATATACTTTGAGATTAAAGTCACCATTATATGGATACCACAATCCATAGTCAACTATTCCTTTTGGATCATGATGTAGTTTCACATACCTAGGATTGCCTCTAGCTGGTTCTACTCATTTTCCCTCTTCTTCTTCACTTACCTTTTCTTCTTCACCTACTATAGCTTCTATCGGTACAGGAACACTGAGATCTTTATTTGTTTCTTTCTTAACTGATTCCCAAAAGGCTATACTGGCTCATCTTCCACTTCCTTGTTGTAGGTTTCCTCAGGTTCCTCAGGGGATTCATCAACCCCGAAATTGATACTCTCAACAATTTTCTATGTTCTACTATTGTAGGACTTGAGAGATTTTCTCTTAGTGGAATATCCCAAAAATATTCTTTCATCACATTTAGCATCAAACTTGCTCAGATTCTCACCTCTCTTGGTGTAACATTTAGTACCAAACACTTTAAAATAACTCACAGTGGGAGTTTTCCCAGTCCAATACTCATAAGGGGTTTTAACTCTACCTTTCTTGATGAGTACCCAGTTCATAGTATAGACTACAATGCTCACCGCTTCACTCCAAAAAGTGTGAGCAACCTTTCCTTAGATCAACATTGTTATAGCCGCTTCAACTACAATCCTGTTATTAGTTTTTGCTATGCCATTCTTTTGTGGTGTCCTTGGGGTGGACAACTACCTCTCGATACCGCTATCTTCATAGTACTTGTTGAATTCATCAAAAGTGAATTCACCTCCTTGATCAGTTCTTAGGCATTTTATCTTTTGACCACTTTCCTTCTCTACTAATGCTCTAAAGGCTTTGAACTTTCCAAATGCCTCAGACTTGTCTTTCAAGAATGTGACCCACATTATTCTTGAGCAGGCATTAGTAAGAATCATGAAATACCTATCTCCCTAAATACTTCTAGTTTTCATAGGACCACACAAATCAGTATGCACAAGATGAAGTAAGTTTTCTACTAAAAAAGACTTACCTTTGAAAGTTGAGGAAGACATCTTCCCAAGTTGATATTCTCTACACAAAGAATTCTTTGGTTTGTTCAGCAAAGGCAATCCTCTTACTATCTTGATCTTAATAGCCTTTACAATATTATCAAAGTTCATATGACAAAGTCTCCTATGCCATATCCAACTGTCATCAAACTTTTCCATGAGACACTGACTTATCTTGGCATTCAAGTGAAACAAGTTACCTTTGGTCTGCTTATCAGTGGCAATAAGTTCACCAATTTTTCCAATTATACTGCAGACTCCACCTTTGAACTCTAGAATGAGTCCTTTATCATTTAGATGAGCAACACTCAATAGGTTATGCTTAAGACCTTCTACCCAGTAGACATCATCTGCATTTCTCCTTCCATTTGGTGAGATGGATCCTTTTCCTTTTACCAAGCATGGTGCATCATTGCCGAATCTGACAACACCTCCATCATATTCTTCTAGAGACAATTTTTTTTTCTGATCACTAGTCATGCAGTGAGAACAACCGCTATCAATTATCCACTCATTAGAGTTGTCAATCTGAGAGACAAGTGTTTTTTTGTCAGACACTTCTTCCTTTACATCTACAAACACTATGTCCTCATTCTCTTCATCCTTAGATTCTTCATCAGTAACACCTTCATCCACTGCAACAAGACAATTTCTTCTATTTCCTCCTTTATACTTTCTAAACCTCTTTCGTTTATCCTTATTCTCATTGTTAGGACAATTAACACCTATATGTTCTATCTTATTGCAGGAAAAATATTTTTAAGGAATCTTACCTCTATATTTTCTAGTACCTTTTGGAAGTCTCTTGGCAAGAAGAGCTTCAAAGTCCATCAAAATCTCTTCATCATCCATACCTATGCTTTTCATGGATTCATAACTGGTACTTTCTTCTTTTCCTTTTCTGGTTGGTGCAACAGATGCTCTAAAAGTTGACTCAGTCTTCTGAACATTGCCATCATAGCTATTCAACTCATATGCAGTTAACTTTGCAATGATAGAGTCTAAGGATACCCTGGTTTTGTTAATAGACCTTAGTTCCTGAATAGCAACAACTCTGATTGCATAGACTGATAACAACGATCTCAAGACTTTACTGACAATAGTGGCATTATCAATTGTTCCACCATTTCTCTTGATATCTCCAACAATAGTCTTGATTCTTATGCCATATTGCTAAATGGTCTCACCTTCAACCATCCTCATGCCTTCAAATTTTCGTCTAAGGCTCTCTTCTTTATCTTTCTTTACATGCTCATCACCACCATAAATAGTTTCTAATGTGTCCCATACATCTTTAGGAGTGTCCTTATCTTGTACATCAATGAACTCAATATTAGACAAACTGCTAACAAGGGCTTCCATGGCTTGCCCATTTTCTTGAATCTCTCTTTTCTAATCATTGGTTAAAGTGCCAGTGGGAATTACATAGACATTCTCACCACAGCTCCAGTGTTGAGTACCCAAACTTTTGATATAGATTTTTATTTTGTCCTTCCATATTTTGAAGTTATCTCTATTGAACTTAGGACCTTCCCTCTTCATCATTAAGGCGGGATCTTTTACCTCAAGCGGTTAAGCTTATATCATCGAGGACCTCGAGTAGCTCTGATACCAGTTGATGAATAATGATGAACAACAGATACCCTAACTAGTACTGAGAGGGGGCGGGTGAATCAGTACAGACAAAAACTTTCCAACAACTTATCAAGCTAAAACAAAAATAATTGTTTGTCTTCATCACTGAACTTAACCATGGCAATACCGGTTGAACATAGTAAGACTTCAGACAACATAGATTGGTAAGTTTGAACACTTCAAATACATTTAATACTTGACAACTACTTCACCCATAAACATATGCATGTGATGTGTCAACAATTCCATGACCATTAGCTCTAAATGCATAATCACTTAAACAAAGAATACTTAATCATCACATGAAAAATGCACAACTCATGACACACAAATTTTTCACATGGAAACCCAAATGGGAAAAACCATGGTGGGGATGAATACCCACAAGCTTGTTTTTGAACTCTTTTGAAGCTTGCTCTGTTAGGAGCCTAGTCTGGTTAAAGACTTTGCAATAAGGTTCTACTAGGAACCAATCATGTTAAAGATCACCCGGTTAAGGGATGTCTATATACCTTGTTAAAGGTTGAAACCCTGTTAAAGGTTACCTTGCTAGAGGATTTAAAGAACTCAATGAACTTGAGTCACCTGGTTAGAGGATTTGCAGTAAGCCTGTTAAAGCTACCCGGCAAAGGGATTTTCCTTCCGCTGAAATGGTTAGAAGACAACAGGTAAAGCTTTGATATGATAACAACATTATATGCTAAGGCAGATCCTTTTTAGTTCCTCTACTCTCCAATCAAACTCTGTAGTTTTCTCTTACTGGTCTAGCAAGTATCTCATCACTCAGATACATACACAACATTTACCAACAACTTACAAGAACAAACATCATCGACCTTATAGAAAACAATTAGGTCGGTAGCATAAACCCTAAACCCTAAGAATTCTAGGTTTACAATACAAGCGGTCCAATCCTAACCATCCAAACACTTTGCATAGAGAAATACAATTTCAAACAGATCACAAGACAATCTACATTGTCCATTCTTCACCGCACATAGAAATCAGTAACTCATCATGGTTTCTTCTCATACCGCTAAGAAGAATGTTCATTCTTGAGATAGACATTTAATGTAGTCGATCTTCACATGCACAAAGCTAACATGGCATCATGATCTCATCTTCATCTCTTATCTAACTCATCACAGAATGTCATCGGTTGCATCTCACAAGTGAGACTACCAAATCAAAAACCCTAGAGCTGAGACTACCAATTGGTAGTCATACTCAGTGAAACCCCGACATCGGTTCACTGCATCTCTTTATACCAGTTCACCAACTTCTTCCAGTCCGCATATCGGTTCACTTGCACCTATTGACATCAATGACAACATAAATTATCATCATATGCCAACATGTGATGCATATTATGTGGAAGGCCTAAAGCATAATCTGGTGGGTGTGAGTCAGATGTGTGACATGTTGTTCACCAAAACTGATTAACCTAAGATCACCTACAAATCAATCTATGAGAAAGCCAATCTCAATCAATGAAACAATTCAGGGCTTGGACAACATAACATAGGATCCTAATGATCCTCCTACACTTCAAGTTCTGCTAGACCTAGGGGGGGACACCCTTTGATGCATTGAATCAAACCCATTACACACAAGACAACATCAACAAAAGTAGATGGATCTCAAAAATGTTCAAAAACAAGGAGGGTATTGTAGATGGGCTAGATCTACACTTACAACTCAACAATGTTTGAATCATGAGATGGATGGACACAACCATAGAACAGAAAAACAAAAGATATCCTGATTTAATTTTAAATTTCTTGTGCAAATAACTTCTAATTGTAACAGATCAGTGCCTTCATCTAGGCATAGAGTCAACACAAATGGCCACAAATGAAATCCAAGCTACAAATCAGATTCAATGAAAGATATCCTTGTATTAATGCCTGACATTAATACATTCTAAACTTCAAATCAAAAGATCATACAAATCCAAACATTAATTAAGAATTCACAATTTCTACTCATTGAATTTAAATTCTTTATGTAAAGGATGCCTAAGAACAGGAATTACACTCTCCCTTGGAGAAGATAAATTCAAAATCCCTTGAAGACTGAATTTATTGGAATTGAAAAAATGTCTGAAGACAATCCAATGGAAATGTATATATGCCTTACATATATATGGCCTACAACTAAGAATTTATAGCTAAATGTATCTATTCCATGACAGAAAGAATGAGAACATCAACAATTACAACCCAGAAAATTAAAATGCACCAGAGTGGAACCCCTCTTGGAAATCTCCAATAGATATTTTCTCAAAAATTGGAACCATTACAATTGAGAAGAAATGGGAATAAGAAGGAGAGGGAAATGGATCAGAATCCATCAGAACATGCCAAGTGTCCCTTTTCCATAATTGCAAGAATATCTCCTTTTATTCTTGTGGAAATTTCTCTCAACATATCTGAGATTTGTTGAAACTAATTCCACAACTGCATTCCTCATTTTGAGAGCTTTTCGATGATATATAATACTTACATATTTGGCCAAACATGAACCTCTAAGTGAATTAATCTTGAATGTGGAACCATCATTTAAATTTTTTGAATTTCTCTATAGTTGGAACTATATATTTAATTTTGATTTTTCACCTGATTTTTGGCCTAATGCCCTGCCACATGTTAGCTTGTGATTCGCTGACAGGGTCCACTAGGCACCACCTGTGATGACACCTCACCTTTCGCCACTGGATTGCCTGCTTGTCGCCTCATGGACCGCCACCTGTAGGCCATGTCACCGCCACCTCACTCGCCATGTCAGCAGGACCCATGAGCTCAACTGCCACTTGGACCGACCACATCACCTTTCACCATTTTGCAAAGGGTAATAGGCATGCATCTTTGCCTTGCGAAACCACGTGCACCATTGTTCTTCATGGAACTTGCGAACTCATTAATCTTTCGCCATTTCACGATGCTTAACTGGCGAGCATCTCCGCTTCGTGAAACAACGCGCGTTGTTGGATCTCCTATAACCTGCTCACCAGTTAAGTCACCCTTTCTCTACAAAAATCACCTACCTCAGGATTCATGCCTGCGTAGGGTCCACCTGGTCAACACTCGACCTCCTTGGTTGCCTCAGGAAATGCGCTCGTGCACGTGGGGTCTGCCTGGGCACCCAACCAGCACCATCCATCAAAAACCCTTAAGCTTTGACATTATAGATGAGTGGAGTGTTGCTTTTAAACATTAAAATTTACCCCTCCATAGCCAATGTGGGATAAATGGTTTAGCCCAGAAATGCACTTTTTGAAAGTTTTACCTGAGTTTTAATGGCGTTTTACTGAAAGTTAACACCTCCTCCATCCATATTAAAACTCATGGCAAGGAGGGCTGCTGGCAAAGGGGTGTTGAACTGGTCTTACACTCTCAACTTGCATTTATTTGAAAATATTTATAATTGCCTTCACATTTTGCCATGGCTGGGATGACTGCATTCTCACGGCCAGGGGAGATTGGCATTAATCTTGCCAATTGCATTGCTTGAAAGTCTCTAATACTTTCCAAACACCATACCATGCAGAGGGAGAATTCTACCATTAACATTTGATTCAAAGTTTCAAATTTTACCTTTTCCCATTCACATTATTCGTAGAGGAGGGGGTTGGGCCAGAGGGCATCAAATTTGGTCTTTACACTGGCTAATGGCATTTTCTATTGAATTTTATTGTTGCCTCCTCAAACCCACACCACGCAAGGAGGAGAAGACTGGTTTTACACATGCTATCATTGCATTAATTTGAAGATTTCAAAATAATCTTTAATTTCCATGTGCCATTTCATTTTTTATGTGCCTGTGTGGGGAAGACATTGGCTTTGGCTGCCAATTGAATTGCGGGAAGACTTCAAAACTTGCACAGAGGGAGGATTGGCAAATTACAACATGCCAGAAGCATTTGCTGTTGTTTGAAGCTTCTTGGTATTTCCACCTGCTATGTGGGAGGAGGATACTGGTTCTAAACCAGCCAATTGCATTTACTTTGGAGTGTCTCGATGGTCTTTCAACCACCATGACTGCCAATTGCAAATTTGCGGGAAGTTCTAATGACCATTTACCATGCATCACTTGGCATTTTACATTTGCTTGAAAGTTTACATTACCTTTTCAACGCTGCCCCCAGGAGGAAAATACTTTGAAAACCAACCAATTGCTATTTACTTGAAAGTTATATTGCTTTTATGTTCCATGGTGCACCACAAGAGGAAGACTGGTAATCTACATTTGTCAGTTTGCATGTGTTTGAAACTCTTTTTTTTTTTGTAGTCACAGTCAATATGGAAAGTGTTGGGACTCATTAAAATTGAGTCAAGTTTAGAGGCCCAATTCAAAATTTTGCTTTGCATTTCCAAATAAGTCAGTTTGAATGGCCTAGTTAGCGAGGGGGTAAAATGGAGCTAGTTGATTTTCAAGGGGTAAGGCTTGGGATTCATGTCCTACACCTTTCATTTGGCCTACGCAGTGATGTGCAAATTTCAGAATTTAGTTTGGATAAGTTTATGAGGTACCCATTTTGAGGGGTGAGCTGAAAGTGCATTTTAGGCACAAATGCATATTATATTGAGTAGCCTACTTTGAGCGATTACATCTTTTGCCCTGTTGATTGTCATTAAAAAATTCAAAATGGATTCAATTGTATGCATAAATTTGAGTTAGCCTCCAAAATTTCAATTCTTAACGAATCCATTTGCTTAGTTTTCAAAGCCAAATCCGTTTGCAGTTTGTGTGTTCTGGCAAGTCCCTGTTTCGACAGCTAGTCGGAGCCCTAGTTTGCACGAGTGTAAAAGTTGCCTCAGTAAGCGTCATGTCAGAATGTTTATTCCAAGTTAATGCCGGTATAAATGATGAGCTATTTTTCAAATTTCAAGCCTCTGCTAATCCATTTGATCGGTTTTCAAAAGGGTTCATTTAGCTATCATTTTCAATCTTCTGCACTTTCAATGTTATATCAGTTAATGTAGCCATTTTCATGAGTGCACCATTTGCATCCAGTCAGGATTTTAGTCAAACTAAGAATTAATAGATTTAGTATGTACTTCAAGGTACCTGTCTTCCAAATTTGAGGGTCTACGGAGGTCGTTTGATATTTTTGAGAAAGACATCATGTGTTGCCAAAACATTGACTTCATCGGGTCCGTAGTGTCGACAAAGCCAGTTGGTCATTTTCACCAATTAATATCTCTTCACTCGAGACTCATCTTGAGAAACCATTTGGTAGATTTCATGCTTGTATATCAGAGTACATGCCTGTCAGATGGCGAGCTCCAGAAAGGTGTTTTAACAGGTTTGAAAATTACATCTTCGTGAATAAATGCGAAAATGTGGCATAATCGCCTGAAGGTTGCAAAATTCAGTCTGATGATCCGAAAATGATGCCGATCATTTCTAGAGGTGTGTTTGAGGTTCATGAAGCATTTCAGAGGTCAGTTGCATGAAAATGAAATTTTTTTTAGTCAGACCGACTTTGGGGCCCGACCTGGCTCATGCCCGCACATTATTTTTGTGGCGGAATGTTCTAAATTTCATGACATTTTAACTCCCTGGAGATAATAAAGAAAAGTGATTGATTCTATGGCTTACTCAAAGTTGAATACGCCACATTGGTATTCTAGAGATTCCAATCTTTTCCAGACTTAAGGAATGGTGCTTGTAGCTTTTCAAAGTGGTACAAAATGAGGATGCGAGGGACTATTTGGATATGCTCAGATGAAAGGGAGGTCTTAAAAGATTTTAAGAATCTTCAACAAATATAAACTTCAGCAAATGCAATGGCTGGTGTAAAGCCCAAATTCCATGACTTTTCCAGCATCCTCTCCACGTAAAACATTGCCAGGTGTAAAATCCATGTTCAAACTTTGTTACATTGAACAGAACCAATGACTGTCTCAGAGTAGATCCAGAACATATTGGATTTTTATAATAGGACTTATTCCATTAAAGGAATCATGTCAGATTGCAGTCAAATCTTTCAATGGTGGGAAATCAATAGACAATCATGGATGATGGTAGCTTAGTTAAGGGTCTTTCAATTAACATCACTTCAGATTGTAATCTGGGTATAAGCTCTCATCATAAGTCGTAGTGATGTTGTTTCTTTTTAAGTAAGATGTTACTATGCTGGAATGGTATAAGGGCATGGAGATGTTAAAGAGTGCATTAAAACCTTACATTTGAAAGACAACCTATGAATAGAGGGTGATAAAATCTTGGTTCGTAAACCTTCTTGTGAGTATTGTTGCCATTGTACGTTGTATTTGGAGATAGGCACAAAAGCAAGTCGTACTTGGGTTTTTGACACCAAATTCATCCTCCTCCAAGAATGTTGTAGATTCATTTTATTTGAATGTAATTCCTTTTGCCAAAAACATTAGAGAATTCCTATTTGCTTCTTTAAATGTTTTTCCTCCATCGCAGCAACCTAATGATTCCTAGCAAGAGACAACGGATAAGTTCGTTAGAATGTCTGATTTGGCATGTAGCTGGTAATAGAGGGGTTTAAAGTATGTTTCAAGCAATGGCATCATGGCAAGTTTTTCCCCTCACGTGGTCTCCTTCTGGTAGCAATAGCAGCAAATTAAACATTAAACAAATGAACAAAGGCAGATGCCATTACCCATTTCTCTCCAGCGTGGCATGTAAAAGGCATTGGAAGCATTTTTTATAACAAATGTAACATTGCAGAATTGTTTCCCCCTCTGCCAGTCACCCCTCCAATCTCCCAAGATCTCATCCTTGCCTGCTACGTGGAGAGTGAGATGTGTAGAAGCTGGAGCAGCACCCTTTCCCCACATGAAAGCCTTTGGCACAAGATGGCAAAGCAAATGTAAGCAGCAGGTAACGTGACTTTGCCAGTGTCTGGTGAAAAGGACACAAAATGAAAACAAGCAAATGCAGCACCAGTTTCTCCCCTGCATGGGTGGTGGAGGAGAAAGAGTATGGAAACCATAAAAAATGCAAATGGAAGCCTCAGTGATGAGTGAGCTAATGGTAAGAAGGTGTTGGGGGTGATTTAAAATAGTAAAATGCATTTAGCAATAGAAACCCCCTCTGCGTAGCTGTTTGGAAGCCACATTAAGTATGTAGCAAATGCATTTGGCAGGTATAAAGCCAATGTCCACGACCCTGCCAGCATTTTCCCTCCCCTACGTGGTTTTTGGGCATCAACATTTCAATCAAATGCACAAAAAACACCATTAAAGTTGCAGAGAAACCTCCAAATTGCATTCCTAGGCATAATCGCATTATCCCACATTGGTTGGGTGGGAGCGTTTTGTGGTATTTATAAGAAAGAACAAACACATCCATAGTGTCAAAGCCATCAAGGCTTTTGACGAATGGTGCTCATTGGGCACCCAAGTTGGGCCCATGCGTGGGCACGGATCCTAAGGTGACTAGAGGAGGTAGAAGATGGTGATAGGTGGACCCCACATAGGAACGTTTCCCGAGGCAAATGGGTGAATATTGCAGAGAAGGGTTGGCTTAACCAGTGAGCAAGTTCGAGATGATTTGACAAAGCACGTTGATTCATAGGCCGAAGGTGCTCACCCATTAGAGGCTGCAAAATGCAAAATGGTGAAAGTCAGGTGGCGATGACATGGCAAGTACAGTCAGATGTCCAGCAAGTAGGTCCTATCCCCATGGCGATGATGTGGTGCAGAGGTGGCACTGAGGTGGCCGATAAGTAAGTGGACACGTGGCGGGGTGATGAGGTGTCATCCCAAGTGGCGCCCAGTGGACCCTACGAACCAATCAGAGGTCACCATGTTGCAAGGCGTTAGGGCACAACCAAAGCAAAAATCAAAGTTAAATGCATGTTAATTATATAGTTGATACTATATAAAGAAAATGAAAAATTTAAATGATGTGCACACATAAATGATTAATTCACCCAGGGCTGTATTTCTGGCCAAAATATAAATTATTATATGTTTTCGAAAAGCTCTCAGAGTCTGGAATCCGATCAAGTAGTTAATTTTAACAAATATGGGATATTTCAAGAGTAGTTTCCATAGGAAAGAAGAAGGTAAAGAATTTTAGGTAGATAAAATAGACACTTGGCAATTTCGATTGCAGATCTGATCTTTCCCTCCTCTTCTTATTCTCAATTCTTCTCATTTGTAAGGGTTCCAAAAATTTGGAAAAAATGCTCCAGATTTGATGGCTTCCATTTTCTAAATATCTTGACCCAATTTTGTAAATGCTTTCGTTTGGTTTCAGGGTACAGAGGATTTGAGTGTAGCATTCAAGATGTGTTTTCTAGTTGCAAGCTTTACTTGTGTCAAGCATGAGTAATTTCCCACCATATTATCTCTATGTATGCATTTCAGTATTATGAATTCAATCCTCAAGGAGGATGAAATTCATCAATTTCAAGGAAGTTGTGTGATTGTTTGTGGGTATCCTTCAATGAAGGTTTTAAATTCTGTAATCAATCATGAATAATGGAATGTGTCTCAGATTTGATAATGTTGTGAATGAATCTGAGTAATGCATTAATATAAGGTGTTAATGCAGGGATATTCTATAAGGAAAATAAATTTGCAGCTGTGATTGACATTTTTGCAATTCTATGTTAGACTTTGTTGCCCAATGAACAAGGAACTGGTCTTGCAAGTTTGGGGGATGTTTTCAGATACACATTTTAAAAGAAAATCTAATTTCCCTTCATGTTTAGGGGTGTGTGTTCCATTCTTTTCAAGCTCTATTCCATCTTATTGTTTGTACAGATCTAGCCAATCTGTAGTGTTTCCTAACCTGTTGAGCTTCTGAAATGATCTATCTGCTTAGTGTTGATGCAGTTATGTGTCTGTAATCGTTGTATTCAAAGTATTAAAGGGTGACCCCCCCTAGGTCTAGTAGAACCTGAAGTGTAGGAGGATCAATTAGAGTCCTATGTTATGTTGTCCAAGCCCTAATGTGTTTTATAGACTGAAATTGGCCATTTCATAGAAGGATTGCAGGTGTTCTTGGGTTATCATTTTTGGTGAACAACAAAAATGGCAACTTTGCTAGGGAATTAAATGGATTCAAATGCTTGATTGATATGGTTAGAAGTGGAATGTATTCTTCATCCTGTCAATTTCATATCCAGTTAGTCAGTCCATTGTATATGCATAGAGTTGAAAGTGGTTTTATGGTGAAGAAAATGCTCCTTGTTCTGGATCTGTAGAATGATATGTGTTTCATGTCATATTTTATGGAGTAATAGTGAATTTATATTGTTGAGAGTTGTAAGAAGTTCTTGCAGCTGTGTGGAAATTTTTCCCCAATTCCTTATGTGGTGGTGACTTTGTGGTTCATACCAATGTTAAATAGCCTGGAAGAGTGTTGATTGCAACAAGATTGAAAGAGAAATAGAGAATTAAATAATTTTGAATGGTGTTCTACTATTCAAAATATCCTCTATGCAAGAGGTGGTGACTCTGATGTAAAAGACCATGCTAAAAGTGAAGTAAATCTCGAGGTCTACAAGTCTTACAATTGCAAATCTCCAGGTACTTTCAGAGGTTTTAAATGCAAGACATCTCTTCTGAAAATTTGAATGTGTAATGTTGTTTTCCCATTTAGTGAACAACACTAGTCTAGAGGGAAAGAAGAATCACAAAAAATTAATTTGCATATCTATGCTGCTGAAATATCCAGTGTTTATGATCTTCTGTAGTATGCAAATTTAGGAGGAGCTTTGTGTCAAGCAATGTTGTGAAATAGTCTCAATATAAGGATACTTGCTTGAAGTTTTGATCCAAAGTTATATAATCATTTGTGGAAGGAAGAAATGTGTAGTGAATTTTTTCAGCCCCAATCTTATCCACATATGACCATGTCCAATGAAATAGAACAACCATGTAATAGGAAAAGTTTTAGTATGAAGTATTATGCTACTCTAAATTTCAGAGATATTCCGGGTTACCTAAATCCCATACCCATAGAAATTAGAAAGTATTTGCCAATTTTCAGTGGGAAGAAATCAGAATCAACATGTCAACATTTGAAAAGATTTCAGATTTGATAGGAGAATTCAAAATTTGTCAAGAAGATGTATGTATGAAATTGTTCGTTCAGTCATTGAAAGAGGATGCAAGGGATTGGTTCTCTTTTTTGCCGGTAGATTGTATTTCCTCATGGGAAGGATTAGTGTTAGATTTCATAGACCAATTTGATGAAAAGATAAGTGATTATGACTTGCTGAAAGAATTCACTTATATACAAATCAGGGAAGATGAATTGGTACCAACATTTAATATCATATTTTCACAAGCTTTGTCCAAAATTTCTAGAAAGTATAAACTTGATGATAAAGTATGTCTGGATGTTTACATGAGTGCATTTGATGAGAAGATGGGTTTCCTATTGAGAAACAAAGAACCCAAAACCCTGTATGAAGCTTTTAACACAGCTAGAGATATGGAAAATAACTTGAAATTTGGGATAGCTAAGAGATTTGTGTCTGTTGTGGTTTCTTGTCAAAGTACTTTCAATGGTGAAATACCATGTGAAGCTGAGAAAATCATTCCGTGTCTAGGTGCATCAAGCTTTGTAGTTCCAAATGGTTTTGTTGATGCATATGCTTCAGATTTAAATGAGAGTCAAGAACCTCTACTATTAATATTGGTTGTCTCTCACAGTAATGATGGAATGATCAATGGGAAGTGTTGTGAAAGTGTTGATACAGAGATAGATATATACAAGGGATATGTACCATTTGATTTGTATGATGGTTATGCTGATTATGTGGCTGCCAATTACCAAGCGAATCATGCATTTCTCTAGGATATTATTAATGAAAATAATTATGGTGATGACCATCAATCTTTACATGCTGCTGATGTATTTGATGTTGAAATACCAAATACAGAGGGATTACTAAGTGTTGTTGTTTGTGTAAGTGAAAATGTGCCATATGATGAAAATCAGAATTGTTTGGTGCAAACAATAGTTGACCCTCACTTAATCATTGATAATGTCACTTGTGTTGAGGTTGAAGTAAATGTATTTTTAGATTTCACTTCAGAATTCACTTCTTGTAATCATGTTGTTGGTCTTTCTATTTTGAAAGTTATACACAATGTTAATTCAGAAAATTTCAAGGGTACGCAAGATTGCAATGAAAATATAGCACACATGGATGGACAAATTTTTAAGGAATCTCACATGGAACAACAAAGTGCAATGCGAGTCTAGAAGATTGTAGAACTTAAGAAAGCTCTTGAGGTTGTGGACAAGAAGGTTCAAATGTTGGAGAGCCTTCGAGCTATTAATGAAGACCTTCTGCAATATGGTGAAGAGGATTCTTCAGAAAAGGACTGTGAATTGAATGCTTGTACACTTGATGAACAACATGCTGATCTAACAGATGGTTTTATGACAGAAAATTTTAGTGAACATGCTGAAAACTTATCAGATGAAGTAAATAGCAGCTATATTCATCTTTGTTCTTTGGCTGATGATGAGTGTTCTATTGGTGAAGAAGATCAATTGTGGTAAGATAAGTATGATTATCTTTATTTTCAGAATGATGCTCATAGGATAAAATATTATGGATGTGAAACATGGAACACTGAGGATTGTTCCAGCCAAGTTTCAATTTCTTCTCTGCCTGATGAAGATGATTATGATGATCGAATGGATGGTGTCTTTAGCAATTTTACTAATGCTTTATTCAATGCTGATATAGATACGGACCAGCCACTTTAGTGTCATAATGTTCATAAGGTGATTCTTCATTTTATTTCTAACCCTTTGTATGAAGAAATAACTGATCAGCCAGATGTTGTAAATGGTAAACCAGTCCATAATACCGATGAAATTCTGAACAACAATAGCATGGGTTGTAAAAATTTACTTCATGATGAAGATAAGAGGCATGGGTTGTGTGGTGATTATTTAAGACCACAAATGAAAGTGTTCCAGGTGGATGTAAGCCTGAAAGAGAAAGATTCAGTTGAGGATTTGCTTCAGCCAGAGGTATGCATTCTTTTCCATGAATGGGATGTTGAGAATGCAGAGGATTTTAGTTTGATAAGAAAGGATAGTATGAGGTGTGATCAGCATAGTGAAATGTCACATCCAAATTGTAACATGTATGTTCCTTGTTTGCATTAGTTGGTTAGTAGTG